>NW_028113766.1:0-516005 GCF_964289735.1 Phaethon aethereus | reverse complement strand
GAGACCCAAGGCGAAAAACTGTTGGAATGCAGAAATATTGAGCAGCTCAGCTAGAATATTCCTTTCTTAAAGTGTTTTTGACTGAATATGGGTTATTTTAACCAGGAGCTAGTTTGAATTTATGGCTGGATATGCAGAAATAGAAAGCTGACAATTCACGATGACATAGTACACTAGGATTTAGTTCCTCAGAGCCTGGTTATGTGTGTCTACAGAGATGGCTACAAATTGACCCAGCTTTCTCTACCCACATTCTGAGCTGACTAAACAGAGGCAGTTTCATGACTTCTGTGTCCATGCAAATATTCTGATGAGTGACGTATGCTGAAATACAATGCATATCGGCACGGTCATAACTCTTACCCAGCTCTGGGTAAAGGCAGATGAGTCCAGATCTAACTGCACAGGCACAGGTAGATGCCATCCTTTGGCACCCGTGACAGTAAAGCTTGTGTACATAAGTTCTGGCTTCGCAAGAGAGCAGGGTCACCTGAAGCGTGATATCAAATTGGTTTTGGCATCTGAGGAAGCGACTGCTTCAGAAATTATGTTTTTCTTCAGCCTGTTGACACGTGAAAGTTGACAGCACCCCAGTTTTTGGGAATCCTCTTTCCAAGAACTTAAATTTTTCCCTACAAGTTCCAAAAGCACTTGAGTCACAGCTGAGCATGGACAGCCATAGCCCACTCCATGAGGCTCTGCATGTCTGTCTCTCATGACATGCCATAGAGCAGTAGAAGCTTGTCTTCGAGAGCTAGCCAGAGATGCTGAGACCACCCACTCAAACACGAGACACCCAGGGTGGCACTCAGCTCCTCTTTACTTTAGATAGCCCTATTGCAGATGTTGCGGTTACAAAATTGCGAAGATACCATTAGAGTTAGCAGAGTAAAAAGCTATTCATGCTGTCCTAAAGTAGACGTCTTTAGTTAGGGCCCCTTTAGACTTAACTGGCTGTATTGACTAGGGCCTCTGGTCGATTTCCTACACACGGGCAACCTAATGCCATCTCAGAGGCCGTAATGAAGCGAGCTGAATCCCACCCGAGTTCTAGTTCCCTCTTCTACCAAGGAGGTTTGGATTCTGTATCCCCATAGCTGAGAATTAGTGGGCACTTTCTCCACACATTCTTTGTAGCCTGTGCAGTTAGAGAGCAAATATTGGGGCTAAAGGATGCGTTTTTTCCCCTTGTTCTAAGCATCTCCATTCAGCAAGCTTCAAGAAACGTAATGCAAAGTACTTCTGTGATGGGTTGACTTTGGCTGGATCCCAGGTGCCCACCAAAGCTACTCTTTCACTCCCCTCCTCGGCTGGAGGGAGGAGAGAAAGTACAACAAGAAGCTTGTGGGTCGAGACAAGGACAAGGAGCGATCATTCAGCAATTGCCGTCAGAGTCAAAAGAGACTGGACTTGGGGAAATGTGTTTCATTTATTGCCAATGGAATCAGAGTAAGGTAACGAGAACTAAACCCAAATCTTAAAACACCTTCTGCCCACCCCTCCTTTCTTCCCGGGCTCAACTTTGCTCCCCATTTTCTCTGCCTCCTCCCCCCGAGTGCCACAGGAGGACGGGGAATGGGGGTTGCGGTCCGTTCATCACATGTTGTGTCTGCTGCTCCTTCCTCTTCAGGGGGAGGACTCCTCACACTCTTCCCCTGCTCCAGCCTGGGGTCCCTCCCACGTGAGACAGTCCTCCACGGACTTCTCCAACTTGAGTCCTTCCCAGAGGCTGCAGTTCTTCACCAACTGCTCCAGCCTGGGTGCCTGCCACGGGGTGCCGTCCTTCAGGAACAGGCTGCTCCACGGTGGGTCCCCCACGCGGCCACAACTCCTGCCAGCAAACCTGTGCCAGCGTGGGCTCCTCTCTCCACGGGGCCACAGGTCCTGCCAGGAGCCTGCTCCAGTTCTGGCTTCCCGTGGGGTCACAGCCTCCTTCGTGCAGCCCCCTGCTCCAGCGTGGGGCCCTCCCCAGCCTGCAGGTGGACATCTGCTCCCCCACGGAGCTCCATGGGCTGCAGGGGCACAGCCGGCCTCACCATGGTCTTCAGCAGGGGCTGCAGAGGGGTCTCTGCTCCGGCCCCTGGAGCCCCTCCTGCCCCTCCTTCTGCACTGACCCAGGTGTCTGCAGAGATGTTTCTCTCATGTATTCTCGCTCCTCTCTCCCGCTGCAGTTGCTGCCTGCCAGTTCTTACCCCCCTTCTGAAATACGTTACCCCAGACGTGCTACTACTGTTGCTGACTGGCTCGGCCTTGGCCAGCGGTGGGGCTGTCTTGGAGCCGGCTGGCATGGGCTCTACTGGACATAGGGGAAGCTTCTAGCAGCTTCCCACAGAAGCCACCCCTGCAGCCCCCCTGCAATGTTTTTAATTGCTAATAAACATTTGTACCTTAAAAAAAAAAAAAAAGATATTTCTAAATACCACAAGACATCTGAAGTGAAGAGGCGTTCCTAAAGTTAGTTATCCTACAGGAAATACACAGCTCCACCTGTTACTCCTGCTTTCCCTTGAATACCAGAGTGACCTCTAATCTCAGCCTTGCTTAAGGAGGGTGTTACCTCTGTTGGTAGATCAACCCTTATTTCAGAAGAGGGGGGGGGGGGGAGAGAGAGAGAGAGAGAGAGAGAGAAGGAAAGACAGACAGGCAGCAAGGAAGGCTTGTTTTCCCTTGAAGGAGTCAACTCAGGCAGCACCTGGAGCATCACCGGTGTCTGAGCCTGCGCCCAGAACGTTTGTGCTGTCTGTTACAAGCTCCTGAAGGCACTTGCGACAGCAAAGCAATGCCTTGTAACCCTCTGCCGCCTTCCTGTGCATCAAAAGGCCTGCCTATATCTTCCGCAGCTTTGCCCACAGAAGCCTGAATGGCTGTGCTCCGGGGTGTTGGAAGGCACAACACAAACTTCCTCCGGTCACTCTGACACCCTGAACACAGAAACCAACACAGTTTAATAGGAAGAATCTCACTTTGTCACAGAAACCACCTTTTACATTACATCTTTTCATCCCGTAAGAAAGCATGTGTCCCTACAGTACGTACATAGTTACCCCCCAAAACCGCCAACGTCATACAACATATCCCGCGATACAACGTATCCCGCCATACGCTCGGAGGGGTTTGCGCAGCCCCCGCTCTCTGTGCACCTCACAGACCTCTGCGCTTTCTGCTTCTGCCCCTGGTGCTGGCGGCTCTGTGGCCGATGCACCAGCAAGCCCAGCCGCATCCTCCTCCTCCTCAGAGAGTCCCTGGCCGTGCTCAATGAGCGATTGCTATGAACGTACTGTAAAAAGCCCTTTTTATAGCCCGACACAACACTGGCCAATTTCAACTCTAGCTGAGCTTTGCCCTTTTCTGTTCTCTCCTGACACGTATGAACTACAGCTCTGTGATCTTCCTGCCAAGCCGGACCTTGGTCCCAGGGATCATAACATTCCTTTTTCCACCTGAGTTGAAAAAGGAGGTCCCTGTTCAGCCAAGCTGGTCTTCTGCCCCTCTTGTTTGACTTCAGACGCCACCAGATTGCCTGCTCCCGTGCTTGCAGAAGGTGGTTCTGAAAAACTAAGCTGCTCTCTGAGCCCTGAGCCCTCCAAAGCAGCTTCGTAGGGGACACTGCAGACTAGCTCTCTGAGTAGCTTCAAGTTTGCTCTCCTGAAAAGCAAGGTAGCAGCTCCTCTGAGCTGTATCTCATTACACTCAAAAGTTTAAACTCCCCTGTTTGGTGATCACTGTTATCCCATCTCCTACGAGTCCTTCTCCATACACAAACAGGAGGGACTAAGAGATCTGTTGGGTAGATAAGCAGCCATGGGGAACCACGGTGAGCAGTGGAGTGAGCTGCTGCATGGGCTACGTGCTTTCCGAGTGCGAAGCCAGCCCCTGGCTCAGTGAGTGCCTGGGAAAGGGAGTCTGCAGCCGTGAAGGACAGAGCCGGCCAGCAGGACAGCTGGCAGCCTTCACTCGGGCATTGCCCACCTTGTGACTGGCTGTACCTGTGATGATGTTAATGCTCTTTGTACACAGGTGTGTTGCGTCGTGCTGTGTTGCGAAGCAGACTTGCAGAGGCGTGCCCTGTCTGCCCATCGGGACTCAAGGCACATTTCCTCCAAGCGCAGCAGCCAGGCTTTGGGCAGCCTCGCCTCATGCTGCTTTTGACATTGCCAACCAGGATCAAGTTTCTATCCTCGGGTTTTCATGTAGGAACCAATTAGTGAACAAGTCCTGTTTTAATGGAGTGGCAACTCAAACAGTATTACGCTGGTAGAAAGCCTTCAGGAGAAGACTGGTGTCCTGTGGATCTCGCAGTAAGGCAGCCAGCAGCTCTGTTTCTGCTATAGCTACAAACATCCGCGAGTGAAACAACCGCAGCTTTTTAATACAGTTACAGATACTTTTCTTTGCAGACACAAAGCATGCTTTTGTCTTGAACTTTTCATTAGTCTGAAAAAAAGATCATTGGTAGTATAGGATACCATGCTGTTTATTAAATGTACATAAATTAACATCTACACAGAAAGGATGTTTTCCTCATCAGAAACAATGCTGAAACGATGAGCAACTCTGAAAAGAAAGGTACATAAGGCTCCTGTGCACAAACCCCAAAGCTTCAAAGGAGAAAGGTGAAAGAGCGCTACATCCTTATGTCACAGGACAACCTGTGATTAACCCGAGTTATGGACACTGTCACATCATAGGTAGTTGGGGCCAGTTCAGATCCCCTGCCTTCTAGATCAGCCGCCTTGATGAGCTGGGTGTTTCAACTGTTATAAAGCTGCAGAATCAACCAGAATCGACACTGAAATGACTGTGCTGGCTACAGAATGGCTAGAATAAATATGGGGGTGTGTCCAGTTTTTTTCCGGTCCTGGAGGGTGGCTGGGATTTGGGGCACCATGTAAGCTGGCTTTTTTAACTCCTCCTTCCCATCAGTCCCTAGGCACAGGCACGTGTTGTGGCTGAAAGCAAAGCATCACCACTCCAGTTCTGATTGACAGAAAGGGGGGTGTTTGCGTCGGTCCAGAGAGCGCTGATGGGTCGGAGAAGTAAGAGCGGAGTTTTTGCTGTAGCTAACCTGGAGTTAACTCAGCTAATGGAAACTGCAAGCCAGTCATGTTTGATCAAGAATACTAAGAAAGGGTATTGTGCTGTGTGCTGCATACAAGGACTTGCACCGACCAAAGGGCAGCAATGGGTGCTCCCTTCTTGTATGCAGCAAGGTGGTGCAGCGTCTCTCTGCCAAGAATGAGTAGCGGCAAAGAAAACCTGGAGGGTTTTATAGTCTGGAACATGCTGTCCAGCGTGTCCCTCGTGTCCCTCTCAGATGATATACACCTCCACGCCCAGCACGCCCCATGGAATCTGCAGGTGACATGCCAGCTCCCCACAGGGGCAGCTGTGCCGGCTGGTGGGCTTTTGCTGACGGAGCCGAGGAGTGAGCCAGCAAGGCCTCCCGCCAGGGCTGGGCTGGGTCTGAGGGCGGTGCGGGGCCGCTCCGGCGTCGCGGTGCCCGAGTGAAATGTGCCGGCCGGAGCAGAAGGACGCGGTGCCTCCCTCCTCGCCTCCGCCGAGGTGGTGCTGGGGCTGCATCGCGCCCCTCAAAGCCCAGGCAGCAGAGCTCATGCGGGCAATCCAGGCAGCAGAAAAAAATCGGCACCTGCAAGAAGAGAGTCCAAAGTGCTGATGAAACCATGAAGGCAGGAAGAGGCACGACTTTGTGCCCTGTTCTTTGGGCAGTGTGCTGTCCAAGGGGCAGTTCCTGGCACACGAGAGGGAACCGTCCCTGGCAGTGGCTACGGCACGGCTTTGTCCCCTTCTCCACACGTGTGACACCCTCAGAGCTCTGCAAGTTGACAGAGATGTGCAGCACTGCTTTGCTAGGCAGCAGGGCTGGGCAGGGCAGCTGTGCTGTGGTCCTTTCCAAAAGCCGAGCAGCAGCACGCCTCACTGTCCCTTGCTAGAAAGCCAGGCTTGAAGGCAAAACACGCTGCTTTGGTAGTGTTTGGTTGTTTTCTTCTTCCCTCAATTGTCTCAGGTGCAACGTGAGCTTTTTACGAAGTGCCAGTACCTCAGGGTCTACAGCTACGTGACACAGCTCCTTGCTGCGTCTTTGGGATTCAGACACCAGCAGCCAGTGCTGGGCTTGCCAGCTGACATGAACAGAAAAGGGAGACTTTGCCTCTTTCTGTAGGCAGCGGGTCAAAGAGCTCCAAAAATTGCTATGAGCCTTGTGACTCTGCTGGGGTGTTGCTCAGCCTTGCACAAACAGAGCTGCCACAAGTGCCGAAGGAGAGCTGCCAACGCTGGAGTGAGATGTTCCTCCTGACAGACACGCTCTCCCACGGGCAGCTGCGGGCTTCCTGCCCGGTGCCATCTCTGCGCACCTCAGAAATATTGCCCATAGTCGGAGCAGTGTTCGGAGCTTTGAAAGATGGGCAGCAGAGCCTGCTACACACCTGGGCTCCTCGTTCTTCTTGCCTGCCTGGATGTCCTCAGTTGCCCATCCCGCAGAGCTCTGCTCCCAACTTGCTCCTCTCGCTGTCCAGTAGCCCGTTGCTCCCCTCTTCACAGGTTGCTCTTCTCGAGCCTGGCAAACTTTCCATTCAATGTATTGTTAGACAGGTCAAGCCATGATAAACGTGAACCAATTCTGCTCTTAAGCACACCTAGCTCATTTTACCTTGTCTCCCCAGAGGAGCTCTCCAGGTGTTCACTTTCTGGAGGGACTGGAGGCACCTGCAATGGAAATGTGCAAGTTAACGGGTGGCAAGGACCTTCCTGCCCAATTGCTACCTTAGCTCGGAAAGGCACAGCCCTTGGATGGGTTTGCTCAGCCCAGCTGAGCCAGTTCTGGTGGCATCACCGCACAAACCGCCATGGCCATCCTGCACCACCCTTCCTCTGCACCTTTGCAGAGCTGCCGGCTAGTGGGTGACCTTGCTTGTCCCTGCGGCAGCACTCTCAACTTCTGACAGTGCTGTCACCCTCTTTGTGGCCCTGACATACCGCTGCTGCTTCTGCTTCCGCCTCTGGTGCTGGCAACTCCTTGGCCGACGTGCCGGCAAGCCCAGCCACATCCTCCTCCTCCTCAAAGAGCTGCGGGGGACAGAGGAGGACAGTTGCTTGGCTGGGGACAGGCCCCGGGGCCGGTGAGCCTTCCTCCGGGCCAGGAGCGAGCGTGGGCGGCTCTGCTTTCACTAGGGCAGGACGCAGGGGTGGCTGGAGGTGGGGGAGGTGGGGCGGAGCCGGCTTGGTCCCCGAGCCCCAGCCGGGGTCCCTCTGCTGGGGACAGCGCCTCTGCGCAGGAGCCAGCGCCACGGGCACCCCCCGGCCAGGCTGGCTTACCTGGAGGGGCTGGGGCAGCGTGCCCTCCTGGCTGCAGAGAGCTGCCAGGGGCCGGCCGAAGAGACCCGCCCTGCCGGCACAGCCCGACTGCCCGGGCGCCTCCGCAGCGGCCAAGGTCCCTCGCCGCGCAAAGGGCCAGGGCAGCCCCCTCGTCCTGCTGCGGGTCCCGCCTGCTGCCAGGGAAAACAGAGCAGAGAGCCATGGAGGGCAAGCGCCAGGTGAATGCTGCCCGAGCCTCCGTGCGCTGTGCCCCCGCCAACAGCGAGGGAGAGGCGTGGCTGGGGAACGAGGCGCCCCGGGGGCTCAGCTCTCTGCGGCCGTGCCCTGCGGGAAGGGCAGCAGCAGCCCCTGAGCAGCGCAGGTGCCGCCTGCCAGCGCAGGAGAGAGGGGCCGTCCTGCCCCCGTCTCCTCCAAACTCACCGTCCGAGTGGCCACGTCCACCTTGGCTGCCGGAGGGGACGGGAGGTGGCTTCTGCTGGGCACCAGCCTGCAAGAAATGCGCTGCGCTCAGCGAGCAGCCCCGCAGCACGAAGGGTCCCTGGCGAGCTGCATCGGCCGCGGGCCATGAGTGAGATGTGGGGACGGCCGAGATGGCGGCCCGGGGGCTCCTCACCTCTGCCAGGCCCTCGACCAGCCTCTCCAGGCTGCTGGCGTTGAGTGTTTTGGCCTGGGCAAGGAGAGAAGAGCAGCAGGTGAGAAGCGATGGGGCTGGTGCGGGGTTGGAGCAGCCCCTGGGGCAGAGCGGGGCCGGGAGGGACACTCACGGCATTGCGGCCGCGCAGCTCCTTCAGCAGGAGCTTGATGGAGGGCAGCTGGGTGACGCGGGCTCCCTGCACTCCTTCTGCTGGCCTGTGCACGGGGCAGGGGCAGAGAAAGAGCTGTGTGAGACCCAAGCTGCCTCTTCCCTCGCCTGCCAGTCCCGGGAGCCCTTCCAAGCTGCCCCGAAGCAGCCGGGCACCGCCCGGCCGTCGAGCGGAGAGCAGTGGCAAGGAGGGAGGACGGGGCTGGGTGAAGCAGCTCCGCCAGCTCTGCCCGCTCCAGAGCCGCCCGCAGCCGTGGGGGCAGCTCTCCCCAGCTCAGGAGCGGCGTTTCCGCATCGTACGGCTACGGCTAGAGCATCCCCCCGTGCTGTGAGCACGGGCCCCCCAAGCTGCTCTGCCAGGCAGGGCTTACCCACGGAGCGCGCTGAGCCACAGCTCCTTCAGCGAGCGGGAGCTGCAGGAAAGAGAGGAGAAAGAGCCTGAGCGCCCGCTGCTGCCCAGCCCGCGGGCAGAGGCGGGCGCCGGCACAGCCCTGCCCCGTGGGGACGGCTGCAGAGGCAGGAGGAAGCCGCGTGGGGCCGGACAGAAGCGCTGCCCGGCCCTGCCGGGGGACGTGGCACCGAGACCCACCAGAAGGTGACGACGCAGAAGCCGTAGGGCCAGGCGAGGACGAGGGACGTGGTGGCCTTGTCTTCCTCCTCCTGGGCGGCATCCCCGGCCGCCCCCTTGCCGCCGCTCAGCACCCACAGCCGGCGCAGGGCCAGGCAGAGCTGCGGGCGCGGGGCGCTGCCACGTCTGCAGAGAGGAGCGGCAGGGAGTGACCTGGAGGTGGCCGAGCCCGGCGGCTGCCCTCTGGCCTCCGCCTGCCCCGCGCACGGCCACGGGTGCAGCCAGCAGCAGGGTGCCGGGGCCTGGGGCTGCTCCTTGGGCGTCCCTGCCCCGGTGCCGGGGCCAGGCCTTAGGAGGAAAGGCAGCCGGGGTCTGCGCCTCTTACTTGGCCTTGGCGATGATCAAGGCATCGCTGAAGAGGAGGAGGTGCCTCTTCCCCGTCCCGCGGCCCTGCGTCACCCGCACGCGCTGGTGGAGCAGCGGCTCGGCTGATGCCGGGCCGGGCGCGCACTGCTGCTCGGGGCCAGGGTAGACCCTGCAGAGCAGGCGGCAAAGGGCGTGAGAAAGGCGGCTGCTGCGGGGCCCGGCTGCGCCGGCGTGTCCCCGAGCCGCGGGGGGAGCCCACCTGGAGCCGTAGCAGCAGTTCAGCTGGCCCATCGTGCCGGGGCCAGGGGAGTCCTCGCGCCGGACACGCTGCTGGGGCTCCGGAGAGCTCCCAGCCGGCTGGAGCGAGGCTGTCGAGGGGGTCCCGGTGCCGGGCAGTGCCGCTGGGTGAGAGCTGGTCTCTCCCTGGAGCTGCCGGGTGCTGGCAGAGCCGTGCCTGCAGGCACTGTGGCCGTTGCCGGGCCAGCGCCGCGACATCACAGCTGCCATTCCAAGCCCGGGGGGGGGCTGGGGGGCGGGGCTGGGGGAGGGGCTCCTGTCTCTCTCGGCCTGGGGAGCCCGGGCCTGGGCACAGCACTGCGGGCATGGCCTCAGCAGCGCTGAGCAGAGGGCAAGGCTCCCCTCCCTCCAGCTGCTGGCAAGGCTTTGCCCAGCGCAGCCCAGGGCACCGCCGCCTGCCGCCTTTGGCCAAGGGCACGGTGCTGGCTGCTGCTCAGCTTGGTGTCCAGCAGGACCCACGGGCCTGTTGCGTTAAGAGGCAGAGCAATTTGGCAGAAACTAAACCCCCTTGCTTTCCAGTCGATCCTCAGATATCAGAGGGACTGGAGGCGGCTGAGCTTAGGTTCTGAGTGATGCCCAAAGTCAGCGTTAGTAGTCCGGTCGTGCCCAACACCTTTGTTGGACTATCACGGGTCCGGATACACTACTAACATCACACTACCTGCTCAGCCGGACACCTCCTGAACGAACACGGCCGCACTCAGAGGTACGGTCGCGTTCAGGGACCACACATGGCTGAGTCAATCAATAGTGCGATTTATTGAACACACGGCTGACTCAATCAATAGTGCGATTTATTGAAGCAACAGATATACAGGTTCTTTGGATTGCCGGTCATAAATTCACTACCTATAAAGCACGTGCAAATGCTAAAACTACGAGGGACACTACTTGGCTATAAACGCCTTAAAAGATGTAAAGTGACTCTATATAGAGATTTCTAAGTTTCCCGGGAAGGCACTTGGTATGACCAAGGGTTCAAATCTTGCCCAACGGCGTCCCGATGGGGGGGAAGAGAGGCTCAGCCCGTCGACTGATCCCAGAAGTTAGAGTGGTACACAACGATGGTATCTTCCCTAACATCCAGCTCTTAAAACATTATTTTATAGTGTTTTACTTTGCAGGAGGAGCTTGAGTGACTCTAGTCATACATACCTTTATCAGGATTGGTGCAGAATTCTCTCGCTTCGCGTTTAAAGGTACAGACTAGGAAAAATTCAGTGCGCACACTCATTGAGGAGGGGTCGCACCTTGGGGGGGTGGTAGCTTTTGAGAGGGGTGTGCGTTTTAGTATTATAATGATATTATAATTAGCAAAGTTCACTCTAAGGACAGCACTTCATCAAAGTTGACAGGTCTTTGGCCCAGGACATTGTAAGCGCAGCTTATCAATGTACATCCTGTGCATCCCTAAACTCCCCTGTTCACAGAGCGTGGCCGCGAGGTCTCCACTCCGCTCCAGCCTCCATGTAATCTCTCCCAGAGTCAGCACACCAGGCGCCCCTGATGTTGCCAACATCCAAGGCCGTTCAGGGAGTCTCCATGGCACAGACCCGTTGTGCATGAGTGCTACGTTCCACCTGGTTTCAAGGCTGTTCTTAGAGGGTAAATTTCCAAAGTACCCCTCAGCGATTACTCCACATCTCTGGATGAGGGATCCGGAGATTATTTTGCCTTTGAGTGGGAGGACCCCGAAACAGGACGAAAACAACCATTAAGATGGACTGTGTTACCACAAGGGTTTACAGAGTCACCAAATCTATCTGGACAAACTTTAGAGAAAATTCTACAAGATTTCACAATACCTAAGGAGGTAAAATTATTGCAATATGTGGACGATTTATTAGTAGCAGGAGAAACTGAAGAGGGGATCCGAAAAGCCACCATTAAATTGTTAAATTTTCTAGGGGAAAAGGGATTAAAGGTGTCCCGATCAAAGCTGCAGTTTGTAGAACAAGAAGTAAAATACTTAGGACATTGGCTGAGTAAGGGAAGGAAGAAGTTAGATCCTGATAGGGTATCTGGGATTCCATCCTTAAGACCCCCACAAGCTAAAACGGAAATTAGGCAAATACTGGGAGTATTAGGATATTGTAGACCATGGCTTGAAAATTATAGTGAAAAAGTAAAATTCCTATATGAAAAATTAACTAATAACCAACTTAAATGGCTTATTGAAGACAATCAGAGATGTGAGGAAGTAAAAAAGGCATTAATACAAGCACCTGTATTGAGCCTCCCAGATCTAGAAAAACCTTTCTATCTCTTTGTGAATACATCAAGCCAGACAGCATACGGAGTTCTTACTCAAGACTGGGCAGGAATCAAAAAACCCGTGGGGTATTGTTCTAAGTTACTTGATCCAGTAAGCAGAGGATGGCCTGCTTGTCTCCAAGCTTTGGTTGCTACAGCATTATTAATAGAAGAAGTTAGGAAGATTACCTTCAGTGCTCCTTTAAAAGTGTATACCCCACACAATGTCAGAAATGTTTCACAACAAAAAGCGGAAAAATGGTTAATGGACAGCCGGATTCTAAAGTACGAAGCAATACTAATAGACTCCCCTGACTAAGCGTGACTTCTGCTCAGAGTCCAGCACAATTTTTGTTTGGAGAACCATCAGAGGAATTACAACATAACTGTTTAGAGGTAATTGAGACCCAGACTAAGGTGAGACCAGATTTAAGAGATGCTGAGTTGGAAAATGGAGAAGCGCTGTTCAGAGATGGCTCCTCCTGAGTGGTAGAAGGGAAGAGAAAATCGGGATATGCAATAATTAATAAGGACTTAGAACTTGTGGAATCAGGACCTCTGAGTCCATCATGGTCAGCTCAGGCTTGTGAGCTGTATGCCCTATGTAGGGCCCTGGGATTATTAAAAGGAAGAAGTGGGGCTATATTTACAGATTCTAAATACGCATATGAGGTGGTCCACTCTTTTGGAAAAATTTGGGAAGAAAGAGGTTTGATTAATACTCAAGGGAGGATTTTAATACATCAAGAATTAATAGTAAAAATTTTAAAGGCTTTAAGAGAACCAAAGGAGATAGCAGTGGTACATGTGAGGGGACACCAAAAGGGATTAGATTACCGAACGAGAGGAAATAACTTAGCAGATAAAGAGGCCCAGGAAGCAGCCTTGAGGACTAAAGTTGCCAAAATTAATGCCATACAAACAAAGGAGGACACCAGCAAAGAAGAACGAGAGGAAAGAGAGAAGAAGTTTGCCCCACAAGAACAAACAAAATTGGAGAAAATAGGAGCTAAATTAGAACAAGGAAAATGGACACTGCCCGATGGGCGAGAAATGTTGCCAAAAGCCTACACCAGGCGAATATTAGAACGTTTGCGTGTGCAAACACATTGGGGTACAAAAGCGTTAAGTGATCATTTTCTTAAACAATTTGGTGGTATTGGAATTTTTGAAATAGCAAAGCAAATTACACAAGGTTGCTTAACCTGTCAAAAGGTAAATAAGACAGTGTTTGGACAAACAGCCACGGGAGGGAGAAAAACAGCTTACAGACCTTTTGAGAAAGTCGATTTCACTGCATTGCCTAAGGTAGGGAGGATAAAATATTTATTGGTAATAGTAGATCATTTAACACAGTGGGTAGAAGCGTACCCTGTAGCACGAGCTACGGCACAGATGGTGGTAAAAATTTTATTGGAACATTTGATACCTAGATATGGGATAATCCAGTACATTGATTCTGACCAGGGCACACATTTTACTTCTAAAATAATAAAACTATTATGTCAATCATTAGGTATTCAGTGGGAATACCACACTCCGTGGCACCCACAAAGCTCGGGGAAGGTAGAAAGAATGAATCAAACAATAAAACAACAATTGGCTAAATTAATGATTGAGACGCAAATGCCCTGGACGAAATGTTTACCACTGGCACTTCTAAACGTAAGAACTAAACCATACAGTGAGACTGGATTATCGCCATATGAAATGTTATATGGCGTGCCTTATTTTCAAGGAATGCCTCTGGGGAACAATGTAATTGAGCATCATAGTATCCAACAATATATAATTACCCTTGGAAAAAGATTAAAAGAATTAAGAGAGATTGGGATGGTGGCCCAAACACCACCTTTAGGATTTGCAATTCATCAGTTAGAACCAGGAGATAAAATTCTGACAAAAACATGGAAAGAAGGAAACCTATCTCCCCTCTGGGAAGGACCTTTCCTTGTTTTATTAACTACAGAAACAGCTGTGAGAACTGCTGAAAAAGGATGGACACATGTGTCACGAGTGAAAGGTCCAGTGAAGGAGTGGAAAGTCACATCTGACTCAATTGCTGTGGGAATTTTATTGCGGCTACTCCTGTAATAGAAACAGGAGTGAAACATGAAATTCCCACAGTTGCTAAAAATCTATTTGTAAATCTTGCTGAAAACATTGCTGAAAACATTGAATATAGCTAATTGTTACGTTTGTGGTGGAACAAATCAAGGTGAATGATGGCCATGGGAAGCTATGGAGAGCAATATAAGTAATCCCCAAGTTTGGAAAACAATGGGAAAGGGTAATAGGAAACAACAATGGGTACTCCAAACGAGTATAATCGGAAGGAGTTGTTGGCAAAAGAAGAACAGGAAAAAGGAGCTGGAACTAGAATTTGTCCTTTGTGCAGAAGGTGGTGTGTATTTGTAAGATTAGTGTTGCAGGCTAACTGGCAGTTTTCTGTAGCCATAAAGCCTTGCAAATAAAGAGGATCGCCAGGCTCGGGCAAGTGCTCAGGTCTGGACAAACCACTGATCTATCAAAGCTCTGGCCTTCACAAGCAGTGCTCAATTAATTTGGGTACTAAGAAAGCACCCCCTTAAAGGAAAGGAGAGGGCAAGACCGGAGGGGAACTGGTATTGCGGCTTAAAAAGGGTCTGCCAAGGGCTGCAACCCCTTCGGGCTGTGACCGCCGACCACTATGGCCCTGACCGGACCTCTTCTAGTTCTACTTGGGGTGAGTTCCTTGACTCTGACTACGGTAAATAACTGTAGTCAATATTGGAACAAGTCCAGCTGGGGTTTACCCCAGAAAAATGGAAAAAGTGAGGACCTTTTCTAATTGTACAGCCTGTACCTGTAATCATATTTGCCAAGGAATTGGAACAATAAAACCTAGGTTTTTTTCCTGTTACCCATAAATCAGGGAGAGCCAGGTGTATAACGAATGGCCTCCTGAGAGACAAACTTGGAAAGGAGTCAATCTAGGAGGATTTGGGGGAGATTTTATGGGTGGTGATTGGCTTACTAAAATCGGGATAGTTGTACTGGGGATATGTGGGGGATTGTTACTAGATTAATCTACTCGGTTATACAAGGAATGCAGATATCTGCAGTACTCAATTGGAAATGAAAACACGAATCAATACTGCAAAGAAGAAGATGGGGGATTGTGAAATATGTTCACCTGATTCGTGTGATGAAGTGTAATCTTCTGTACTTTTATGGATTTCTCCTGCACCATAAAAAGGGGTATTTTACAGAAGAAAGTTAAACTACTTTGCTGGTATATCAGCTCAAACCAGTTTGACCACTGACCGCATAGTATTGTGTAAAGAGAAACTTGTAAAGTGCATGCATAAAGTTTGGGGTCATCCTGGGGGCACACCGAGGAAGATTTGACAAGACTCTAGAATGAGAAGAGGGCATGCGCCGAAGAAGACACGCCTATTCATGAATACGTATTAGCAGACAGGATATAAACCAAGAACAGTAACTGTACCGCGTGCATCTTGGTGGAGCGGAGACTCCCGGAGCACCCAGCGCTGTTTGCTTGCCTCTATTCGCTTAATAAATTGTAAATTTGAATTGGAATCCTGTTTGGGACTAAATCATTTATCACATCCTTATCCAGCATCTTTTCAAAATACTGGTAAGACTCAAGCCTGCGTCGTAACTGGTTCCTCTTCCATCCGCTGTAGGAGTCCCCTGTGTTCCGGAAACACCACAGGGCACATCGAACTATAACACAAAGCGCTATGGATAGAACCACAATAATTATTCAAGTAACAAATAATCGTTGTAACCATGATAGGTTTGGTAAACCAAGAGGTTAACTTTCCCACAGCTCAGAAAACCCCCAAAAGGTGTCATCTTGAGTTACTTCACGTAGGATTTTTGCTTGTTCTCTGATCTCCCGTAAGTCAGCAGATATTCACCCACTTTGGTCTACATACCTGCAACAGCTGACATTGATTACTGTGCACACCCCTGCCTGTGAGGCTAATATTAAATCTAGAGCCATACGATTTTGTGATACTATTTTCGATAAACTAGTAGTTTCTTCTTGGAGTTTCCTGATGGCATCTATAGTTTTATTCTCAATTATCTCTATTACAGCCGAGATGTTTATTATAGCTTTTTCTAACTCGCTAACCCCCAGAAATGGGATTAGCCACCGCACAAAGCTATGATAGCGTGTCAGCTTTTCTATTAAGGGCTTACTCACCCTTCAGTTTCTTCTCACGGGATTCTGTGTTGTTTTATCAATAATAGTGATGTTGGGAACCAGGGTGTCCAAAGTACATGCTCCCCACCACCTCAGAGGTAAAGTTTTCCGAGCTGCTGTACCACACAACCAGTACCACCCTGTCCCTAGCAGAACCGGGAGGCCAATATAATTAAGTAACTGAAATGCTGGATCAATAGAGACAAAATGTGGTCCTCTGTCAGAGGATATAGTTGCTGGAACTCCAAAATGTGGTATTATCTCTTGTATCAATGCTTTAGCTGTCTCCCGAGCTTTAGCTGTTCTGGTTGGGAATGCCTCTGGCCAACCTGAAAAGGTATCAGTTAATACCAATAAATATCGATACCCCCCTTTTCTTGGAAGTTCTATAAAATCAATCTGTCATTATTGCCCAGGCCCATTGTCTTTCCCAATCTGGCCCATTTCTGGCTTGGCGGTATTCTTGGGATTAGTTTGGAGACAAAGATCACGTTGTTGAGTTACCTGTCTCACCATAGTATACAAATTTCTGGCCACACTTTCTCTAATTAAATGTTTATATAGAGTCTCCATCTCCCAATGCCTTTTCCTATGTTCTTCCCTTACCAAATGCCATATTAGGCAGGAGGGAATAACCACGTTTCCTTGTGGGGTATAAGCCCACCCTTCTTTGTTATATGACCCTTCCAGATCTGTGATAAGGTTTTGATCTTCCTCGGTATATTTTGGCTTACCTTCTAGGGAGATTCGCCGTCAGGGACTAAAGCTCCTTCTGTTTTTATCTCTGTTTTAGCTACCTGTTTTGCCTCTCTGTCCACCAGCTCATTTCCTCTCTCCAATTCCGAGCTCACTTTCCGGTGAGCCTTAATATGCATCATCGCCACCTTCTCAGCAAGTTGGACTGCTTTCAACAGTGTCAAAATCTCTTTTGCATGCTTAATAGTTTTCCCTTGAGAGCTCAGTAACCCTCTTTCCTCCTAGATTGTTCCATGCACGTGCACAACTCCGAAGGCATATCTTGAGTCTGTATAAATATTCACAACTTTGCCTTGAGCCACTTCCAAGGCTCGGGTCAGAGCAATTATTTCTGCGCTCTGTGCAGAGGTATTTATGGGCAAAGGTCTATTATTTCTTGAGTAGTGGTAATGGCATATCCCATGTGTCTTTTACCACTCAGGACATAGCTGCTTCCACCTGTGAACCAGTTTTCTCCGCTTTCCATAGGGTTGTCTTTTAGATCTGGTCGGTTTGCGTACGTTGTTTCAATAGTCTCCAAAGAGTCATGATGCGCTGGTTCTCCCGTGTTTCCACTAAGGAAAGAAGCTGGGTTGACAATGTTAGTAACTACGACCTCCACATCATCCTGTTCTATCAGTATAGCCTGATATCTCAGGGATCTTTGTGGAGAAAGCCAGTGCCCACCCTTTGCGTCCAGCACTGCGGACACTGTGTGAGACACTAAAACAGTCATCTTCTGGCCCAGAGTAAATTTTCGGGCTTCTTGTACATTCAATATTACAGCTGTAATTGCTCTCAAGCATCCAGGCCAACCCTTCGCAGTTGCGTCTAACTGTTTGGAAAAGTAGGTAACTGCTCGTCGATAGGGGCCCAGATCTTGTGCTAATATTCCCAGAGCAATTCCCTGTTTCTCGTGGGAAAAGAGAAAAAAACGGTTTACTCACATCGGGGAGCTCTAAGGCCGGAGCCGACACCAAAGCTTTCTTTAGTAGCTCAAAGGCTCGTGTGGTCTCTTTGCCCGTCCAGATCATACAATCGTATCATAACAGTTTCCTTTCTCCAGACGGTATTTCCCAAGATTCCAAGTCTTTTGCGAGCTCATTGCCAAAGATGGTAGACTGTTCGTAAATCCTTGTGGCAACACCGTCCAAGTGAGCTGAGTCTTGCGACCACTTTTGGGGTATTCCCATTCAAATGCAAATAATTTTTGGCTGGCTTCATGGGGAGGGAGGCAAAAGAAGGCATCCTTCAGATCTAAAACAGTAAACCAAGTTAGTTCAGGTGTTAATACGGTCAACAGGGTATATGGATTTGCTACTACGGGGTAAAGGTCCTCAGTTATTTTATTTACGGCCCGTAGATCCTGGACCACACTATACAACCCGTCAGGTTTACGAACAGGTAATACAGGGGTGTTGAAATCAGACTCACAGTTTTTCAGTAATCCTATTTATAAAAATCTTCCAATCACTGGCCGAATTCCTTCCTTACCTTCCCTTCTGCGGGCAGACTGGTTAAGAATAGACTCAGTATCTGGATATATTGCTGATCTTTTACTTCCAGAGTAATTTCTCCTTTTTCAAATGTAATTTTTGCACCCAATTGTTCTAACAAATCTCTTCCCAAAAGTGGCTTTGGGGAGTTGGGCCTATGTAGGAATTTGTGGATACCCCATTGTTTTCCCAATTTATACTTCAAAGGTTTACAAAAATATGCCTTTTCACTTTGGCCAGTCGCTCCTTTTACCATGATATAGTCGTTTCCCAGGGGCATCAAGGCTTGATTTAAAACCAAGTATGTTGCCCCTGTGTCAACCAAAAATTCTACTTCTTGTTCTTCCTTCCCCAGCCTCATTATAACCAGTGGATCTGCTAGGGTACATTCCCCAGGTCCCTGTCAATCCTTTTTCACATGGGCTACTATTCTTCCTGTCTGGTGGCTTCGCCTCTTTGCCTTGTTTCTTGGACACCCTCCTTTCCAATGACCAAATTTCTTACACAATGCACATTGATCCTTACCTAATCAAGATGGTTCTCGTCTAGGCCTCCCTTCCTCCTCTTCCCTGACAACTGCTATCCTTCCTCTCTATTACTAAATACTCTCCACGCTTCACCCAGCAACACTTCCAGATTTCTACCTTCTGTAGGGCGCAGCTTCTGGAGTTTGTGCCTAATGTCCCCCGTAGACTGACCCAAGAACAGGGAGACTATTTGTTGTATTCCTACCTCTGACCCAGGATCCAGCGGTGTGCTACGGCGCATTACATCCCTCAATCGATCCAGGAACTCGGATGGGGACTCAGAAGGACCTTGTTTAACTGCATATAGAGCTGACCAGTTTGTGGTTTTGGGAATAGCCCTTTCCATTCCCTTCAAAATCCAGTCTTGATATTCCTGTAGCCTCTCCATATGGGCAGATTTATTAGCATCCCATTTTGGGTCTCGGAGGGGAAATATTCTTTGACATCCCCCCCGTGATCTTGTAATGGTCTTCAGCTAAATTCTCTGCTGTTTTCAAAATTAATTGCTTTTCTGTTTCTGTCATATACTCTAAGAGCAACTGTATACCTTTCCAGTCTGGATTATGTTGTTTTACCATGAACTGAAAATGCTTACTAACACTCACCGGGTCGCTTCTATAGTCTCTTGCAACTTTTCTCCATTCTCCTAGATCAGTGGTGGAAAAGGGCACCTTAATCATCATTGTTCCTCCATCAGGTCCCACTGCCTCTCGGAGTGGGGCTTGTAAAGCTGTAGGGACAGTCCTAGAGGCAGTTTTCTTCCTTGTGCGGGAAGATATGGGACCGTCCATACAGTGCCTACTGTAATCATGAGACTGGCATAAAATTTGAGATTTTTATAATGCAGCTCATATTTGTTCTTTACTTTCTTTGTGAGTTCAGGGTTTGTTTTAGGGCACATTGTAATTTTTAGATTTGTTTTAGAATCGAGAAGCTTGGGAGAAAATTTTTGTGATTGGGTTTTTTGGTTTGGTTTTTTTTGTCCATCCATAGTCATTTGTCATAAAGAGCTGAGCATTCAAGGAAATACCAAAACTATTATGATTTGCAAAGTGAAAACCTGTAGTACGTTCTGCACAGATTTGGTTGCCTTCTATTATGCTTAAATTGTGGCCTGTCATGATGGACACCAAACTTCAGGCCAAACTTGACATCTGCAGTATTCAGAGTATATGCATTTGTCAAGCAATGAGCTAGCAAGTGTCTGGAATTGTTAGGTAGCAATGCCTGATTAAAACATGGTCTATATTCATATGAAGCAATCCCAGAAAATGAAGAGGAATTTGCAGCACTTAAAAAAAGACATCATATTTATGCAGTACAATTCAGGTAAACGTAAAAGAGTTCAAAACCTTCCCTCCTTGGCTACCAGTTTTGAGAGAAGTATGGCGTTGTGCGTAGAACAAAGGGATGTCTGTAAAACTTTCCCTGTTGCATGCTCAGTCTGTAAGAACGTTTCATGTTTTGCAGAAATGCTAACAGCTTCCAAGGTTATACAAGCATGGTAGCTTCCCCCACCATCTTTTCAGAAATACGGAAAGCAGGAAAATCCCAGAGTCTGGAAAAGTTGCTGGCAGAATCGTTTGCCCGAGGTAGGTTTAAAATTGAGAGATTCTTGGCCCTCTTCATAATTCATGTAACTAATTTTCCACAAGTTTTCTAGGCTTGCCTTCTGTGGGTCCCATGATAATGCAAAGAGAACAAGTGAAGCTCTAGAAGTAAAATACTTCTCATAAGTTTAATCCCTTTTTTAGTTTAAAAGACCTCATGCACTGTGAACTTGTTTTATAGTCTTCTCCCCAAATGTAGGTGTGGAGAGTCACAGAAAGACATAAATATTGAAGTCTCCAGTAGCTGCATGTTCCCTGTTTTTATTCTAAAGAAATGTTTGGAAGGTATTTCTGAGGAGTTAATGTTGTTTATGTGTTGGGTTTGTTTGGGTTTTTGCTGTGCTGGCTTAATTCTCATTGATTATAGTCTAATTCCTTTGTGTTTCTTTTTACAAAGAAATCCAAGCAATAGTTACCAATATTAACCAAGACAATAGAGTCCTTAATGCCGGGGATCTTTTTTTGTACGTCTTGCCTTTTTTAAGCTGCTTTCCAATTTCTCAGTGGGCAGGAAACTAGATGGCACGTGTTTTTTCCCTTTTGTGTCCTTGCAGAACTCTTGCGTTGAATTTTAACTTCTGTGTTGCCTGTGAATAACGTAGAGAAGTGATACATTGCTTTGTACAGCAATGCACCTTGATTTTGAATGCATGATGAATACCGTGGAAGGAACCAAACGCGAGGAAAGTTTTATGTGAGTGTGTTCCTATATTTCTTTTTTTTTTTCTGAATTTGTAACTGCAATTGGGGAGTAAAAAAATTTCAAACCAAAACCAAACTCCTAATCACCCCCGACCTCCTCAAACACCTAGTGTCTTGTCAGCTGTGGAATGACATCGCTCAGTGAGTTAACCTTGAGGAGAGATTTTGTTTGGTCCAGACTGTGGACAAAATCCAAGAACTAGCAAAATAAGGTCCTCATTCGCTAGAGCTCTGTGTGGGGAATTGTTATAGGAGAAGAAGTGTTAACTTCTTAGGGCGAGCGGACTTGCATTTGAATCCTGAATTTGTTCTTTTGGCAACACAACATTTTCGCTCTTTCACCCTAAGGAAAACTCTTTTTTTGCCAGTTTCCCATAAAAGCGATCATGAACAACGTTAACTTCATTTGGTAAAACGACTCCTTCTGACAGAAGGGGAAAATATTAAGTATGCAATGAGTGGAGTCACAGATGAATCTACCAAGCAGACCACAATGTTTACTCTCACAGGCTTTACTGTATACGAAGCTAGTGGACTCAAGTAATGGATTGATAAGTGTATAAGCATTTGCAGAATGAGGACTTTTCAGTTAATCTTCTGTAAGATTTTTGTCTACACCAGCTTGTACGCCAGGATCCTAGCTCACTTTCTGTGCTTGGGTCTTTGAGTTTGTTTCTGCATTCAACTTTGTTTCCAGGAAAACATATCAAATCTGTGATCATTACAGCATGCCATAATAGTTAATATGCCAGATTTAAGAAAAACACAGCTAAGGAGCTTCCTTCTTCACAACCCCCCAACATATAAACCCCCAAAATGAAGGAATTCCTTAAACCTAGAAAGAAAGAAATACGCTGTGAGTCACATGTTGCGGTGATGTGGTAGCAGCAGGGTCCTTAGAACCGATGATTTACAAGACCTAATGTCTTTCTGTGGACTTTGAAGGCTGAGTGTTTTGTACTCTAGCAATTTCCTGCTACTGTTATGTATTCATGTAGATCTGTAAGGCAATTGTTGTTACTTTCTTTGCATAGTCTGGTAAAATATTTGTATAATAGGAAAATTATGTTTTTGTGCTACTCTCCTTGGGAAACAGAAACTAAGCCTGCCATTAGATGCTAGGCCACAGTCGTTGACGGAGCAGGGTAGTGTATCTTACATTTTGTGCTACACTTGGTCAAGTCTCATCTCTATCGTATTCGCTGTTACTTTATTAAATTTAGTATCTGCACTTTCTATTTCCAGACAGGCCTCTCATTCAGAGCACAGAGGCATGGTTCTCTCTGCGCCTGGCTTCCCATCCCTATCTTTTCATTCCTTCCTCTCCTCCCTGTAGCCTACTGCTACCGTTTTCTTTCACCAGCTCTCTCTCTGCCGGGCTCCGGAACCCTGTTTTTTCATTTCTCCCTGTCTGTCTTGTAGCTCCTCAGTACTTTTTCTTTCCCTGGCTCCCTGTCCCTGTTTCTTCCTTGTTGGCCCTGTAGCACGCTCTGATTCTGTTCCATTCTCTGCCTCTGCTTTCCCAGCAATCTGTCCCTCGCTTTTAATTCCTCCCTCTCCGCGCTGTCGCCCGTGCGGTCTCTTGCCTTTCTCCGTCGCTGGCTGGCTGGCTGTCCCTGCTCATTCATTCCTCCCTCTCCCCCCTGCAGCGCCTGTCGCTTTTGTCCGTTCTCCATCTCACCGTCTCTGGCTCCCTGATGACCCTATTTTGGACTCCCACCACCCATGCACCCCCTTCTTTCCATGCTCATTGCTCTTCTTGTTGCTCTCCAGCTCTCTTTTTTCCCCAGCTCCCTGTACGGTGCAGATATGGGGGTTGTTTTGGCAGTGTTCCCCGCCCCTTACCTCCGTGTTTCACTGTCCTGGCTCCCCATTGTTTCATTCCTCCTTTCGGCTCGGTTGCCACTTTTTTGTCTCTCCCTCTCTCCTGGTCTGACTCCCTGCCCCCGGTCTCCTCTCTTGTAGCGTCCCGTGCCTCACACCTCGTTTTCGGCGGCCTCCCCCTGCCCAGCAGCCCATGGCTCCGGGAGCCGCCCGCCCGCCTGTTCCCTGCCGCGCCGAGGAGCGCGGCTCCGGGAAGGACTGCCGGGGTGTCCCCGGGGCAGGCCCCGAGCCCCGGGGCAGCCCCGCTCCCGGGCCTTGTCATGCGCCGCCTCCTTTGCCCTCGCGGCTGCGTTCGCCCTCGCTTTGCCCCGGGTGAGGGGCTGTGCCGGAGCTCGGGGCAGGAGGGGATGCCCTGGGGTGGGGGTCGGGCGCTGGCCCCCTGTTCCAGCTGGGCTCCAGCTGTGGGCCGGGGCTGGAGGAGCCCCAGGTGCGGGCGGTGAGGCCGGTGGGGACGGACGCTCCCTGCACAGGGGTGGCTGCCGGGGGAGGGGCTGGTGCTGCTGCTGCCCTACTCCCGGTGGCCGTGGAGGGGCCGGGGGGAGCCAAGGGTGGAGCGGTCACCCGGCCTGACCGGGCTGCGGCTGCAGCGAGAAAGAAGGTGAGTGGGGCCGCCCGATCGACCTGAGGCAGGGCGGTGGGGTCCGCGTCGGAGGCACGGAGCAGAGGGGTGTGCGAGCCGGCGGAGGGGTCCACCCGGAACTACGCTGCAGAGGGCGGGTGAGCGCTCGCGTCTCGGCGGGGATGGGGGATGGGGGGGGTGGAAGACGGTGTCCGCGCAGGGTGAGCCAGCAGGACAGGCTGCGTCTCGCGGCATGGCGGGAGCCGTAGTCCTGAGGCACGGGGTTTGCTCTCGGCCATGTTCGTTCCCCGCCATGCCGGGAAGCGTGGTCTTCCGGGCGGTCATGCTGTGCTTGCTAGTGCATGCCGGGAGATGTAGTTTTTGCGACGCGGGTTCCCGGGCATGCGTGGTGGCGTGCCTCCTCGCCGCCCTCAGTGCTGCCGCCCTGTGACCAAAATTAGGTACTGCAGTTCGGCAGCCGCGCATGCGCGGTACAGCACCTCGTCGCTCAGAAGCTGCGCATGCGCGATGGGCGCATTGCCGCAGCTCGGGAGGCACGCATGCGCGGTGGGGAACCTCGCCGCAGCTCGGAATCCGCGCATGCGCGGCGGCGCCTCAGTGACCCACGCTGCCGGCCGCCGGTAACCGCGATGCCGTTCTGCGGTCCCTGCGCGCTCTTTGCTACTTCCCGGTAAGGTCGCGCCGTTGCCGCCCCATGTGCGCAACGTGGGCGGGTGCTCGCCCTGCAAAATGAGGCACGGCCGCCGGGTGCTCGCTGCTACTGCAGCCCGGCGTTCGCGCACCGCCCCTCGCCCCTGCGGCGCGCCGCCGGCGTCCGGCGCATGCGCGGCGCGCGGGAGCAGCATGGCGGCGCAGCGGGGTCCAGTTCCCGGCGGGGCGTGAAGGGCCGGGACCACCGGTGAGGCGAGCGATCCCCTGGGGCGGGTGCGGGGCGTCTCCTGCGCACCGGCCGCCCGCGGGTGGCGGGGCGAGGAACTTCGAGCCGCCCGCTGCGACCGGCTGCCGGCCCGCTGGAGGCGAGTCGGGTCGGGGCAGCCCCGGGGAATTACCGGGGCTCTGGGAGGAGGGAGGGAGGCGGACACCCCCCAGGCGCGGACGCCGGGCGCCTCCCAACTCGTCAGAGCCCCCCCGCTCGCTTCTCCTGGCCCCGCGCAGCTGCCCCCAGCTCCAGCCCCTCCCCTGAAGCCCGTCCCGTAGCCCCGGGCCGACCCCGGGCCCTGTCGCAGAGGCGGCAAGCCGGGCCTCGCGTGCACTGGGTTCTCCGTGAAAGCGGACGCCGTTGGCAGCGGTGCAGGGGCAGAGCGGCGTCTCCGGCGGCCCCCGCGGAAGGAGAGGCTTCGGCCAGGGGGGAACTACGGTAATAAGGGTCGCTGCTGCTTCTTTCCCTCTGCCAGGGGCCGCGCTGGGGGGGGATGCCGCTGACCGCACCCGCCTCGGGCTCGCGTGGGTTGTCTCTGCCCAGCCTCGCTCTCCTCGTGGCACGGCTGCAGAAAGGGACAGGCGGAGCGCTTGCCGGCCCTGGGCGGGAGCTGCCACGGCCAGAGCTGGAGAGGCCAGAGAACGGTAAAGAGGAAGAAGAAACCGAAGGCCGGCCGGCAGCTGCCTCCTGCTGCAGGGAAGAGCGAGCCAGCCCCTCCAGGTGAGGTAGGATCCCTCTTCGTAGTCCGCAGCAGGCCACACCATCAACATGCAGGGTCTGTACGCGTCACCAAAGGCGGCCGCGTAGCGCACGAGCGAGGCTACGTGTGTAGGGAGCCCCGTCTTGTACGAGCTGTAAGACACCCCGGTATTCTCTTAGGTGGAGGACAGCCAAGCGACAGGAGTTACAGAAGGCGAAGGGAGGAGAGGAGGAGGAGGAGGAAGAAGCGTCTGAACTGGCGAACTCTCCCAGCAGTGCAGGGAGTGAAAGCTGTGGTGAGTCCCAGGCCCTCGGGGCCCTGTGCCCCTATTCTGCATCCCGGGCCCTCACTGCCTCTCCCCTGGCCCCCCCCTCTTTCCCACGCTGATGTGGTTCCCCCCCACCACCCCCCGCCCATACCTCCTTTCTCCATCTCACTCTGACCAGCTCCCCGTCCTCATCTTTTAGGTCCTCTCTCTCCCTGCTCTGTAGCTTGTGGCTATTTTTCCTTCCTCTGCCTCTCTCAGTCTGGCTCCCTGTCCCTGCTTTTCCATTCCTCCCTCTGCAATGTAGCGTGTTGCTACTCTTTTCTTTCACAGTCTCTCTCTGTCCGGCTCCCAGCCACCGTTTTTGCCTTCCCTCCACTCTGTTCTCTAGTCTCTGGCTGATGTTCAAGGTCTTCCTTCTCGGCCCTGTAGCACAGCACAAGTCTCTTTCTTCCTCTGTCTCCCGCTATCCTGCTCCCTGTCCCTGTTTTGCAATTTTGTCCTTGTCAGCCCTGAGCCACGCTGCAGTTTCATTTCTTTTGCCGTCTTACCCTGTCCGGCTCCCTGCCAGGATCTTTTAATTCTTCTCTCTCTCCCTCTTGAAGCCCATCGCTGTTTTACTCTTTCTCCCTGTCTCCCTGTCCGTCTCCCCCTCTCCGTCTTTACTTACTCTTTTAAGTAAAATCACTGGCTGAGACCTTAAACATGTCACTTCTTGCCCGACAAGATCAAACAGACCATGAGCAAGCTTGTTAGGCTTCCCGTGTAAACTCACGGATAACACAAAGCAAGCTCCTTAGGCTTCCCGTGGAAATCACTGCTACCAGGTTAAATTGACCTCCTTGTGCCGTCCTGAGGCCGAAAGACCGAGGAGCTAATTCGATGACTAGATATGGACAAAGGAAGCCCCAGGTTCAACTGGCAGACTGCGTGAGGAAGACTGTGGACGACCACCTGAGGGTGAAAAGACCCTAACCCTAATTTTACTGCGCATGCTTGGACTATGTCAACGAATTCCGGGGACTCCTCACCATATGACTGCCCTTCTTGGGGGATCTGATGACACGTATGACTTTTCTGCATATGAACTGATGTGCTTTACTAACCCGTCGGAGCACTCGTGGTGGAGCGATCCCCAGCGCTGCCGTAAGGAATGCCCGCCTTCTAAAGCTTCAAACTAAGTGTTAGAGGGTTTTCTGGCCGACTTTTCAGTATCCCTTTGTATTTGATTGTTTCTGGTATTCCCTTAGTGGCTTCACTTGTTAGATTTTCTATCTACGTCTCCGTTTTAGTTCGCCATCCCTGCCTCTTAATATTTTTCCTTTTGCCGTAATCACCATTGCTTTTAAAATTTTCTGCCGCCTTTTCTCTCATTCGCGGTCCTTATTTGCCTACCCTTATTTTTTAACTGACTTCTTCCCTTCCCTTAGTGCCCTCTGAAACAAGGATCTAAAACAATTAGAAGGTTGTAGCATGTGTAACTAATCAACTGTCAGTTTTACAAATTTCTGAAGAGGTGTACTTTCTGGAAGGTTATTGATTTCGTGATTAGTTTAACTTTAGTATAGACTTCTTTAGCCTAGCAACCGTGGCATTATGTTTAACGGCCTATTCTCATAGTCCTTAGGCTGTATTTGCCTCAGTGCCAACACTGTACCTATATGTAAACAGTTCATCAGGAGGAAAGCAGCCCTGATGAAAATTAAAACACAAGTAGAAACGGAGAAGACAGGTGGAGAGAACCAAGAGGAGAAGAGTTAAGAGCAAGGACTGAGAAATTGATGAGTGCAGAGGAGATACCTTCACCTTGAGCACAGAAACGTCCTAGCAGGAGTGCTCAAACATGGATGGTAAGACGGAACCGCTTGGCTGAAGAACAGAAGGGGAAAACATCCAAGGAGAAGGAACTATCCTCAGGAGACCTGTGACCATAAAAGGGAAAAAGAAGGAGGGGGCTAACTCCCCAAACGACCACCGACGACCGCCCGAGACGCCCGCGCACGCGTAGGGTAGTTTTGCAACACCAGCGTTATGTAAACGTGGCAGATAAGCGAGGAGGCGGAGATTTCTCAGGACACGTGCGAATATTCACGTCTTTCAGGTATATAAAGGATGAAGTTTTGCTTCCGCGTGCGCGCGTTGGGAGGAGATATCCCCCAGGCGTCCGGCGTGGCAATAAAGGCGTCTGCTTAATGACACTTTGGTGTTACTGAGTTTAAATTTCTGTAACTTTTGTGAATCATTTGGTGACCCAGGTGGGAGGGACATCCTCTGTTCGGCTGCGGGACCCGATGAGTCTGGGACTCTCTTGGGTTTGCCCCCGGAGATCTTTTCCGGAGAGACCCCCGTTCTCAGTCGGATCACCGCGGGGACAGACAAAGACCCTCTGGCAAGAAGACATCCTTAAATCCTGAATTGGTAACGATCGATCAATTTGGGACCGTCTTTAAGACGTGCAGACGTGCACACGGGTCGGCGTATAGCGGCTCGCTAGCACCTTACGGGTGTACCTCTGGGGGACTTGTGTCCCATATGGTAGGGGATTAACTTCCCCGTTTGGCGGGGCTGCGTCCCCATTTGGAGGTCCGGTTAACTGTTACCTGACTTTTGGCTAATGCATTTCGGGTATTGGTTATTGGTTTGTCATTTATTGGATTTTGGTTATTAACGGTAAAATTTGCATCAGATATGGGAGAGTCACAGAGTGGCGGAATTCTAAAGAAAAGCCCACTGGGATGTGTTTTGCAGCACTGGAGAGATCCGGGGGGAGTGCCGGGAGGCAGTGTCGATAGGAAAACTTTAATTAAGCATTGTAATCAGTGGTGGCCTCTCTAGAAGCCAGACGGTGGAGAAAAACGGCCCTTTAACAGGACATTAAAATAGAATACATTATTACATTAAGGTACATATAATTGTAATATAATACTACACACGTTATAATAGGTATTATACATTTAGTGTAATAGTACAATTTAATGCTCTTCCTTCAGGGAGAAGGAAAATGGGATGAAGTGCTTTATGCAGATACGTATGTTTTTCACTCTACGAAACCACCCTGAATGGCAGAAAGAACGTGGAATCAATTCAGCACCCCAGGACCCTATGGTCCTGGCGATAGAAAAAGACAAACAATAAGCAAAATAGGAAGCAAAAAAGATGTTGCTCGCCTTGTGGCATTGGACAAAGATGTTTAAAGGTTGACAGAATGGGAGATTAAAGGATTGTTTGACCCCGATTGCGAGGATGTGCGTGCAATGTCGGATGCGGTGTTCAGCGAGGCAGAAAAGCAGAGTGTTGTGAGGGTGGCCAGACCCTCAAGTCCAGGCTCTGGTTTTGGCTGGAACTCTGCCGGGAACAGTGGATAGCCATGTTCCCATTACCAGTCCCGGTCGGGGCCCTAACCAGCCAGGAGCCCGGGACTTAGTACCGTGGTACAGGGAACGAATGGCTTCTGGAATAAGAAGTGCTGTCCCAAAATCAGTAAATTGGTCTAAATTGTATGAAATTAAACTAGATAGATAGAAAAGAATCCCCTACTGATTTTTTGAACCGATTAAAAGAAGGGATGCAGAAATATACTCCTTTAAACCGTACCTCTCGGGAGGGAAAGGGTCAGTTGTTATTCCTGGTTCTGGGACAGCTGATGGATGATGTCAAGAAAAAGTTACAGCAAGTGCAAGGAACAGATGTGAGAGATTTAGAGAAATTGCTGGAGACTGCTTGGCAAGTGTGTCGGAATAGGGACAGGCGGGGGGGGGGAATGGGCAAAACAATTGCCAGCGCTACAGCGGCTGCTTTGCGCACCGCAGGGGCCAGGTAACCTCTGGGAACCCACCGGGAAACACCACTAATGGGAGGCGAGGAGCCATGAGAAGTAGCCCAAGTGCCCCGTCTCGGGGAAGTCAACCCCTCCCGAAAGATCGGTGTGCCTACTGTCAGCCAAGGATGGAGCTCGAATGGCGGGGTATGGCGGGGTATGCCGTGACCACCGCAGAGCGAGTGCTGGAAGCAAAGTCACTCCCTGAGGGTACATCCGCACAACGAGCCGAATGAATTGCTTTAGTGAGAGCTTGTTGAAGGACTGCGAGCGAACACCCGGACAAATTCAAAATACGCCTTGGGTGTAGTTCATGCCCGTGGGGCTATCCGGAAGGAATGGGGACTTCTGACCGCCCAAGGAAAACATTAAGCTTGCTGACGTGATCCTAAGACTTTTGGATGCGGTACAGTCGCCTTCGGCGGTTGCGCTTATGCACCGCAAGGGGCACCAAGAGGGTGACGCTGCTCAGGAAGTGGGGAATAAATCGGCAGATTATGAGGCAAAAAGAGCTGCGGAACAAGGTGAGGTGTTAAGTTTGATTCCTGAAAAAGTTTTGCCGCTACCGGACTCGGTCGACTGTGATGAGAAGGACCTTAGATTAATTAAAGATTTGGAAGCAGAAGTTGAATCATCAGGTTGGGCAAAATTAAAAGGTAGCAGAGTAATAGTTCCCTTTAGAATAGTACGGAAACCGGTAAAAGCAGAACACGACCAGACTCATTGGGCAACTGAAGCTTCGTATGATTCCCTTATGAAGCAAATAGTAGCCAGGAATTTGTTTCAAACTGTAAAAGCCATGGTTAATAACTGTGAAGTATGCAAAGGTGGGAAATCGTGTAAAATTTGGAAGTCTCGGTAAAGGGAAAGTTCCAGGTCAAAATTGACAAACAGACTTTTCCGAACTCCCACGGAAAGGGGAGGGTTTGGGATTTGTTCGTATTAACAGATACCTTTTCGGGCTGGCCAGCAGCTTTCCCTTGTAGGGCTAATAAGGCTAGGGAAGTGACAGGAGTACTCTTAAACGAAAATTATTCCCAGATTTGGAGTACCAGCAGTAATATCTTCTGATAGGGGTGCTCATTTTTGTGCGCAAATAGTGCAACGAGTTAGTAAAATTTTAGGAACAAACCGGCAACCGACCTCAGGCAAGTGGGCCAGTGGAGCAAATGAATCACTTAATTAAACAACAGCTAGCTAAACTTAGTCAAGAAGCAAATCTACATTGGTACCAAGCGCTCCCACTGTAGCCCTACTACGAATCAGGGTAAAACCGGGAACTAAAGAGAATTTAAGTCCATTTGGAATTTTGTTGGGGCGGCCGTAACCGATCCCAATACCGAGGGGAAGATCTCACCCAGTTAGGCGAAAATAATCTATAGAAATACATAATAATATTAGGAAATTCTAAACGAGAGCGATTGCAAGTGCCTAGAGAGTCTAGCCAGACGTTCTCTCTAACAGGAGTTCCGGTTCCGGTTAACACCTCTCTATTTAATAACCCCTGCTATGGAGTAGGTCATGATAAGAACAGCTTTAGATTTACATCACCTCTTGGGGTTGTGAAGAAGTTCGGAGCAAATTAGCCTCTCGGTTACCAAATTTTAAATGGATCAAAGAGCTGCTTGTACTCGTATTAGTTGATAGCTTATTTGTTTTATGTACATGTTGTATAATTCGAGGTTCGCTATGGCGTTGTCAGAAGAATGGGGATGACTGTGTTACCTGGAAAAAGAGTAAGGTCAAACCTGAAGTCGCAACAGGGAGGTATTTTAATCGACGGACGAAGGAGAGTGGTACGTTATAAGGGACTGCGAAAGAATTCGCAAGGGTAATAGAAAAGGGGGGAAGTGAAACAGAAGATGTCTGCTTAATGACACTGTGATGTTACTGAGTTTAAATTTCTTTCACTTCTCTGCATCACCTTGCTTTTTCATTTTTCTTTCTCCAACTCTTTTAAAAGTTTGCCGTTTCTTTTATGTTTTATTCCCTTCTTTCCCTAACACCTATCGCTTTTTAAATGTTCTTGCCAGGCTTACTTTTGTTCCCTTTGTCTGTATTTTTAATTAGCTCTTGTCTTTCCTTAGCGCCCTCACTATTAAAACTTTCTTTCTACATCTCTGTTTACTGTCCCTATTTCACAATTTTTTCCTTATTTCTTTAATCCCTGTTGCTTTTAACATTTTCTACTTTTATCCCATCTTCTGTCTCTCTCTTCTGGTTTTTCTTTATTGTCATCGCATTTAAAATTGTCTCTCTATAGCTGTTTTACTCCACTGTCCCTATTTCTGTTTTTTCCTTTATTTCCCTAATGCCTATCACTTCTAACATGTACTTTCTGTGCCCTTCCATGTCTGTATCTTCAGTTATTTCTTGTCTTTCCTTAGTGCCACCCCTTCTTCAGTTTCCCTTCTACATCTCCATTTTAGTTCACCATCGCTGTCTTTAATTAAAGTCCTTGATCCCCATTGCTTTTCAAATTTTCTACTTTTATCTCGTCCGCTGTCGTTACTTATTAGTTATTTTCTCTTATTTTTTCCTAAGGGCACCGCTTTTTGTATTTCCTTTCTGCGTCTACTTTTATGTGGTTCGCTGTCCCCATTTTTCAGTTTTTTTAGTCATCGTTCTTTTTGGTTTGAAATTTTGTTTCTCGGTGTACTTTTATCTCATTTTCTATCCCTACATTTTTTTTTCCCGTTTCCTGTAACTTGCCGCTTCTAACATGTTCGTTCTAAATCTACTTTTATTAGGATGTAGCTCCCTTTTTTTCAGTTGGTTCCTGTCTCTCCTGTACCCCCTCACGTTTAGATTTTCTTTCCTCGTCTGTTTTTATCCACTTCAGCAGCTTCATTTTTTTAGCTCATTCTAGTGTGTCCCATACCTTGTTGCTTGTGAAATTTTCTTGCTATGTCTTTGCCTATTCAGGTTTTTTCCCTATTTTAACTTTTTTTCCCCGTCTTAACGTCTTATTTTCGAATAACAGAATCATTTAGGATGGAAAAGACACTCAAGATCATCGGGCCCAGCCGTAAACCTAACACGGCCAAGTCCACCACTAAACCGTGGCCTTAAGTGCCACATCCACGCGCCTTTTAAATACCTCCAGGAACGGTGAGGAACTTATGTTTTTATGCTTACTTTAACCTGGTTTTCTGTCCCGATTATTTACTCTTTTCCTGTCTGTCCTCTACCTCATCGTTTTTTAAATTTTCTGTGTCTGCTTTTATGGAGACGGCTAACCCTACGTTTTTATTACTTCCTGGCTATCCTGTGTGAAATCACTTCTGAATTTTTTTTCCCTATCTGTTTTCATCCAGTTCACTGTCTTTATTTCATTCCCGCCTCTGCTATACCCTGTCACTATTTAAATTTGCTTTCTGCCTTTGTTGATTTCTTCTGCTGCCCCATTGCCAAGTTTCTCCTTCTTTAACACCTTCGCTTTTGATAATTTTTTGTCTACTTTTATCTGGTCTTCTCTCCCTATTTGTTAGTTTTTTCCTCCCCTGCCTCATACCCTTTTTTTCTTTTTAAATTCTCTTTCTATATTTGCTTTTATCAAGATGTCTATTCTTTTCCAATTCTTTCTGTTTGTCACACACCCCGTCGCTTTTTAGATTTCCCTGGCGCGTCTCCCTTACCCCCTCCTCCCCACCCCCCTCCCCCATTCCGGGGTTTTACGGGGTCTCCTTGGCGCGCTGTTATCTCTGGAGCGTGATTTGTACCCCTCTCGGTTTGTCAGAACATCTCCTCGGGCCATCCCTCTTCCTCAGAGCGGTCTTTCTGTCCTCTCCTCCATCTTGCTCGCCTCCCGTCGGCCAGCGTCTCCCCGACGCCGCCTGTGCTCCGTTCAGATCCCCTCCCGAGTACCTCTGTGCCCTCCAGCCTTCTGCCGTCTCTCCGGCCGCCTCGGCACCCCTCTGATTTCCGCCACGACGCTTCCTGCGAGCGACCCCGCGTTCCGTAACCGGACTGTGAAACAGGACCTGAATTAACCGTAACTGCAGAGCGTAATGGCACATTTTCTCGTATTTTACCCTCACCGCCTTTCAGGCCATGGCTGGAAACCTGCTACGCGTGGCGCGCAGGATGCGGCAGCAGCTTTGGCGGCGGATGGCGAGAGGCGAAGGCCGAAGCAGAGGCTGCGCGGCTCCCGTGCGCTGGGTTTATTGTTTTACTTAGGAGCGTGGCCGTTCGTCTTAAACTGTTTAAGGTGTTCTCGCCCAGCGTAGCAGTTTGCAATCAGCTGGTTTAAGGAAAACACGATGTCATCTCTGTCAAAGTTCTACATATTTTGGACGTGAAATATGAAACTGAGAACTTTAATCCTGGGTTTCCTGGGATTAGCTCTTGGAACTGCTTTAGAATCCCTTGTTTGTTGGCTCCCCGAAACTTACTGCTCATCTGCCGACTCTGCCCTGTACCATTTCACCTATTAATTTTTTCCCACGTTTCCCTCTCTGCGGCTCCCTCTCCCCGTTTTTTAATGCTTACTTGTGTTTCTTGTACCCTGCTGCATTTTAATTTCTCGCGCTACAGTTCCCTCCCTCCGGCACCCTGTCTCTGTGCTTTATTTCCTCCCTCTGTCCTGCACCCCGGCGCTGAAAAAACTTTCATCCTATGTTTCCTTCTGTGCATCTCCCCGTCCCTATTTTTTCATTATTTTCTGTGGTTCTTGTACCCTGTTACTTTTAACATTTTCTCATTGCGGTTCCTTCTAGCCATCTCCCTGTTTGTTTAATATTCCCGTGTTTCTCGTACCTGACCGCCACTTCTTTTTCCTTTCTGCCTTGTCCTCTGTCCGTCTCCCCGTCCCTGCGTTTTAATTCCTGTCCGTGTCTCTCGTACCCGGTTGCTTTTTAAAAGTTCTTCTACGTCTCCCTCTACCTGGCTCCCTTTCTCCGTTTTTTTGTTTGGGGTTTTTTTTTTTGGTTCCCCGCCCCTCCCCTTGTATTTCTTGCACCCCACCGCTACCTAATTTCTCCTTCAACGATTCCCTTTATCCAGCTTCCCTTTCCCGTACTTTTAACTCCTCCCTTTTTTCCGTATACCCTGTCCCTTTTTAAATTTTGTTTCAGTATTTCCTTCTATCCTCATTCCTGTTCCTATTTTTTAATTCTTTCCTGCTTTTGTCGTAGCCTGCCGCTTCTTAAAACGTCCTTCCGTCCCTCTACCCGATTCCTTGCCCCTGTTTTTTATCTCCTCCTCTGTCCCGCACCCAGTCACATTAATAACTTTCTATGTCTCCATTTATTTAGCTTCAGGGTAAATATCCTTTTAATCCTTTTTGACCCTCCATAGGTATAGGGTATTGCTTGATTCTAATTGGGCGGTGCGGATCTGTTATTTGAACGCTTATGGGGTCCATTTTTATCTTTCCAGTTTCCCCTTCCTTATACCACACTGAGGGGTTAATAGCTTCTTCATCCTCTTGTGTTAAAGTGTATAATTTAATCTGCAATTTGTCCCCTTGACTCTGAATGCTCAAGTTTAACTTCAAAATCAAATCCCTTCCTAATAAATTGTATTCCGCTTCAGGGAGCAAAAGTAAATCATTAAGACAAATTTTCTTTTCTGTTTCTACTTCTACATCTTTCAATATATTTACTTTAAAAGGCTCTCCTTTTGCTCCTACTACTGACACGTACAAAAATTTTTGCTTTTGCTTTTTGTTTTTCTTCGTCCCTCCTAACATAGACTTTCTGGGCTTCTCTAAGTAACTCCTCTAATGTTCTTTCTTGCCAATCTTCCAATTTTTCTAATTTCCTTCTTATATGCCCCCAGGATTTAGCTACAAATTGTGTTCTAAGGAGTGCGGTCCCAGCCACTGTATTCGGATCAATTCCAGAGTACATTTGTAGGTTTTTCCTCAACCTCTCCAACCATTCTGTTGGAGATTCGTCTTTCCCTTGTTGTTCATTAAATGCTTTAGTAATGTTTTGCCCTCGGGGAACCTCTTCCCTTATCCCCTGTGTCCTGGTTTCAGCCAGGATAGAGCTGGTTTTCTTCACAGAAGCCAGTGTGACACTGTGTTTTGGATTTGGGATGAGAAACTGTTGATAATGTGCTGATGTTTTGGGTTGTTGCTGAGCAGTCAAGGACAGTCCAGCTTCTCGTGCTGGCCTGCTAGCAAGGAGGTTGGGGGTGCACGGGGAGCTGGGAGGGGACACAGCCGGGACAGCTGACCCAGACTGGCCAAAGAGATATTCCCTACCATCCGACGTCATGCCCAGTACATAAACTGGAGTTGGCCGGGGGGCGGAAATCGCTGCTCGGGGACGGGCTGTCGATCGCCGGGTGGTGAGCGATTGCTGTATTGGGCATCACTTGTTCTTGTACATTCCTGTGTTGGTATTATCATTGTTGTTTCCTTCTTTCTTTCTGTCCTATTAAACCGTGTTTATCTCAACCCACGAGGTTTTTTTCCTAATTCTCTCCCCCACCCTACTGTGGGAGGGGGAGTGAGCGAGCGGCTGCGTGGTGCTTAGTTGCCGGCTGGGGCTAAACCACGACAACATTACATCTTTTCATCCCGTAAGAAAGCATGTGTCCCTACAGTACGTACATAGTTACCCCCCAAAACCGCCAACGTCATACAACGTATCCCGCGATACAACGTATCCCGCCATACGCTCGGAGGGGTTTGCGCAGCCCCCGCTCTCTGTGCACCTCACAGACCTCTGCGCTTTCTGCTTCTGCCCCTGGTGCTGGCGGCTCTGTGGCCGATGCACCGGCAAGCCCAGCCGCATCCTCCTCCTCCTCAGAGAGTCCCTGGCCGTGCTCAATGAGCGATTGCTATGAACGTACTGTAAAAAGCCCTTTTTATAGCCCGACACAACACTGGCCAATTTCAACTCTAGCTGAGCTTTGCCCTTTTCTGTTCTCTCCTGACACGTATGAACTACAGCTCTGTGATCTTCCTGCCAAGCCGGACCTTGGTCCCAGGGATCATAACATTCCTTTTTCCACCTGAGTTGAAAAAGGAGGTCCCTGTTCAGCCAAGCTGGTCTTCTGCCCCTCTTGTTTGACTTCAGACTCCACCAGATTGCCTGCTCCCGTGCTTGCAGAAGGTGGTTCTGAAAAACTAAGCTGCTCTCTGAGCCCTGAGCCCTCCAAAGCAGCTTCGTAGGGGACACTGCAGACTAGCTCTCTGAGTAGCTTCAAGTTTGCTCTCCTGAAAAGCAAGGTAGCAGCTCCTCTGAGCTGTATCTCATTACACTCAAAAGTTTCAACTCCCCTGTTTGGTGATCACTGTTATCCCATCTCCTACGAGTCCTTCTCCATACACAAACAGGAGGGACTAAGAGATCTGTTGGGTAGATAAGCAGCCATGGGGAACCACGGTGAGCAGTGGAGTGAGCTGCTGCATGGGCTACGTGCTTTCCGAGTGCGAAGCCAGCCCCTGGCTCAGTGAGTGCCTGGGAAAGGGAGTCTGCAGCCGTGAAGGACAGAGCCGGCCAGCAGGACAGCTGGCAGCCTTCACTCGGGCATTGCCCACCTTGTGACTGGCTGTACCTGTGATGATGTTAATGCTCTTTGTACACAGGTCTGTTGCGTCGTGCTGTGTTGCGAAGCAGACTTGCAGAGGCGTGCCCTGTCTGCCCATCGGGACTCAAGGCACATTTCCTCCAAGCGCAGCAGCCAGGCTTTGGGCAGCCTCGCCTCATGCTGCTTTTGACATTGCCAACCAGGATCAAGTTTCTGTCCTCGGGTTTTCATGTAGGAACCAATTAGTGAACAAGTCCTGTTTTAATGGAGTGGCATCTCAAAGAGTATTACGCTGGTAGAAAGCCTTCAGGAAAAGACTGGTGTCCTCTGGACCTCGCAGTAAGGCAGCCAGCAGCTCTGTTTCTGCTATAGCTACAAACATCCGCGAGTGAAACAACCGCAGCTTTTTAATACAGATACAGAGGTTTACACTTTTCTTTGCAGACACAAAGCATGCTTTTGTCTTGAACTTTTCATTAGTCTGAAAAAAAGATCATTGGTAGTATAGGATACCATGCTGTTTATTAAATGTACATAAATTAACATCTACACAGAAAGGATGTTTTCCTCATCAGAAACAATGCTGAAACGATGAGCAACTCTGAAAAGAAAGGTACATAAGGCTCCCGTGCACAAACCCCAAAGCTTCAAAGGAGAAAGGTGAAAGAGCGCTACATCCTTATGTCACAGGACAACCTGTGATTAACCCGAGTTATGGACACTGTCACATCATAGGTAGTTGGGGCCAGTTCAGATCCCCTGCCTTCTAGATCAGCCGCCTTGATGAGCTGGGTATTTCAACTGTTATAAAGCTGCAGAATCAACCAGAATCGACACTGAAATGACTGTGCTGGCTACAGAATGGCTAGAATAAATATGGGGGTGTGTCCAGTTTTTTTCCGGTCCTGGAGGGTGGCTGGGATTTGGGGCACCATGTAAGCTGGCTTTTTAAACTCCTCCTTCCCATCAGTCCCTAGGCACAGGCACGTGTTGTGGCTGAAAGCAAAGCATCACCACTCCAGTTCTGATTGACAGAAAGGGGGGTGTTTGCCTCGGTCCAGAGAGCGCTGATGGGTCGGAGAAGTAAGAGCGGAGTTTTTGCTGTAGCTAACCTGGAGTTAACTCAGCTAATGGAAACTGCAAGCCAGTCATGTTTGATCAAGAATCCTAAGAAAGGGTATTGTGCTGTGTGCTGCATACAAGGACTTGCACCGACCAAAGGGCAGCAATGGGTGCTCCCTTCTTGTATGCAGCAAGGTGGTGCAGCGTCTCTCTGCCAAGAATGAGTAGCGGCAAAGAAAACCTGGAGGGTTTTATAGTCTGGAACATGCTGTCCAGCGTGTCCCTCGTGTCCCTCTCAGATGATATACACCTCCACGCCCAGCACGCCCCATGGAATCTGCAGGTGACATGCCAGCTCCCCACGGGGGCAGCTGTGCCGGCTGGTGGGCTTTTGCTGACGGAGCCGAGGAGTGAGCCAGCAAGGCCTCCCGCCAGGGCTGGGCTGGGTCTGAGGGCGGTGCGGGGCTGCTCCGGCGTCGCGGTGCCCGAGTGAAATGTGCCGGCCGGAGCAGAAGGGCGCGGTGCCTCCCTCCTCGCCTCCGCCGAGGTGGTGCTGGGGCTGCATCACGCCCCTCAAAGCCCAGGCAGCAGAGCTCATGCGGGCAATCCAGGCAGCAGAAAAAAATCGGCACCTGCAAGAAGAGAGTCCAAAGTGCTGATGAAACCATGAAGGCAGGAAGAGGCACGACTTTGTGCCCTGTTCTTTGGGCAGTGTGCTGTCCAAGGGGCAGCTCCTGGCACACGAGAGGGAACCGTCCCTGGCAGTGGCTACGGCACGGCTTTGTCCCCTTCTCCACACGTGTGACACCCTCAGAGCTCTGCAAGTTGACAGAGATGTGCAGCACTGCTTTGCTAGGCAGCAGGGCTGGGCAGGGCAGCTGTGCTGTGGTCCTTTCCAAAAGCCGAGCAGCAGCACGCCTCACTGTCCCTTGCTAGAGAGCCAGGCTTGAAGGCAAAACACGCTGCTTTGGTATTGTTTGGTTGTTTTCTTCTTCCCTCAATTGTCTCAGGTGCAACGTGAGCTTTTTACGAAGTGCCAGTACCTCAGGGTCTACAGCTACGTGACACAGCTCCTTGCTGCGTCTTTGGGATTCAGACACCAGCAGCCAGTGCTGGGCTTGCCAGCTGACATGAACAGAAAAGGGAGACTTTGCCTCTTTCTGTAGGCAGCGGGTCAAAGAGCTCAAAAAATTGCTATGAGCCTTGTGACTCTGCTGGGGTGTTGCTCAGCCTTGCACAAACAGAGCTGCCACAAGTGCCGAAGGAGAGCTGCCAACGCTGGAGTGATATGTTCCTCCTGACAGACACGCTCTCCCACGGGCAGCTGCGGGCTTCCTGCCCGGTGCCATCTCTGCGCACCTCAGAAATATTGCCCATAGTCGGAGCAGTGTTCGGAGCTTTGAAAGATGGGCAGCAGAGCCTGCTACACACCTGGGCTCCTCGTTCTTCTTGCCTGCCTGGATGTCCTCAGTTGCCCATCCCGCAGAGCTCTGCTCCCAACTTGCTCCTCTCGCTGTCCAGTAGCCCGTTGCTCCCCTCTTCACAGGTTGCTCTTCTCGAGCCTGGCAAACTTTCCATTCAATGTATTGTTAGACAGGTCAAGCCATGATAAACGTGAACCAATTCTGCTCTTAACCACACCTAGCTCATTTTACCTTGTCTCCCCAGAGGAGCTCTCCAGGTGTTCACTTTCTGGAGGGACTGGAGGCACCTGCAATGGAAATGTGCAAGTTAACGGGTGGCAAGGACCTTCCTGCCCAATTGCTACCTTAGCTCGGAAAGGCACAGCCCTTGGATGGGTTTGCTCAGCCCAGCTGAGCCAGTTCTGGTGGCATCACCGCACAAACCGCCATGGCCATCCTGCACCACCCTTCCTCTGCACCTTTGCAGAGCTGCCGGCTAGTGGGTGACCTTGCTTGTCCCTGCGGCAGCACTCTCAACTTCTGACAGTGCTGTCACCCTCTTTGTGGCCCTGACATACCGCTGCTGCTTCTGCTTCCGCCTCTGGTGCTGGCAACTCCTTGGCCGACGTGCCGGCAAGCCCAGCCACATCCTCCTCCTCCTCAAAGAGCTGCGGGGGACAGAGGAGGACAGTTGCTTGGCTGGGGACAGGCCCCGGGGCCGGTGAGCCTTCCTCCGGGCCAGGAGCGAGCGTGGGCGGCTCTGCTTTCACTAGGGCAGGACGCAGGGGTGGCTGGAGGTGGGGGAGGTGGGGCGGAGCCGGCTTGGTCCCCGAGCCCCAGCCGGGGTCCCTCTGCTGGGGACAGCGCCTCTGCGCAGGAGCCAGCGCCACGGGCACCCCCCGGCCAGGCTGGCTTACCTGGAGGGGCTGGGGCAGCGTGCCGTCCTGGCTGCAGAGAGCTGCCAGGGGCCGGCCGAAGAGACCCGCCCTGCCGGCACAGCCCGACTGCCCGGGCGCCTCCGCAGCGGCCAAGGTCCCTCGCCGCGCAAAGGGCCAGGGCAGCCCCCTCGTCCTGCTGCGGGTCCCGCCTGCCGCCAGGGAAAACAGAGCAGAGAGCCATGGAGGGCAAGCGCCAGGTGAATGCTGCCCGAGCCTCTGCGTGCTGGGCGTCCCCGCCAACAGCGAGGGAGAGGCGTGGCTGGGGAACGAGGCGCCCCGGGGGCTCAGCTCTCTGCGGCCATGCCCTGCGGGAAGGGCAGCAGCAGCCCCTGAGCAGCGCAGGTGCCGCCTGCCAGCGCAGGAGAGAGGGGCCGTCCTGCCCCCGTCTCCTCCAAACTCACCGTCCGAGTGGCCACGTCCACCTTGGCTGCCGGAGGGGACGGGAGGTGGCTTCTGCTGGGCACCAGCCTGCAAGAAATGCGCTGCGCTCAGCGAGCAGCCCCGCAGCACGAAGGGCCCCTGGCGAGCTGCATCGGCCGCGGGCCATGAGTGAGATGTGGGGACGGCCGAGATGGCGGCCCGGGGGCTCCTCACCTCTGCCAGGCCCTCGACCAGCCTCTCCAGGCTGCTGGCGTTGAGTGTTTTGGCCTGGGCAAGGGGAGAAGAGCAGCAGGTGAGAAGCGATGGGGCTGGTGCGGGGTTGGAGCAGCCCCTGGGGCAGAGCGGGGCCGGGAGGGACACTCACGGCATTGCGGCCGCGCAGCTCCTTCAGCAGGAGCTTGATGGAGGGCAGCTGGGTGACGCGGGCTCCCTGCACTCCTTCTGCTGGCCTGTGCACGGGGCAGGGGCAGAGAAAGAGCTGTGTGAGACCCAAGCTGCCTCTTCCCTCGCCTGCCAGTCCCGGGAGCCCTTCCAAGCTGCCCCGAAGCAGCCGGGCACCGCCCGGCCGTCGAGCGGAGAGCAGTGGCAAGGAGGGAGGACGGGGCTGGGTGAAGCAGCTCCGCCAGCTCTGCCCGCTCCAGAGCCGCCCGCAGCCGTGGGGGCAGCTCTCCCCAGCTCAGGAGCGGCGTTTCCGCATCGTACGGCTACGGCTAGAGCATCCCCCCGTGCTGTGAGCACGGGCCCCCCAAGCTGCTCTGCCAGGCAGGGCTTACCCACGGAGCGCGCTGAGCCAGAGCTCCTTCAGCGAGCGGGAGCTGCAGGAAAGAGAGGAGAAAGAGCCTGAGCGCCCGCTGCTGCCCAGCCCGCGGGCAGAGGCGGGCGCCGGCACAGCCCTGCCCCATGGGGACGGCTGCAGAGGCAGGAGGAAGCCGCGTGGGGCCGGACAGAAGCGCTGCCCGGCCCTGCCGGGGGACGTGGCACCGAGACCCACCAGAAGGTGACGACGCAGAAGCCATAGGGCCAGGCGAGGACGAGGGACGTGGTGGCCTTGTCTTCCTCCTCCTGGGCGGCATCCCCGGCCGCCCCCTTGCCGCCGCTCAGCACCCACAGCCGGCGCAGGGCCAGGCAGAGCTGCGGGTGCGGGGCGCTGCCACATCTGCAGAGAGGAGCGGCAGGGAGTGACCTGGAGGTGGCCGAGCCCGGCGGCTGCCCTCTGGCCTCCGCCTGCCCCGCGCACGGCCACGGGTGCAGCCAGCAGCAGGGTGCCGGGGCCTGGGGCTGCTCCTTGGGCGTCCCTGCCCCGGTGCCGGGGCCAGGCCTTAGGAGGAAAGGCAGCCGGGGTCTGCGCCTCTTACTTGGCCTTGGCGATGATCAAGGCATCGCTGAAGAGGAGGAGGTGCCTCTTCCCCGTCCCGCGGCCCTGCGTCACCCGCACGCGCTGGTGGAGCAGCGGCTCGGCTGATGCCGGGCCGGGCGCGCACTGCTGCTCGGGGCCAGGGTAGACCCTGCAGAGCAGGCGGCAAAGGGCGTGAGAAAGGCGGCTGCTGCGGGGCCCGGCTGCGCCGGCGTGTCCCCGAGCCGCGGGGGGAGCCCACCTGGAGCCGTAGCAGCAGTTCAGCTGGCCCATCGTGCCGGGGCCAGGGGAGTCCTCGCGCCGGACACGCTGCTGGGGCTCCGGAGAGCTCCCAGCCGGCTGGAGCGAGGCTGTCGAGGGGGTCCCGGTGCCGGGCAGTGCTGCTGGGTGAGAGCTGGTCTCTCCCTGGAGCTGCCGGGTGCTGGCAGAGCCGTGCCTGCAGGCACTGTGGCCGTTGCCGGGCCAGCGCCGCGACATCACAGCTGCCATTCCAAGCCCGGGGGGGGGGGGGGGCTGGGGGGCGGGGCTGGGGGAGGGGCTCCTGTCTCTCTCGGCCTGGGGAGCCCGGGCCTGGGCACAGCACTGCGGGCATGGCCTCAGCAGCGCTGAGCAGAGGGCAAGGCTCCCCTCCCTCCAGCTGCTGGCAAGGCTTTGCCCAGCGCAGCCCAGGGCACCGCCGCCCGCCGCCTTTGGCCAAGGGCACGGTGCTGGCTGCTGCTCAGCTTGGTGTCCAGCAGGACCCACGGGCCTTTTCTGCCACGCCGCTTTCCAGCAGCTTTGCTGAGCTGCTCTTGCTCACGAGTACGTGCGCATGTGTGCCGGGATGCTTCGTGCGCGTACCGGTGCCGCCCGCAGTCCGTCCCACCCTCTTCCCGCAGGTCCCCCCGTGCCACTGACGTGCGCTTGAGACGGGCACGTTGCCTCCAGCCAAAGCAGCGGTCCCAGCGGAAAGGCGCTCTCTTGTGCTGGGACTGGGAGGAAGAGGATGCACCTGGCCACGGAGCCCAGGGGCAGAGCTTCCTTAACTCCAACTTGTTAAAGGCACCCTTCTTCTTCTTCTTCTTCTTCTTTACAGCATGTCCCGCTGGAAGGTGGCCTTGGCACTCTCCCGGAACACTGGAGAGGAGTTTGGCTTTGCCAAGTGCAATAGAAGCAGCAGCTGCCTAGCTGCCTTCTCGAGTGAGCGGCTGTCTGCAGAAGCCCAGCCTCTCCCGGGCGGCGAGGGGGGAAGTGGCATGAAGCAGAGCAGAGCAGCCTGGTGCAGCCCAGGGGCTTGCAGGCACGCCCTGCCCACTTCCCGCCCTTCCTGCCATGCCTTGGACGGTTGGCAGAGAGAAGAAAGCCATCCTTGCACCTGCTGGAGCCAGGCCTGTTGTCTCTTTGGCTCCAAGTCTATAAAGCAGACTAAGGAGAAGCTAATAACCAAAACACAAGCTCTTGTTTAATGTTTGGCGGAAGGGAAGGAAGAGAGGGGCGGAAGGGAGGAAGGAAGGAAGGAATGGAGTGCAATACTTTCCTTAGACCTCCTCTTTCTCTTAGCATACTTCAGAAGGCTTTTTTTGTTGTCTGACAGGACACTCGCCAGTTTCAACTCTAGCTGAGCTTTGGCCTTCCATCATTTCTCCCTACATATGTGAAGCACAGCTCCGTAGTCTTCCTGCCAAGGCTGGCCTTGCTTCTAGGGATCGTTCATACAATTTCTTTTTCCGCCTGAGTTCCAAAAGGAGTTCCCTCTTCAGGCAAGTGGGTGTCCTACCCCACTTGCTTGACTTTCAACACAAAGGCATGGCCTGCTCCTGGGCTTTTAGAAAGTGGCTCTTTAGAACGGACCAGCTCTCACGGGCCCCTCCGTCCTCCAAAGCAGATGCCCACCTTACACACGGTGCAGCTCCTCCCCCTCGCCTGCCCTGCCTGTCCCTCCCGAAGAGCCTGTTCAGCCCGCCTGAACGGTGATGCTTTCTTACCATTCGGCACCCGTGACAGTAAAGCTTGTGTACATAAGTTCCGGCTTCGCAAGAGAGCAGGGTCACCTGAAGCATGATATCAAATTGGTTTTGGCATCTGAGGAAGCGACTGCTTCAGAAATTATGTTTTTTTCAGCCTGTTGACACGTGAAAGTTGACAGCAGCCCAGTTTTTGGGAATCCTCTTTCCAAGAACTTAAATTTCTCCCTGGAATTTCCAAAAGCACTTGAGTCACAGCTGAGCATGGACAGCCATAGGCCACTCCATGAGGCTCTGCATGTCTGTCTCTCATGACATGCCATAGAGCAGTAGAAGCTTGTCTTCGAGAGCTAGCCAGAGATGCTGAGACCACCCACTCAAACACGAGACACCCAGGGTGGCACTCAGCTCCTCTGACTTTAGATAGGCCTATTGCAGATGTTGCGGTTACAAAATTGCGAAGATACCATTAGAGTTAGCAGAGGAAAAAGCTATTCATGCTGTCCTAAAGTAGACGTCTTTAGTTAGGGCCCCTTTAGACTTAACTGGCTCAGTTAAGTCTAACTTAAGGGCCTCAGGTCGATTTCCTACACACGGGCAACTTAATGCCATCTCAGAGGCCGTAATGAAGCTAGCACCTAGAGCCTAGCAGACACGACACAGGACCTACGGACAGCCTTGCCCTTCGGAGGGGACAGCTGGAGGCCAGAGGACATACCTATAGAATCTCAGATCATACCCACATGATGCGCAGGGGGAGGCAACTGCATCAGGCCCTTCATATCCGCTCGCTACAACGGCTGTGCGGATCCCTAGCCTGAACATAGGCACAGAAGTTAGAGCGAGCCGAATCCCACCCGAGTTCTAGTTCCCTCTTCTACCAAGGAGGTTTGGATTCTGTATCCCCATAGCTGAGAATTAGTGGGCACATTCTCCACACATTCTTTGTAGCCTGTGCAGTTAGACAGCAAATATTGGGGCTAAAGGATGCGTTTTTTCCCCTTGTTCTAAGCATCCCCATTCGGCAAGCTCCTCCAGGCTGGCCCCAGCCTCGTGGTTGCGAGGCCTCATGCTGCAGTGGTGCAGGCTGTTGCATGTCCTTCTGTCCACCTCAGGGAGGTTTCTCCAGCTTGTGGTCACCACTCTGAAGGGTTACCCTCCTCATCATCAGTATCAGCTCCCTTCCTGCCAACTCTGAGCTGGAGTGACCCCCAGCTTGGCAGAGGGGCATGTTTTATAAGGCATGAGTCTTGTCCACAAATCTATAGCAACGTGACAGCGTTCAGGATTTAGCCCAACGCTTCTGCTCACAGTGCTCTTACTCATGACAAGGCTGCATTTGGTTGATTGTGTGATTGCCTACTCAAGGAAGGGCTGGGAAGAGAGGAGCAACATTTATCGTGATTGTAAAAGGACTTCTACTGCCACCAGCTCCAACAGGAATGTCGCCATCTTCCAATGTTACATTTCATTCATACAGAAAAAGGACGCTAGCCTAGTTTTCTTCCCAGTGACTTAAGCTCTCAGTTTTCTCAGATAAAAACAAGCTCTAAACAAAAGCAGCGGCATGCACATGATATTCCCCCAGCCATGCAGATGACATGTTGAACATGAACAATGGATGCACATATATCAACCTCCCTGGAAGTGTGGGCCGCAGGACCGTTGTAGCAGCACACGTAGAAGAAGTAGCAGCATGTTCTCCTGGGGAATGCGCAGGTGAAAAATGCTGTTCCCTGTCTTCAGCAGTTTTTAAATACAGCTCCAAAGTGCTGTTTCATACCTCAGTCCAGGAAAAACTGGATTGTCCCGCTTCTGGATTTACACTACATTCAGCAAATGAATGCTTTATTCTGACAGAAACAGTAGTAAACTCATCTTTCAGTATAACTACAATTAAACATACCGGCTTGCAGAAAATGAGCTGAGTGACCAAATAGAATATATGGATGCTTTGCTGAATCAGGTGTTGGGATTTTAGTCTTAAATGTTCTGTTAATGTTTCAGATTAAAACAATATACCCACCATCTCTTCCACTCCAGTACAGAAGACAGAAACTGGTAAAGGTATCTCAATATGCTTCCAGCATTTGACAAAATGGCTATGAACAGACATTAACACAACAGGCTAGACTGACAATTTTTTTAAAAGGAATACTTTCAGGAATCACTGACCTTCTGGAATTAACAGTCATCTTCTATATGGCTTCAATGTATTTAATGTTCATCTAAGCTTAGTTTATGATGTCCCCTTCCATGATATTCTGAAGAGCAGAGCAGCTGCCATATTTTTTATTTTTACTTTTTTCAGTGAGTTGCCTAATCTTCAGAATTGTCATTGTTTCAGTATTGTTGATTTTTCTGTCTGCTGTTTTGCGTACAATTCATCTTACTGTAGCTACATCCATGATCTATGAGGCAAATGATTTCACCTGTCAGCTTGCAGCGCCTCACAGATCCACTGAAAATGAACACATGGGAAGCTGAGCTCAAGGAGCACTCGGTGATTTGCTTGTTTCTGGGCTGGATCTAAGCTATGCACCATTTTTCTCCATTTATATTGAACACTGTTGGTTCATCATCTGGTGCAATAAAACAAAATGCCTGGATGAAGGGTTAGTTTGCTGTTGTGTGGCATGCAGTGCTGAGAAGAGAAAGAGCATGAGAAAGCAACAGAAAAAGAGATTTCTTTCCTACATATAAAGGTTACAGGAGTGATGCTGTGCTAAACATAGCTGAAACACAGTGACAGTCTTAATATGATCACCCTATTGTTAGGGGCTACATCTGAGAGGTGTCTGTGTTTAGTTAGAGAACATATGAGCTGCTACTTCAGATGTTACCAGTGACATGACTGTGTGCTTACATATATTGAACTAGGTGAAAATGTTCCTTTCCATCCCATAAAATATTTTCAAATTATTTCCTGGGCAAGCCTGGAAGTCTTCTCTGAGGACAGAGACTTCTCTCTCAAACTAGCTAAAAGCATGGTTTATGGGGCATTAATTTGGGATGTGAAAGAGGTGTATTAAAATCTCTTCCTTGCCAATCCACCAAGCTTTTCTGTGGTCGGTAGATATTCACAGCAAAATTCCCTTAATCTTCACTCAGAGCTATTCTATTTCATAAAGCTAATTGAGTGTTCATTGAATCAAGGGTACAAACTTTGTTCTCCCAAATCCCCGCAGAGCGTCTTACATCTACCCCCAGCTTCTGGACTGCAGAGCTTCCTTGTCTCTCTTGCATGATGAATGTTTTACTCATGGAACAAAAGCCAACACAGTATTCTTTTGGGCTGCTTACTACATACCAGGCATCCTGGGTCAAGTACTTGCTGTGAAAAAAACTTTTCTCACTGGCTGTCCTGACCACAAGCCACTGATTTTTTGTTTACTTTTTTTTCCCCATTCCTGTTTTGAAAAGTAAGTTTGTTGAGAAGCTAAGAAAAATGAATAGAAGTTTTTTTTACAGCAAGAGTGGTTTTTATGACCAGGTAAAGCAATAAAACTGCATTACAGAAATGTTGATTAGCCACAGTTATAATTTAAATGCATTCAGGGAAACTCGTGTGGTTCTACATAATGTAAGCAATGTATTGTGCAGTATATGTCATTCCAGTGTGGCATAGATTAGACTGAGACATTAAGCCATAATTCCGATACCATCTAGTGCCTGCTGATTAAAAAGATGATCAACCACTGAGAAGAAAGTCCCCATCAGATAGCATCAACTATATAGATATGTCTGTGCTTATGGCACTTCACTGCTTTCTTCAGGGAGCCAAATCTTGTCCTCAAAATACAAAGAGATACCAATGCTTTGAGCAATACAAAAATACAAATATGTTTCCCATAACTGTACTCTGAGTGATGTTTATTACATGTGCCTACTGCCAAGCAAAATCCAGAAGTCATCATTTCTTTTTCAATATTGCTTTAGTATTTAAGTATAAATGGTATAATAATCAAGTGAAATTATTTTCTTAGTACATGATGCTGAGGTGTAATAATAGATTTAGTAATAATGAAATAAGAATATTCTTCACAAATCTTTTTTCCTCTAATTTGCCTTTTTGTGTGATTATGCTGTCTATCATTCAACCACAATAAGTTCTTACCAGTCTTAACCAACTACCAACAAAAAAAAATCTCCAAGATAAGTCTTTCCTTGTCCCCTTGTTCCACTCTCCTAAATAGGTTATTGAAGAGAGAATCAGTTCCTTGTTCTTGGAAATAAAAATTGTGAGAACTCTGGGGTTATCCACTTTTTCTTCTAGCAGCGAGTTAGCCAGTTACCTGGGCAGATCTATACAGGAGCGAAAATTAACATGAACCAAGGAAGCGTTCTGTCTCTTAGTAAGGATGTCACACAGTATAGTAGCGTGAATTATTGGGAGTTTAGAGGTAAGGAACCACAGATCTCTAGGACCCTAGGGTTCACTATTTTGGCTACTTATGGAACAATCACATTTGAGCAAGATGTTTTCTTGAAGCCAAAACATTTTTCAGAAACATTCCAGCGGCATTTATTTTGACAAAACTTTCCGTGTAAAGGTTTTGATCGAGAATGAACACTCATGAGAGAAAGGCTTGCATCAAAATGTTGACCTTTTCAACATGAAGCAGATATTTTGGCACACTTCCGTTTTGCAGTAGTATTTAAATGGCTTTGTTTTCATGCCAAAGCAGAATAAAACAAATTTGGAACTTGAAAACTGTCAGGAAACCAAATTGTTATTCTCTAGCAAGCTCTGCTGATTGCCTTTAACTAGAATAACTTACTTAACTCAGTGCTGGCTTCACCAGGCAATAATTTACCATCATCCACAATGCATTGCCATCAATCCCGTATTATACCACCTTTTCATGACATGGTCTTAGCTTGCTGGTATGTTTTGTGTTTCTTTCCATGCAAAGATATTGTTTTGCTCTTAATTATACCAGTGAAACTGAAAGCAACATTTCCCTGGTTTTGAAATCTGCCCTTCCGAGGTCATTAACATCATGTCTTAGTTACTTTCTGAAGTTGCAAACAACAAACTTATTTGCCTGACTGCACATAATGACAATTACCACAATAGGAATTGCCAGAGAAATAAAATAATTGGTCCTAGCTTGACTAAAATAATATTCAATTATATTTAAGTGTCATAACACACAATTGGAATATTAATATAAAACTTCCGTATACAATTTGTCATTTCAATATCAGGCATTGCTTAGAGTATGTCAAGTCACTGATCTATTTCACTCCATCATTAATCTTTATTTCATATTTTTAAAAAGCAACGTTTGTTGTTTAGATTGATGTAACACAGATAACATAAGCAGGCATATATTTTAGAACATTGAGTGACAACTCAAGTATGCAAGTGGACAGATACATAACCTGAATAATCGTTGTTCAAATCCAAAAATATTTGTTGGAAAAAGGTTTTTGATTATTCTTCTGTAGTTCTACAATAGTAGCTGAAATCCATTTACTGAAGTGGATAGTACTAAGCCTTTAAAAAATACATCAGGGTAGACTCAGCTGAATGTAGCACTTGATCATTGGTGATTTCTAGGCAGGGACTGTCAGAATGTATGGGAGCTCTCCACTGAAAAGCTCAGTTTGCAAATCTTACCTGGAGCATGCAGGTGCACAATTAGTGTTAATAAAATGAAAAAAAAAAACCCCAATGTTTCAAATGGTTTCCACAGGATATGTAAAAGTGCATTTGAATAAAAAGGAAATCTCATACAGCCATGTCTCCACATATGTGCTTCTCATACAGATTTTTTTCCTTCTTTTTGTCATAATTTCATATATTATATTATCAAGTTTCTACGTAGTTCACATTACAAAAAGTGTGAAACATGAACCTTGATTTGGACTTTCAATATGAGGATGCGTGGTTCAATGAAGTGAAACCTTAAATAGTGTTTTTAAAGCATTTTATTATTATCCTTAATGAATTAATTTATTGTGTTTTCATCTTGTGAGGGTATTGAGAGTCTTCAATCCCTACTGTGGACCCAGTTGCGTAGATGCTGCTGAAAAAAAGAAGAATGGCTATGAAATATGGAATGATAGTTCTAGAAAATGAAGGCTGGAAAGCAGGCACAGGCAATGCAATAAATACTTCCTTTTGCTGATCTCTCCACATGCTTGGTATTTAATCCAACTAAAAGGAATCACTCATATAAACTTTGCATAGACTTTGGTCTACCTGAAATGCTTCCATATCTTTCTGTATATAAAATGTGGGTCACCAAACCATTGTTGTCAAGATGCATCAAAGAGATCATGGGTGCAGAGACACTTCAACAACACGTACGTGAGGAGGATATCCTCAGGTGCGAAGATCTGGGCGGTGCAAAGACCAAGAGCAGGTGCCATGAGTCTGCTAAAACCCAGCAGCAGCAGCCACCTTTGCAGGCCCTCAGCTCTGCGAGTGAAGTGCTGTGGAACCAGTACGCTTACACTGTTCCTACAGTCCATCTGGTAAATTTGGTTCTCTCTGGTGTAATGCAGACCAGTTTAAAGCTTTTTGTTTTCATAGTTGAAGTTTTCTTTGCCTGCCTCAAGTGCCTGTTTGGAGGGAACTCTGCCATCAGGCAGGACCTGCCTCAACTTTCTTTGGCTGTATGAGTTAAATATTTCTCAGCCTTTCTCGCTTGCAAGACTTTTCCCGCTGTAAACATGCCTAGACTTTAAGGCATCCAAAGCATGTAAAAATCAGTAGTAGTCTTCTATCAGTCACTTCTAAAATAAATACTACAAGACATTGAAGCAATATTTCACACAGGAAAGAAATCGAAGACAGTCTGACACTTTTCACTTAGCACTTTTCAAAAACATACAAGAAAAGAAACTGAAAAAGGCACTAACCTTTGGAAACTAAGAATCCACCTGGAAAAATCTGGTGACCCAAACTGTTGCACTGAATGCATTTTGAAGATAAAAAGTGTTTTACATAGTCGTTGTAAAGTTGTTCCCTACTACATTGTTTCTGAGACAACAGCTGGACACGTCAGAAAACACTGAATGCTTTTTGGAATTGTGGACGTCAAGCAAAGCAATCTGAATCACAGTTTTATTGTGCTTTTTAAGTTCTGCATTAGAAACCTGCATAAGATCAGCTATTTTTAACAGCAGTTTTTACATGCTAATATGCCTGAGATTGAAGTCTCTGTGCGTCTCTGTTGCATTTTATTTATTTTTAGGCAAGCTACTTAAGGAAAAATTACAGTTGTCAGTCTTAGCCATTTAATCTGTTGCAGCACCTAGACGCTCATAAAAGGGACCATACTATGGCAAACAAGCTTTTCTGATCTTTAAAGTTTTATCACTTTTAGACAGCTTGGCTAATGAATGTTTATGCTTGATGTCAAACTGAGGTCTTTAAACAATTAATAGAAAAGATTCAATATAGTATTTTTTTAATTTTTCTTTTAAATAAGTAAGAAAATAGATTTTAGCAGGTTTTGCAGGTAGTTTGTTTATAACTGTGTTTTCAGAATAAAATCCTTTTCAACTGTCTATAAAGGGTTTGGCAGAAAATAGGCTGGCTAAGAAGCAAAAGCTGATACACAATTTATAATGTTTGTGGAAAAGGTTTTTACAAATTCCTGTCTTGCAATATTTTTATGTGTTTATTTTTTTAAGAGAGGCAGCAACACAAACGATACAGTTAATATTATACAGAGCCAGTGCTCTCTTTCAGATCCTAAAATTTCTATGGCATTTGAGTGAACTTTGAGCCTTCATAGTAATTTTGTAAAAGGTAAGCACCAGAATTCAATATTTAAATCAACTGACTCACGAACAGCAAATAATCAACACTGTTGTTTATTGGTAAAAAGAAGACGACAACTAATGTCTCTCCAATACATCTTTTTGAAGTGATCCTTGTTCTTGAAAGATTCAGAAAATTTAAAAATAAGTTTGATGAATAGCAAAGGGCCATGGGTATGCAGGAAGATGTGTTGCAGAATACATTCCTCCCTTTGTCTTCTGCTCACTTTCCAGTCTCTCCCAAATGCCTAAATCTACTGGAGAGGGGAATTGAAAAGGGTAGGATTAGGCTGAATGTTTGGCACGACTCTGTAAGGATAGCTGCAGTGTAGGACATCTGTTTTGTAAGAACATCTGATTAAAAGGCCAAGACAAGAAACAGGAAAAGCAAAAAACTGAAGACAGAGATACAGAAGCCCTAAGGGACCAGTGGATAATGAAGTCCATAGAAAAGACCAGACCTGCTGGATGGGCTGTTAAAGGCACCAGGCAAGTGTGACCTTGGGCAGAATCATGCCCAACTTTGTAATAGCTCAGAAGGGAAATGAGAGTATCCCGGATCTGATGTTAAAGAGCAAACTTACTATAGGATATTTAAGGGGCACCATTGCGAGTGGTTTAAACTTCTTATGGGATGCTTGAGGGGATTCTGGGAATGTGCAAAACTTATTGGCTGCTTAGGAGAAGGATAAAATGTCAGAAAAGGGAGGAAAACATTGAGAAAAGGGGCAATTACAGAGGGCACTCTCATGCAAATAAGCTGCAGGTCAGTACACTTGTCTGAGTCCTGTCCATGATCATGGCACAGTCCATCCTCACTTCTTGGTAAGTTCCTGCTTCTATCCATAGAGAGAACTGCATGAGTGTTCATTTTATTTTTTGTGTGTGTAACATGCCAGCAAACTCAAGTCAGACCATCTGGCAAGTAGTCTGGCTGGCAGGTCCTGGAGCTGGATATTGGAAGGACCAAGTCGGGGTCAGCCTGGAGAAGGTCAGGACATTTGTGTCATTTATATGAGTACTGTTTGTGTGTATCATCTGGTGCATCTAAAGGCACTGATCTTCTGCTTATGTTTATGTGCTGCTGGACAATCATGTCTACTCGCACGTGTGAGTTGGGGAAATATGCTCAGCCTTATTACTGACTGAATCTTGAACAGGGAACCACAGCAGCTTCAGACCTTCTTGGGTCCTGAGGTTCACCGGGTTCAGTTTCTTTTAGCAGGCACCATTTATGTTGCCTTGGAATGGTTCAAATATTGTTTATCTTGAGTTTGTATTTTTTTTGAGAAGTATTACACCTCCATATGCTTAGACTGAGGATTATGTTTTTTCAACAGTGATGCATTTTTACAAATACTGCAGTGTTACACATCTTACGATGCAAAAGGGTTTTTTTGGCTTGTTCTTTTTCTTTCTTCTGTGCTCCTTTTTCCAGATTTGTAAATATGGTCCATGTTTCCCTCATTACAACTTGTTGTAATTTTCCTGTTATTTTGGGACTGTGGTGTTTCTTTTAAGTATAATCTAATTCTTTCCCTTTCCTATTAAATTATTACTGATCTAATAACTAAATAGAGCCTTAAGTGTAGGTGTTGGGAGAGCTGCTTTAATTTTTCTTGCATAAATGTGGTTTTGTACAAATGGAATAGCAGAATTCCTTTTCAGAACATAATGGATTGGGTATTTTTCAAAATGCATGTCATGTCAAAGATTTCATATAAGCTTATCTATTTATATAGTCAATATTTTGCACATGTGAATAACACCAGAAAATTATGTTTGTGGTGACCTGTTTTCCTGTTCCCATTTTCCACAGGATGTTGGCCCCATTCTTCTCATTTTACCACTGATTATGAGAGTATAGAGGGATTATCTTCTGCTGGCAGTCACTCAGTGATGGAAAGGAAGTGATGGTGTGTGCAGTGTAGGAGATATCTGCCCAGGAGTCATCTCATCAGAAATTGTGTTTCTTATTTTTCTTTTATGTTCTGTGACTTACCTATTTTCATACTACTTAGCATTTCATAGAGACTAGTGATTTTCCCTTTAAGTCTGCCTTTTTTGGGGGGTCTTTGCAATTTGTTTTCACACTTGGACATGGATTGCTGTGTGTCTGTCAAAATTGATAATATATATGGAAATCTTGTCTCTGAAGGTTGTATTGTCGGGTGAGCTGTTCACATGGTCCCAAGTCATAAATCTGTGAGAGTTTATCTATGTATGCGAGTCTACTTGTTTCCATTTAACTCCGGCCTTGGAGAGAAAGAGACCCAAGGCGAAAAACTGTTGGAATGCAGAAATATTGAGCAGCTCAGCTAGAATATTCCTTTCTTAAAGTGTTTTTGACTGAATGTGGGTTATTTTAACCAGGAGCTAGTTTGAATTTATGGCTGGATATGCAGAAATAGAAAGCTGACAATTCACGATGACATAGTACACTAGGATTTAGTTCCTCAGAGCCTGGTTATGTGTGTCTACAGAGATGGCTACAAATTGACCCAGCTTTCTCTACCCACATTCTGAGCTGACTAAACAGAGGCAGTTTCATGACTTCTGTGTCCATGCAAATATTCTGATGAGTGACGTATGCTGAAATACAATGCATATCGGCACGGTCATAACTATTACCCAGCTCTGGGTAAAGGCAGATGAGTCCAGATCTAACTGCACAGGCACAGGTAGATGCCATCCTTTGGCACCCGTGACAGTAAAGCTTGTGTACATAAGTTCTGGCTTCGCAAGAGAGCAGGGTCACCTGAAGCGTGATATCAAATTGGTTTTGGCATCTGAGGAAGCGACTGCTTCAGAAATTATGTTTTTCTTCAGCCTGTTGACACGTGAAAGTTGACAGCACCCCAGTTTTTGGGAATCCTCTTTCCAAGAACTTAAATTTTTCCCTACAAGTTCCAAAAGCACTTGAGTCACAGCTGAGCATGGACAGCCATAGCCCACTCCATGAGGCTCTGCATGTCTGTCTCTCATGACATGCCATAGAGCAGTAGAAGCTTGTCTTCGAGAGCTAGCCAGAGATGCTGAGACCACCCACTCAAACACGAGACACCCAGGGTGGCACTCAGCTCCTCTTTACTTTAGATAGGCCTATTGCAGATGTTGCGGTTACAAAATTGCGAAGATACCATCAGAGTTAGCAGAGTAAAAAGCTATTCATGCTGTCCTAAAGTAGACGTCTTTAGTTAGGGCCCCTTTAGACTTAACTGGCTGTATTGACTAGGGCCTCAGGTCGATTTCCTACACACGGGCAACCTGATGCCATCTCAGAGGCCGTAATGAAGCGAGCTGAATCCCACCCGAGTTCTAGTTCCCTCTTCTACCAAGGAGGTTTGGATTCTGTATCCCCATAGCTGAGAATTAGTGGGCACTTTCTCCACACATTCTTTGTAGCCTGTGCAGTTAGAGAGCAAATATTGGGGCTAAAGGATGCGTTTTTTCCCCTTGTTCTCAGCTTCTCCATTCAGCAAGCTTCAAGAAACGTAATGCAAAGTACTTCTGTGATGGGTTGTCTTTGGCTGGATCCCAGGTGCCCACCAAAGCTGCTCTTTCACTCCCCTCCTGGGCTGGAGAGAGGAGAGAAAGTACAACAAGAAGCTTGTGGGTCGCGACAAGGACAAGGAGCGATCATTCAGCAATTGCCGTCAGAGTCAAAAGAGACTGGACTTGGGGAAATTTGTTTCATTTATTGCCAATCGAATCAGAGTAAGGTAATGAGAACTAAACCCAAATCTTAAAACACCTTCCGCCCACCCCTCCTTTCTTCCCGGGCTTGAATTTGCTCCCCATTTTCTCTGCCTCCTCCCCCCGAGTGCCACAGGAGGTCGGGGAATGGGGGTTGCGGTCCGTTCATCACATGTTGTCTCTGCTGCTCCTTCCTCCTCAGGGGGAGGACTCCTCACACTCTTCCCCTGCTCCAGCCTGGGGTCCCTCCCACGGGGTGCCGTCCTTCAGGAACAGGCTGCTCCACGGTGGGTCCCCCACGCGGCCACGAGTCCTGCCAGCAAACCTGTGCCAGCGTGGGCTCCTCTCTCCACGGGGCCACAGGTCCTGCCAGGAGCCTGCTCCAGTTCCGGCTTCCAGTGGGGTCACAGCCTCCTTCGTGCAGCCCCCTGCTCCAGCCTGGGGCCCTCCCCAGCCTGCAGGTGGACATCTGCTCCCCCACGGAGCTCCATGGGCTGCAGGGGCACAGCCGGCCTCGCCATGGTCTTCAGCAGGGGCTGCAGAGGGGTCTCTGCTCCGGCCCCTGGAGCCCCTCCTGCCCCTCCTTCTGCACTGACCCGGGTGTCTGCAGAGATGTTTCTCTCATGTATTCTCGCTCCTCTCTCCCGCTGCAGTTGCTGCCTGCCAGTTCTTACCCCCCTTCTGAAATACGTTATCCCAGACGTGCGACTACTGTTGCTGACTGGCTCGGCCTTGGCCAGCGGTGGGGCTGTCTTGGAGCCGGCTGGCATCGGCTCTACTGGACATAGGGGAAGCTTCTAGCAGCTTCCCACAGAAGCCACCCCTGCAGCCCCCCTGCAATGTTTTTAATTGCTAATAAACATCTGTACCTTAAAAAAAAAAAAAAAAGATATTTCTAAATACCACAAGACATCTGAAGTGAAGAGGCATTCTAAAGTTAGTTATCCTACAGGAAATACACAGCTCCACCTGTTACTCCTGCTTTCCCTTGAATACCAGAGTGACCTCTAATCTCAGCCTTGCTTAAGGAGGGTGTTACCTCTGTTGGTAGATCAACCCTTATTTCAGAAGAGGGGGGGAGAGAGAGACAGAGAGAGAGAGAGAGAAGGAAAGACAGACAGGCAGCAAGGAAGGCTTGTTTTCCCTTGAAGGAGTCAACTCAGGCAGCACCTGGAGCATCACCGGTGTCTGAGCCTGCGCCCAGAACGTTTGTGCTGTCTGTTACAAGCTCCTGAAGGCACTTGCGACAGCAAAGCAATGCCTTGTAACCCTCTGCCGCCTTCCTGTGCATCAGAAGGCCTGCCTATATCTTCCGCAGCTTTGCCCACAGAAGCCTGAATGGCTGTGCTCCGGGGTCTTGGAAGGCACAACACAAACTTCCTCCGGTCACTCTGACACCTTGAACACAGAAACCAACACAGTTTAATAGGAAGAATCTCACTTTGTCACAGAAACCACCTTTCACATTACATCTTTTCATCCCGTAAGAAAGCATGTGTCCCTACAGTACGTACATAGTTACCCACCAAAACCGCCAACGTCATACAACGTATCCCGCGATACAACGTATCCCGCGATACGGAGGGGTTTGCGCAGCCCCCGCTCTCTGTGCACCTCACAGACCTCTGCGCTTTCTGCTTCTGCCCCTGGTGCTGGCGGCTCTGTGGCCGATGCACCGGCAAGCCCAGCCGCATCCTCCTCCTCCTCAGAGAGTCCCTGGCCGTGCTCAATGAGCGATTGCTATGAACGTACTGTAAAAAGCCCTTTTTATAGCCCGACACAACACTGGCCAATTTCAACTCTAGCTGAGCTTTGCCCTTTTCTGTTCTCTCCTGACACGTATGAACTACAGCTCTGTGATCTTCCTGCCAAGCCGGACCTTGGTCCCAGGGATCATAACATTCCTTTTTCCACCTGAGTTGAAAAAGGAGGTCCCTGTTCAGCCAAGCTGGTCTTCTGCCCCTCTTGTTTGACTTCAGACTCCACCAGATTGCCTGCTCCCGTGCTTGCAGAAGGTGGTTCTGAAAAACTAAGCTGCTCTCTGAGCCCTGAGCCCTCCAAAGCAGCTTCGTAGGGGACACTGCAGACTAGCTCTCTGAGTAGCTTCAAGTTTGCTCTCCTGAAAAGCAAGGTAGCAGCTCCTCTGAGCTGTATCTCATTACACTCAAAAGTTTAAACTCCCCTGTTTGGTGATCACTGTTATCCCATCTCCTACGAGTCCTTCTCCATACACAAACAGGAGGGACTAAGAGATCTGTTGGGTAGATAAGCAGCCATGGGGAACCACGGTGAGCAGTGGAGTGAGCTGCTGCATGGGCTACGTGCTTTCCGAGTGCGAAGCCAGCCCCTGGCTCAGTGAGTGCCTGGGAAAGGGAGTCTGCAGCCGTGAAGGACAGAGCCGGCCAGCAGGACAGCTGGCAGCCTTCACTCGGGCATTGCCCACCTTGTGACTGGCTGTACCTGTGATGATGTTAATGCTCTTTGTACACAGGTCTGTTGCGTCGTGCTGTGTTGCGAAGCAGACTTGCAGAGGCGTGCCCTGTCTGCCCATCGGGACTCAAGGCACGTTTCCTCCAAGCGCAGCAGCCAGGCTTTGGGCAGCCTCGCCTCATGCTGCTTTTGACATTGCCAACCAGGATCAAGTTTCTATCCTCTTGTTTTCATGTAGGAACCAATTAGTGAACAAGTCCTGTTTTAATGGAGTGGCAACTCAAACAGTATTACGCTGGTAGAAAGCCTTCAGGAAAAGACTGGTGTCCTCTGGACCTCGCAGTAAGGCAGCCAGCAGCTCTGTTTCTGCTATAGCTACAAACATCCGCGAGTGAAACAACCGCAGCTTTTTAATACAGATACAGAGGTTTACACTTTTCTTTGCAGACACAAAGCATGCTTTTGTCTTGAACTTTTCATTAGTCTGAAAAAAAGATCATTGGTAGTATAGGATACCATGCTGTTTATTAAATGTACATAAATTAACATCTACACAGAAAGGATGTTTTCCTCATCAGAAACAATGCTGAAACGATGAGCAACTCTGAAAAGAAAGGTACATAAGGCTCCCGTGCACAAACCCCAAAGCTTCAAAGGAGAAAGGTGGGAGAGTGCTACATCCTTATGTCACAGGACAACCTGTGATTAACCCGAGTTATGGACACTGTCACATCATAGGTAGTTGGGGCCAGTTCAGATCCCCTGCCTTCTAGATCAGCCGCCTTGATGAGCTGGGTGTTTCAACTGTTATAAAGCTGCAGAATCAACCAGAATCGACACTGAAATGACTGTGCTGGCTACAGAATGGCTAGAATAAATATGGGGGTGTGTCCAGGTTTTTTCCGGTCCTGGAGGGTCGGTGGGATTTGGGGCACCATGTAAGCTGGCTTTTTTAACTCCTCCTTCCCATCAGTCCCTAGGCACAGGCACGTGTTGTGGCTGAAAGCAAAGCATCACCACTCCAGTTCTGATTGACAGAAAGGGGGGTGTTTGCGTCGGTCCAGAGAGCGCTGATGGGTCGGAGAAGAAAGAGCGGAGTTTTTGCTGTAGCTAACCTGGAGTTAACTCAGCTAATGGAAACTGCAAGCCAGTCATGTTTGATCAAGAATCCTAAGAAAGGGTATTGTGCTGTGTGCTGCATACAAGGACTTGCACCGACCAAAGGGCAGCAATGGGTGCTCCCTTCTTGTATGCAGCAAGGTGGTGCAGCGTCTCTCTGCCAAGAATGAGTAGCGGCAAAGAAAACCTGGAGGGTTTTATAGTCTGGAACATGCTGTCCAGCGTGTCCCTCGTGTCCCTCTCAGATGATATACACCTCCACGCCCAGCACGCCCCATGGAATCTGCAGGTGACATGCCAGCTCCCCACGGGGGCAGCTGTGCCGGCTGGTGGGCTTTTGCTGACGGAGCCGAGGAGTGAGCCAGCAAGGCCTCCCGCCAGGGCTGGGCTGGGTCTGAGGGCGGTGCGGGACCGCTCCGGCGTCGCGGTGCCCGAGTGAAATGTGCCGGCCGGAGCAGAAGGGCGCGGTGCCTCCCTCCTCGCCTCCGCCGAGGTGGTGCTGGGGCTGCATCGCGCCCCTCAAAGCCCAGGCAGCAGAGCTCATGCGGGCAATCCAGGCAGCAGAAAAAAATCGGCACCTGCAAGAAGAGAGTCCAAAGTGCTGATGAAACCATGAAGGCAGGAAGAGGCACGACTTTGTGCCCCGTCCTTTGGGCAGTGTGCTGTCCAAGGGGCAGCTCCTGGCACACGAGAGGGAACCCTCCCTGGCAGTGGCTACGGCACGGCTTTGTCCCCTTCTCCACACGTGTGACACCCTCAGAGCTCTGCAAGTTGACAGAGATGTGCAGCACTGCTTTGCTAGGCAGCAGAGCTGGGCAGGGCAGCTGTGCTGTGGTCCTTTCCAAAAGCCGAGCAGCAGCACGCCTCACTGTCCCTTGCTAGAAAGCCAGGCTTGAAGGCAAAACACGCTGCTTTGGTATTGTTTGGTTGTTTTCTTCTTCCCTCAATTGTCTCAGGTGCAACGTGAGCTTTTTACGAAGTGCCAGTACCTCAGGGTCTACAGCTACGTGACACAGCTCCTTGCTGCGTCTTTGGGATTCAGACACCAGCAGCCAGTGCTGGGCTTGCCAGCTGACATGAACAGAAAAGGGAGACTTTGCCTCTTTCTGTAGGCAGCGGGTCAAAGAGCTCCAAAAATTGCTATGAGCCTTGTGACTCTGCTGGGGTGTTGCTCAGCCTTGCACAAACAGAGCTGCCACAAGTGCCGAAGGAGAGCTGCCAACGCTGGAGTGATATGTTCCTCCTGACAGACACGCTCTCCCACGGGCAGCTGCGGGCTTCCTGCCCGGTGCCATCTCTGCGCACCTCAGAAATATTGCCCATAGTCGGAGCAGTGTTCGGAGCTTTGAAAGATGGGCAGCAGAGCCTGCTACACACCTGGGCTCCTCGTTCTTCTTGCCTGCCTGGATGTCCTCAGTTGCCCATCCCGCAGAGCTCTGCTCCCAACTTGCTCCTCTCGCTGTCCAGTAGCCCGTTGCTCCCCTCTTCACAGGTTGCTCTTCTCGAGCCTGGCAAACTTTCCATTCAATGTATTGTTAGACAGGTCAAGCCATGATAAACGTGAACCAATTCTGCTCTTAACCACACCTAGCTCATTTTACCTTGTCTCCCCAGAGGAGCTCTCCAGGTGTTCACTTTCTGGAGGGACTGGAGGCACCTGCAATGGAAATGTGCAAGTTAACGGGTGGCAAGGACCTTCCTGCCCAATTGCTACCTTAGCTCGGAAAGGCACAGCCCTTGGATGGGTTTGCTCAGCCCAGCTGAGCCAGTTCTGGTGGCATCACCGCACAAACCGCCATGGCCATCCTGCACCACCCTTCCTCTGCACCTTTGCAGAGCTGCCGGCTAGTGGGTGACCTTGCTTGTCCCTGCGGCAGCACTCTCAACTTCTGACAGTGCTGTCACCCTCTTTGTGGCCCTGACATACCGCTGCTGCTTCTGCTTCCACCTCTGGTGCTGGCAACTCCTTGGCCGACGTGCCGGCAAGCCCAGCCACATCCTCCTCCTCCTCAAAGAGCTGCGGGGGACAGAGGAGGACAGTTGCTTGGCTGGGGACAGGCCCCGGGGCCGGTGAGCCTTCCTCCGGGCCAGGAGCGAGCGTGGGCGGCTCTGCTTTCACTAGGGCAGGACGCAGGGGTGGCTGGAGGTGGGGGAGGTGGGGCGGAGCCGGCTTGGTCCCCGAGCCCCAGCCGGGGTCCCTCTGCTGGGGACAGCGCCTCTGCGCAGGAGCCAGCGCCACGGGCACCCCCCGGCCAGGCTGGCTTACCTGGAGGGGCTGGGGCAGCGTGCCCTCCTGGCTGCAGAGAGCTGCCAGGGGCCGGCCGAAGAGACCCGCCCTGCCGGCACAGCCCGACTGCCCGGGCGCCTCCGCAGCGGCCAAGGTCCCTCGCCGCGCAAAGGGCCAGGGCAGCCCCCTCGTCCTGCTGCGGGTCCCGCCTGCCGCCAGGGAAAACAGAGCAGAGAGCCATGGAGGGCAAGCGCCAGGTGAATGCTGCCCGAGCCTCTGCGTGCTGGGCGTCCCCGCCAACAGCGAGGGAGAGGCGTGGCTGGGGAACGAGGCACCCCGGGGGCTCAGCTCTCTGCGGCCGTGCCCTGCGGGAAGGGCAGCAGCAACCCCTGAGCAGCCCGGCTGCTGCCTGCCAGCGCAGGAAAGAGGGGCCGTCCTGCCCCCGTCTCCTCCAAACTCACCGTCCGAGTGGCCACGTCCACCTTGGCTGCCGGAGGGGACGGGAGGTGGCCGCTGCTGGGCACCAGCCTGCAAGAAATGCGCTGCGCTCAGCGAACAGCCCCGCAGCACGAAGGGCCCCTGGCGAGCTGCATCGGCCGCGGGCCATGAGTGAGATGTGGGGACGGCCGAGATGGCGGCCCGGGGGCTCCTCACCTCTGCCAGGCCCTCGACCAGCCTCTCCAGGCTGCTGGCGTTGAGTGTTTTGGCCTGGGCAAGGGGAGAAGAGCAGCAGGTGAGAAGCGATGGGGCTGGTGCGGGGTTGGAGCAGCCCCTGGGGCAGAGCGGGGCCGGGAGGGACACTCACGGCATTGCGGCCGCGCAGCTCCTTCAGCAGGAGCTTGATGGAGGGCAGCTGGGTGATGCGGGCTCCCTGCACTCCTTCTGCTGGCCTGTGCACGGGGCAGGGGCAGAGAAAGAGCTGTGTGAGACCCAAGCTGCCTCTTCCCTCGCCTGCCAGTCCCGGGAGCCCTTCCAAGCTGCCCCGAAGCAGCCGGGCACCGCCCGGCCGTCGAGCGGAGAGCAGTGGCAAGGAGGGAGGACGGGGCTGGGTGAAGCAGCTCCGCCAGCTCTGCCCGCTCCAGAGCCGCCCGCAGCCGTGGGGGCAGCTCTCCCCAGCTCAGGAGCGGCGTTTCCGCATCGTACGGCTACGGCTAGAGCATCCCCCCGTGCTGTGAGCACGGGCCCCCCAAGCTGCTCTGCCAGGCAGGGCTTACCCACGGAGCGCGCTGAGCCAGAGCTCCTTCAGCGAGCGGGAGCTGCAGGAAAGAGAGGAGAAAGAGCCTGAGCGCCCGCTGCTGCCCAGCCCGCGGGCAGAGGCGGGCGCCGGCACAGCCCTGCCCCGTGGGGACGGCTGCAGAGGCAGGAGGAAGCGGCATGGGGCCGGACAGAAGCGCTGCCCGGCCCTGCCGGGGGACGTGGCACCGAGACCCACCAGAAGGTGACGACGCAGAAGCCATAGGGCCAGGCGAGGACGAGGGACGTGGTGGCCTTGTCTTCCTCCTCCTGGGCGGCATCCCCGGCCGCCCCCTTGCCGCCGCTCAGCACCCACAGCCGGCGCAGGGCCAGGCAGAGCTGCGGGCGCGGGGCGCTGCCACGTCTGCAGAGAGGAGCGGCAGGGAGTGACCTGGAGGTGGCCGAGCTCGGCGGCTGCCCTCTGGCCTCCGCCTGCCCCGCGCACGGCCACGGGTGCAGCCAGCAGCAGGGTGCCGGGGCCTGGGGCTGCTCCTTGGGCGTCCCTGCCCCGGTGCCGGGGCCAGGCCTTAGGAGGAAAGGCAGCCGGGGTCTGCGCCTCTTACTTGGCCTTGGCGATGATCAAGGCATCGCTGAAGAGGAGGAGGTGCCTCTTCCCCGTCCCGCGGCCCTGCGTCACCCGCACGCGCTGGTGGAGCAGCGGCTCGGCTGATGCCGGGCCGGGCGCGCACTGCTGCTCGGGGCCAGGGTAGACCCTGCAGAGCAGGCGGCAAAGGGCGTGAGAAAGGCGGCTGCTGCGGGGCCCGGCTGCGCCGGCGTGTCCCCGAGCCGCGGGGGGAGCCCACCTGGAGCCGTAGCAGCAGTTCAGCTGGCCCATCGTGCCGGGGCCAGGGGAGTCCTCGCGCCGGACACGCTGCTGGGGCTCCGGAGAGCTCCCAGCCGGCTGGAGCGAGGCTGTCGAGGGGGTCCCGGTGCCGGGCAGTGCCGCTGGGTGAGAGCTGGTCTCTCCCTGGAGCTGCCGGGTGCTGGCAGAGCCGTGCCTGCAGGCACTGTGGCCGTTGCCGGGCCAGCGCCGCGACATCACAGCTGCCATTCCAAGCCCGGGGGGGGGCTGGGGGGCGGGGCTGGGGGAGGGGCTCCTGTCTCTCTCGGCCTGGGGAGCCCGGGCCTGGGCACAGCACTGCGGGCATGGCCTCAGCAGCGCTGAGCAGAGGGCAAGGCTCCCCTCCCTCCAGCTGCTGGCAAGGCTTTGCCCAGCGCAGCCCAGGGCACCGCCGCCCGCCGCCTTTGGCCAAGGGCACGGTGCTGGCTGCTGCTCAGCTTGGTGTCCAGCAGGACCCACGGGCCTTTTCTGCCACGCCGCTTTCCAGCAGCTTTGCTGAGCTGCTCTTGCTCACGAGTACGTGCGCATGTGTGCCGGGATGCTTCGTGCGCGTACCGGTGCCGCCCGCAGTCCGTCCCACCCTCTTCCCGCAGGTCCCCCCGTGCCACTGTCGTGCGCTTGAGATGGGCACGTTGCCTCCAGCCAAAGCAGCGGTCCCAGCGAAAGGCGCTCTCTTGTGCTGGGACTGGGAGGAAGAGGATGCACCTGGCCACGGAGCCCAGGGGCAGAGCTTCCTTAACTCCAACTTGTTAAAGGCAACCTTCTTCTTCTTCTTCTTCTTCTTCTTCTTTACAGCATGTCCCGCTGGAAGGTGGCCTTGGCACTCTCCCGGAACACTGGAGAGGAGTTTGGCTTTGCCAAGTGCAATAGAAGCAGCAGCTGCCTAGCTGCCTTCTCGAGTGAGCGGCTGTCTGCAGAAGCCCAGCCTCTCCCGGGCGGCGAGGGGGGAAGTGGCATGAAGCAGAGCAGAGCAGCCTGGTGCAGCCCAGGGTCTTGCAGGCACGCCCTGCCCACTTCCCGCCCTTCCTGCCATGCCTTGGACGGTTGGCAGAGAGAAGAAAGCCACCCTTGCACCTGCTGGAGCCAGGCCTGTTGTCTCTTTGGCTCCAAGTCTATAAAGCAGACTAAGGAGAAGCTAATAACCAAAACACAAGCTCTTGTTTAATGTTTGGCGGAAGGGAAGGAAGAGAGGGGTGGAAGGAAGAGAGGGGCGGAAGGAAGGAAGGAAGGAAGGAAGGAAGGAAGGAAGGAAGGAAGGAAGGAAGGAAGGAATGGAGTGCAATACTTTCCTTAGACCTCCTCTTTCTCTTAGCATACTTCAGAAGGCTTTTTTTGTTGTCTGACAGGACACTCGCCAGTTTCAACTCTAGCTGAGCTTTGGCCTTCCATCATTTCTCCCTACATATGTGAAGCACAGCTCCGTAGTCTTCCTGCGAAGGCTGGCCTTGCTTCTAGGGATCGTTGATACAATTTCTTTTTCCGCCTGAGTTCCAAAAGGAGTTCCCTCTTCAGGCAAGTGGGTGTTCTACCCCACTTGCTTGACTTTCAACACAAAGGCATGGCCTGCTCCTGGGCTTTTAAAAGGTGGCTCTTTAGAACGGACCAGCTCTCACGGGCCCCGCTGTCCTCCCAAGCAGATGCCCACCTTACACACGGTGCAGCTCCTCCCCCTCGCCTGCCCTGCCTGTCCCTCCCGAAGAGCCTGTTCAGCCCGCCTGAACGGTGATGCTTTCTTACCATTCGGCACCCGTGACAGTAAAGCTTGTGTACATAAGTTCCGGATTCGCAAGAGAACAGGGTCACCTGAAGCGTGATATCAAATTGGTTTTGGCATCTAAGGAAGCGACTGCTTCAGAAATTATGTTTTTCTTCAGCCTGTTGACACGTGAAAGTTGACAGCACCCCAGTTTTTGGGAATCCTCTTTCCAAGAACTTAAATTTCTCCCTACAAAAGCACTTGAGTCACAGCTGAGCATGGACAGCCATAGCCCACTCCATGATGCTCTGCATGTCTGTCTCTCATGACATGCCATAGAGCAGTAGAAGCTTGTCTTCGAGAGCTAGCCAGAGATGCTGAGACCACCCACTCAAACACGAGACACCCAGGGTGGCACTCAGCTCCTCTGACTTTACATAGGCCTATTGCAGATGTTGCGGTTACAAAATTGTGAAGATACCATTAGAGTTAGCAGAGTAAAAAGCTATTCATGCTGTCCTAAAGTAGACGTCTTTAGTTAGGGCCCCTTTAGACTTAACTGGCTGTATTGACTATGGCCTCAGGTCGATTTCCTACACACGGGCAACTTAATGCCATCTCAGAGGCCGTAATGAAGCTAGCACCTAGAGCCTAGCAGACACGACACAGGACCTACAGACAGCCTTGCCCTTTGGAGGGGACAGCTGGAGGCCAGAGGACATACCTATAGAATCTCAGATCATACCCACATGATGCGCAGGGGGAGGCAACTGCATCAGGCCCTTCATATCCGCTCGCTACAACGGCTGTGCGGATCCCTAGCCTGAACATAGGCACAGAAGTTAGAGCGAGCCGAATCCCACCCGAGTTCTAGTTCCCTCTTCTACCAAGGAGGTTTGGATTCTGTATCCCCATAGCTGAGAATTAGTGGGCACATTCTCCACACATTCTTTGTAGCCTGTGCAGTTAGACAGCAAATATTGGGGCTCAAGGATGCGTTTTTTCCCCTTGTTCTAAGCATCCCCATTCGGCAAGCTCCTCCAGGCTGGCCCCAGCCTCGTGGTTGCGAGGCCTCATGCTGCAGTGGTGCAGGCTGTTGCATGTCCTTCTGTCCACCTCAGGGAGGTTTCTCCAGCTTGTGGTCACCACTCTGAAGGGTTACCCTCCTCATCATCAGTATCAGCTCCCTTCCTGCCAACTCTGAGCTGGAGTGACCCCCAGCTTGGCAGAGGGGCATGTTTTATAAGGCATGAGTCTTGTCCACAAATCTATAGCAACGTGACAGCGTTCAGGATTTAGCCCAACGCTTCTGCTCACAGTGCTCTTACTCATGACAAGGCTGCATTTGGTTGATTGTGTGATTGCCTACTCAAGGAAGGGCTGGGAAGAGAGGAGCAACATTTATCGTGATTGTAAAAGGACTTCTACTGCCACCAGCTCCAACAGGAATGTACCCATCTTCCAATGTTACATTTCATTCATACAGAAAAAGGACGCTGGCCTAGTTTTCTTCCCAGTGACTTAAGCTCTCAGTTTTCTCAGATAAAAACAAGCTCTAAACAAAAGCAGCGGCATGCACATGATATTCCCCCAGCCATGCAGATGACATGTTGAACATGAACAATGGATGCACATATATCAACCTCCCTGGAAGTGTGGGCCGCAGGACCGTTGTAGCAGCACATGTAGAAGAAGTAGCAGCAGTTCTCCTGGGGAATGCGCAGGTGAAAAATGCTGTTCCCTGTCTTCAGCAGTTTTTAAATACAGCTCCAAAGTGCTGTTTCATACCTCAGTCCAGGAAAAACTGGATTGTCCCGCTTCTGGATTTACACTACATTCAGCAAATGAATGCTTTATTCTGACAGAAACAGTAGTAAACTCATCTTTCAGTATAACTACAATTAAACATACCGGCTTGCAGAAAATGAGCTGAGTGACCAAATAGAATATATGGATGCTTTGCTGAATCAGGTGTTGGGATTTTAGTCTTAAATGTTCTGTTAATGTTTCAGATTAAAACAATATACCCACCATCTCTTCCACTCCAGTACAGAAGACAGAAACTGGTAAAGGTATCTCAATATGCTTCCAGCATTTGACAAAATGGCTATGAACAGACATTAACACAACAGGCTAGACTGACAATTTTTTTAAAAGGAATACTTTCAGGAATCACTGACCTTCTGGAATTAACAGTCATCTTCTATATGGCTTCAATGTATTTAATGTTCATCTAAGCTTAGTTTATGATGTCCCCTTCCATTATATTCTGAAGAGCAGAGCAGCTGCCATATTTTTTATTTTTACTTTTTTCAGTGAGTTGCCTAATCTTCAGAATTGTCATTGTTTCAGTATTGTTGATTTTTCTGTCTGCTGTTTTGCGTACAATTCATCTTACTGTAGCTACATCCATGATCTATGAGGCAAATGATTTCACCTGTCAGCTTGCAGCGCCTCACAGATCCACTGAAAATGAACACATGGGAAGCTGAGCTCAAGGAGCACTCGGTGATTTGCTTGTTTCTGGGCTGGATCTAAGCTATGCACCATTTTTCTCCATTTATATTGAACACTGTTGGTTCATCATCTGGTGCAATAAAACAAAATGCCTGGATGAAGGGTTAGTTTGCTGTTGTGTGGCATGCAGTGCTGAGAAGAGAAAGAGCATGAGAAAGCAACAGAAAAAGAGATTTCTTTCCTACATATAAAGGTTTCAGGAGTGATGCTGTGCTAAACATAGCTGAAACACAGTGACAGTCTTAATATGATCACCCTATTGTTAGGGGCTACATCTGAGAGGTGTCTGTGTTTAGTTAGAGAACATATGAGCTGCTACTTCAGATGTTACCAGTGACATGACTGTGTGCTTACATATATTGAACTAGGTGAAAATGTTCCTTTCCATCCCATAAAATATTTTCAAATTATTTCCTGGGCAAGCCTGGAAGTCTTCTCTGAGGACAGAGACTTCTCTCTCAAACTAGCTAAAAGCATGGTTTATGGGGCATTAATTTGGGATGTGAAAGATGTGTATTAAAATCTCTTCCTTGCCAATCCACCAAGCTTTTCTGTGGTAGGTAGATATTCACAGCAAAATTCCCTTAATCTTCACTCAGAGCTATTCTATTTCATAAAGCTAATTGAGTGTTCATTGAATCAAGGGTACAAACTTTGTTCTCCCAAATCCCCGCAGAGCGTCTTACATCTACCCCCAGCTTCTGGACTGCAGAGCTTCCTTGTCTCTCTTGCATGATGAATGTTTTACTCATGGAACAAAAGCCAACACAGTATTCTTTTGGGCTGCTTACTACATACCAGGCATCCTGGTTCAAGTACTTATTGTGAAAAAAACTTTTCTCACTGGCTGTCCTGACCACAAGCCACTGATTTTTTGTTTACTTTTTTTTCCCCATTCCTGTTTTGAAAAGTAAGTTTGTTGAGAAGCTAAGAAAAATGAATAGAAGTTTTTTTTACAGCAAGAGTGGTTTTTATGACCAGGTAAAGCAATAAAACTGCATTACAGAAATGTTGATTAGCCACAGTTATAATTTAAATGCATTCAGGGAAACTCGTGTGGTTCTAGATAATGTAAGCAATGTATTGTGCAGTATATGTCATTCCAGTGTGGCATAGATTAGACTGAGACATTAAGCCATAATTCCGATACCATCTAGTGCCTGCTGATTAAAAAGATGATCAACCACTGAGAAGAAAGTCCCCATCAGATAGCATCAACTATATAGATATGTCTGTGCTTATGGCACTTCACTGCTTTCTTCAGGGAGCCAAATCTTGTCCTCAAAATACAAAGAGATACCAATGCTTTGAGCAATACAAAAATACAAATATGTTTCCCATAACTGTACTCTGAGTGATGTTTATTACATGTGCCTACTGCCAAGCAAAATCCAGAAGTCATCATTTCTTCTTCAATATTGCTTTAGTATTTAAGTATCAATGGTATAATAATCAAGTGAAATTATTTTCTTAGTACATGATGCTGAGGTGTAATAATGGATTTAGTAATAATGAAATAAGAATATTCTTCACAAATCTTTTTTCCTCTAATTTGCCTTTTTGTGTGATTATGCTGTCTATCATTCAACCACAATAAGTTCTTACCAGTCTTAACCAACTACCAACAAAAAAAAATCCCCAAGATAAGTCTTTCCTTGTCCCCTTGTTGCACTCTCCTAAATAGGTTATTGAAGAGAGAATCAGTTCCTTGTTCTTGGAAATAAAAATTGTGAGAACTCTGGGATTACCCACTTTTTCTTCTAGCAGCGAGTTAGCCAGTTACCTGGGCAGATCTATACAGGAGCGAAAATTAACATGAACCAAGGAAGCGTTCTGTCTCTTAGTAAGGATGTCACACAGTATAGTAGCGTGAATTATTGGGAGTTTAGAGGTAAGGAACCACAGATCTCTAGGACCCTAGGGTTCACTATTTTGGCTACTTATGGAACAATCACATTTGAGCAAGATGTTTTCTTGAAGCCAAAACATTTTTCAGAAACATTCCAGCGGCATTTATTTTGACAAAACTTTCCGTGTAAAGGTTTTGATCGAGAATGAACACTCATGAGAGAAAGGCTTGCATCAAAATGTTGACCTTTTCAACATGAAGCAGATATTTTGGCACACTTCCATTTTGCAGTAGTATTTAAATGGCTTTGTTTTCATGCCAAAGCAGAATAAAACAAATTTGGAACTTGAAAACTGTCAGGAAACCAAATTGTTATTCTCTAGCAAGCTCTGCTGATTGCCTTTAACTAGAATAACTTACTTAACTCAGTGCTGGCTTCACCAGGCAATAATTTACCATCATCCACAATGCATTGCCATCAATCCCGTATTATACCACCTTTTCATGACATGGTCTTAGCTTGCTGGTATGTTTTGTGTTTCTTTCCATGCAAAGATATTGTTTTGCTCTTAATTATACCAGTGAAACTGAAAGCAACATTTCCCTGGTTTTGAAATCTGCCCTTCCGAGGTCATTAACATCATGTCTTAGTTACTTTCTGAAGTTGCAAACAACAAACTTATTTGCCTGACTGCACATAATGACAATTACCACAATAGGAATTGCCAGAGAAATAAAATAATTGGTCCTAGCTTGACTAAAATAATATTCAATTATATTTAAGTGTCATAACACACAACTGGAATATTAATATAAAACTTCCGTATACAATTTGTCATTTCAATATCAGGCATTGCTTAGAGTATGTCAAGTCACTGATCTATTTCACTCCATCATTAATCTTTATTTCATATTTTTAAAAAGCAACGTTTGTTGTTTAGATTGATGTAACACAGATAACATAAGCAGGCATATATTTTAGAACATTGAGTGACAACTCAAGTATGCAAGTGGACAGATACATAACCTGAATAATCGTTGTTCAAATCCAAAAAGATTTGTTGGAAAAAGGTTTTTGATTATTCTTCTGTAGTTCTACAATAGTAGCTGAAATCCATTTACTGAAGTGGATAGTACTAAGCCTTTAAAAAATACATCAGGGTAGACTCAGCTGAATGTAGCACTTGATCATTGGTGATTTCTAGGCAGGGATTGTCAGAATGTATGGGAGCTCTCCACTGAAAAGCTCAGTTTGCAAATCTTACCTGGAGCATGCAGGTGCACAATTAGTGTTAATAAAATGAAAAAAAAAAACCCCCAATGTTTCAAATGGTTTCCACAGGATATGTAAAAGTGCATTTGAATAAAAAGGAAATCTCATACAGCCATGTCTCCACATATGTGCTTCTCATACAGATTTTTTTCCTTCTTTTTGTCATAATTTCATATATTATATTATCAAGTTTCTACGTAGTTCACATTACAAAAAGTGTGAAACATGAACCTTGATTTGGACTTTCAATATGAGGATGCGTGGTTCAATGAAGTGAAACCTTAAATAGTGTTTTTAAAGCATTTTATTATTATCCTTAATGAATTAATTTATTGTGTTTTCATCTTGTGAGGGTATTGAGAGTCTTCAATCCCTACTGTGGACCCAGTTGCGTAGATGCTGCTGAAAAAAAGAAGAATGGCTATGAAATATGGAATGATAGTTCTAGAAAATGAAGGCTGGAAAGCAGGCACAGGCAATGCAATAAATACTTCCTTTTGCTGATCTCTCCACATGCTTGGTATTTAATCCAACTAAAAGGAATCACTCATATAAACTTTGCATAGACTTTGGTCTACCTGAAATGCTTCCATATCTTTCTGTATATAAAATGTGGGTCACCAAACCATTGTTGTCAAGATGCATCAAAGAGATCATGGGTGCAGAGACACTTCAACAACATGTACGTGAGGAGGATATCCTCAGGTGCGAAGATCTGGGCGGTGCAAAGACCAAGAGCAGGTGCCATGAGTCTGCTAAAACCCAGCAGCAGCAGCCACCTTTGCAGGCCCTCAGCTCTGCGAGTGAAGTGCTGTGGAACCAGTACGCTTACACTGTTCCTACAGTCCATCTGGTAAATTTGGTTCTCTCTGGTGTAATGCAGACCAGTTTAAAGCTTTTTGTTTTCATAGTTGAAGTTTTCTTTGCCTGCCTCAAGCGCCTGTTTGGAGGGAACTCTGCCATCAGGCAGGACCTGCCTCAACTTTCTTTGGCTGTATGAGTTAAATATTTCTCAGCCTTTCTCGCTTGCAAGACTTTTCCCGCTGTAAACATGCCTAGACTTTAAGGCATCCAAAGCATGTAAAAATCAGTAGTAGTCTTCTATCAGTCACTTCTAAAATAAATACTACAAGACATTGAAGCAATATTTCACACAGGAAAGAAATCGAAGACAGTCTGACACTTTTCACTTAGCACTTTTCAAAAACATACAAGAAAAGAAACTGAAAAAGGCACTAACCTTTGGAAACTAAGAATCCACCTGGAAAAATCTGGTGACCCAAACTGTTGCACTGAATGCATTTTGAAGATAAAAAGTGTTTTACATAGTCGTTGTAAAGTTGTTCCCTACTACATTGTTTCTGAGACAACAGCTGGACACGTCAGAAAACACTGAATGCTTTTTGGAATTGTGGACGTCAAGCAAAGCAATCTGAATCACAGTTTTATTGTGCTTTTTAAGTTCTGCATTAGAAACCTGCATAAGATCAGCTATTTTTAACAGCAGTTTTTACATGCTAATATGCCTGAGATTGAAGTCTCTGTGCGTCTCTGTTGCATTTTATTTATTTTTAGGCAAGCTACTTAAGGAAAAATTACAGTTGTCAGTCTTAGCCATTTAATCTGTTGCAGCACCTAGACGCTCATAAAAGGGACCATACTATGGCAAACAAGCTTTTCTGATCTTTAAAGTTTTATCACTTTTAGACAGCTTGGCTAATGAATGTTTATGCTTGATGTCAAACTGAGGTCTTTAAACAATTAATAGAAAAGATTCAATATAGTATTTTTTTAATTTTTCTTTTAAATAAGTAAGAAAATAGATTTTAGCAGGTTTTGCAGGTAGTTTGTTTATAACTGTGTTTTCAGAATAAAATCCTTTTCAACTGTCTATAAAGGGTTTGGCTAAGAAGCAAAAGCTGATACACAATTTATAATGTTTGTGGAAAAGGTTTTTACAAATTCCTGTCTTGCAATATTTTTATGTGTTTATTTTTTTAAGAGAGGCAGCAACACAAACGATACAGTTAATATTATACAGAGCCAGTGCTCTCTTTCAGATCCTAAAATTTCTATGGCATTTGAGTGAACTTTGAGCCTTCATAGTAATTTTGTAAAAGGTAAGCACCAGAATTCAATATTTAAATCAACTGACTCACGAACAGCAAATAATCAACACTGTTGTTTATTGGTAAAAAGAAGACGACAACTAATGTCTCTCCAATACATCTTTTTGAAGTGATCCTTGTTCTTGAAAGATTCAGAAAATTTAAATAAGTTTGATGAATAGCAAAGGGTCATGGGTATGCAGGAAGATGTGTTGCAGAATACATTCCTCCCTTTGTCTTCTGCTCACTTTCCAGTCTCTCCCAAATGCCTAAATCTACTGGAGAGGGGAATTGAAAAGGGTAGGATTAGGCTGAATGTTTGGCACGACTCTGTAAGGATAGCTGCAGTGTAGGACATCTGTTTTGTAAGAACATCTGATTAAAAGGCCAAGACAAGAAACAGGAAAAGCAAAAAACTGAAGACAGAGATACAGAAGCCCTAAGGGACCAGTGGATAATGAAGTCCATAGAAAAGACCAGAGCTGCTGGATGGGCTGTTAAAGGCACCAGGCAAGTGTGACCTTGGGCAGAATCATGCCCAACTTTGTAATAGCTCAGAAGGGAAATGAGAGTGTCCTGGATCTGATGTTAAAGAGCAAACTTACTATAGGATATTTAAGGGGCATCATTGCGAGTGTTTAAACTTCTTATGGGATGCTTGAGGGGATTCTGGGAATGTGCAAAACCTATTGGCTGCTTAGGAGAAGGATAAAATGTCAGAAAAGGGAGGAAAACATTGAGAAAAGGGGCAATTACAGAGGGCACTCTCATGCAAATAAGCTGCAGGTCAGTACACTTGTCTGAGTCCTGTCCATGATCATGGCACAGTCCATCCTCACTTTTTGGTAAGTTCCTGCTTCTATCCATAGAGAGAACTGCATGAGTGTTCATTTTATTTTTTGTGTGTGTAACATGCCAGCAAACTCAAGTCAGACCATCTGGCAAGTAGTCTGGCTGGCAGGTCCTGGAGCTGGATATTGGAAGGACCAAGTCGGGGTCAGCCTGGAGAAGGTCAGGACATTTGTGTCATTTATATGAGTACTGTTTGTGTGTATCATCTGGTGCATCTAAAGGCACTGACCTTCTGCTTATGTTTATCTGCTGCTGGACAATCATGTCTACTCGCACGTGTGAGTTGGGGAAATATGCTCAGCCTTATTACTGACTGAATCTTGAACAGGGAACCACAGCAGCTTCAGACCTTCTTGGGTCCTGAGGTTCACTGGGTTCAGTTTCTTTTAGCAGGCACCATTTATGTTGCCTTGGAATGGTTCAAATATTGTTTATCTTGAGTTTGTATTTTTTTTTGAGAAGTATTACACCTCCATATGCTTAGACTGAGGATTATGTTTTTTCAACAGTGATGCATTTTTACAAATACTGCAGTGTTACACATCTTACGATGCAAAAGGGTTTTTTTGGCTTGTTCTTTTTCTTTCTTCTGTGCTCCTTTTTCCAGATTTGTAAATATGGTCCATGTTTCCCTCATTACAACTTGTTGTAATTTTCCTGTTATTTTGGGACTGTGGTGTTTCTTTTAAGTATAATCTAATTCTTTCCCTTTCCTATTAAATTATTACTGATCTAATAACTAAATAGAGCCTTAAGTGTAGGTGTTGGGAGAGCTGCTTTAATTTTTCTTGCATAAATGTGGTTTTGTACAAATGGAATAGCAGAATTCCTTTTCAGAACATAATGGATTAGGTATTTTTCAAAATGCATGTCATGTCAAAGATTTCGATTTCATATAAGCTTATCTATTTATATAGTCAATATTTTGCACATGTGAATAACACCAGAAAATTATGTTTGTGGTGACCTGTTTTCCTGTTCCCATTTTCCACAGGAGGTTGGCCCCATTCTTCTCATTTTACCACTGATTATGAGAGTATAGAGGGATTATTTTCCGCTGGCAGTCACTCAGTGATGGAAAGGAAGTGACGGTGTGTACAGTGTAGGAGATATCTGCCCAGGAGTCACCTCATCAGAAATTGTGTTTCTTATTTTTCTTTTATGTTCTGTGACTTACCTATTTTCATACTACTTAGCATTTCATAGAGACTAGTGATTTTCCCTTTAAGTCTGCCTTTTTTGGGGGGTCTTTGCAATTTGTTTTCACACTTGGACATGGATTGCTGTGCGTCTGTCAAAATTGATGATATATATGGAAATCTTGTCTCTGAAGGTTGTATTGTCGGGTGAGCTGTTCACATGATCCCAAGTCATAAATCTGTGAGAGTTTATCTATGTATGCGAGTCTACTTGTTTCCATTTAACTCCGGCCTTGGAGAGAAAGAGACCCAAGGCGAAAAACTGTTGGAATGCAGAAATATTGAGCAGCTCAGCTAGAATATTCCTTTCTTAAAGTGTTTTTGACTGAATGTGGGTTATTTTAACCAGGAGCTAGTTTGAATTTATGGCTGGATATGCAGAAATAGAAAGCTGACAATTCACGATGACATAGTACACTAGGATTTAGTTCCTCAGAGCCTGGTTATGTGTGTCTACAGAGATGGCTACAAATTGACCCAGCTTTCTCTACCCACATTCTGAGCTGACTAAACAGAGGCAGTTTCATGACTTCTGTGTCCATGCAAATATTCTGATGAGTGACGTATGCTGAAATACAATGCATATCGGCACGGTCATAACTCTTACCCAGCTCTGGGTAAAGGCAGATGAGTCCAGATCTAACTGCACAGGCACAGGTAGATGCCATCCTTTGGCACCCGTGACAGTAAAGCTTGTGTACATAAGTTCTGGCTTCGCAAGAGAGCAGGGTCACCTGAAGCGTGATATCAAATTGGTTTTGGCATCTGAGGAAGCGACTGCTTCAGAAATTATGTTTTTCTTCAGCCTGTTGACACGTGAAAGTTGACAGCACCCCAGTTTTTGGGAATCCTCTTTCCAAGAACTTAAATTTTTCCCTACAAGTTCCAAAAGCACTTGAGTCACAGCTGAGCATGGACAGCCATAGCCCACTCCATGAGGCTCTGCATGTCTGTCTCTCATGACATGCCATAGAGCAGTAGAAGCTTGTCTTCGAGAGCTAGCCAGAGATGCTGAGACCACCCACTCAAACACGAGACACCCAGGGTGGCACTCAGCTCCTCTTTACTTTAGATAGGCCTATTGCAGATGTTGCGGTTACAAAATTGCGAAGATACCATTAGAGTTAGCAGAGTAAAAAGCTATTCATGCTGTCCTAAAGTAGACGTCTTTAGTTAGGGCCCCTTTAGACTTAACTGGCTGTATTGACTAGGGCCTCTGGTCGATTTCCTACACACGGGCAACCTAATGCCATCTCAGAGGCCGTAATGAAGCGAGCTGAATCCCACCCGAGTTCTAGTTCCCTCTTCTACCAAGGAGGTTTGGATTCTGTATCCCCATAGCTGAGAATTAGTGGGCACTTTCTCCACACATTCTTTGTAGCCTGTGCAGTTAGAGAGCAAATATTGGGGCTAAAGGATGCGTTTTTTCCCCTTGTTCTAAGCATCTCCATTCAGCAAGCTTCAAGAAACGTAATGCAAAGTACTTCTGTGATGGGTTGACTTTGGCTGGATCCCAGGTGCCCACCAAAGCTACTCTTTCACTCCCCTCCTCGGCTGGAGAGAGGAGAGAAAGTACAACAAGAAGCTTGTGGGTCGAGACAAGGACAAGGAGCGATCATTCAGCAATTGCCGTCAGAGTCAAAAGAGACTGGACTTGGGGAAATGTGTTTCATTTATTGCCAATGGAATCAGAGTAAGGTAACGAGAACTAAACCCAAATCTTAAAACACCTTCTGCCCACCCCTCCTTTCTTCCCGGGCTCAACTTTGCTCCCCATTTTCTCTGCCTCCTCCCCCCGAGTGCCACAGGAGGACGGGGAATGGGGGTTGCGGTCCGTTCATCACATGTTGTGTCTGCTGCTCCTTCCTCTTCAGGGGGAGGACTCCTCACACTCTTCCCCTGCTCCAGCCTGGGGTCCCTCCCACGCGAGACAGTCCTCCACGGACTTCTCCAACTTGAGTCCTTCCCAGAGGCTGCAGTTCTTCACCAACTGCTCCAGCCTGGGTGCCTGCCACGGGGTGCCGTCCTTCAGGAACAGGCTGCTCCACGGTGGGTCCCCCACGCGGCCACAACTCCTGCCAGCAAACCTGTGCCAGCGTGGGCTCCTCTCTCCACGGGGCCACAGGTCCTGCCAGGAGCCTGCTCCAGTTCTGGCTTCCAGTGGGGTCACAGCCTCCTTCGTGCAGCCCCCTGCTCCAGCGTGGGGCCCTCCCCAGCCTGCAGGTGGACATCTGCTCCCCCACGGAGCTCCATGGGCTGCAGGGGCACAGCCGGCCTCACCATGGTCTTCAGCAGGGGCTGCAGAGGGGTCTCTGCTCCGGCCCCTGGAGCCCCTCCTGCCCCTCCTTCTGCACTGACCCAGGTGTCTGCAGAGATGTTTCTCTCATGTATTCTCGCTCCTCTCTCCCGCTGCAGTTGCTGCCTGCCAGTTCTTACCCCCCTTCTGAAATACGTTACCCCAGACGTGCTACTACTGTTGCTGACTGGCTCGGCCTTGGCCAGCGGTGGGGCTGTCTTGGAGCCGGCTGGCATGGGCTCTACTGGACATAGGGGAAGCTTCTAGCAGCTTCCCACAGAAGCCACCCCTGCAGCCCCCCTGCAATGTTTTTAATTGCTAATAAACATTTGTACCTTAAAAAAAAAAAAAAAAAAGATATTTCTAAATACCACAAGACATCTGAAGTGAAGAGGCGTTCCTAAAGTTAGTTATCCTACAGGAAATACACAGCTCCACCTGTTACTCCTGCTTTCCCTTGAATACCAGAGTGACCTCTAATCTCAGCCTTGCTTAAGGAGGGTGTTACCTCTGTTGGTAGATCAACCCTTATTTCAGAAGAGGGGGGGGGAGAGAGACAGAGAGAGAGAGAGAAGGAAAGACAGACAGGCAGCAAGGAAGGCTTGTTTTCCCTTGAAGGAGTCAACTCAGGCAGCACCTGGAGCATCACCGGTGTCTGAGCCTGCGCCCAGAACGTTTGTGCTGTCTGTTACAAGCTCCTGAAGGCACTTGCGACAGCAAAGCAATGCCTTGTAACCCTCTGCCGCCTTCCTGTGCATCAAAAGGCCTGCCTATATCTTCCGCAGCTTTGCCCACAGAAGCCTGAATGGCTGTGCTCCGGGGTGTTGGAAGGCACAACACAAACTTCCTCCGGTCACTCTGACACCCTGAACACAGAAACCAACACAGTTTAATAGGAAGAATCTCACTTTGTCACAGAAACCACCTTTTACATTACATCTTTTCATCCCGTAAGAAAGCATGTGTCCCTACAGTACGTACATAGTTACCCCCCAAAACCGCCAACGTCATACAACGTATCCCGCGATACAACGTATCCCGCCATACGCTCGGAGGGGTTTGCGCAGCCCCCGCTCTCTGTGCACCTCACAGACCTCTGCGCTTTCTGCTTCTGCCCCTGGTGCTGGCGGCTCTGTGGCCGATGCACCAGCAAGCCCACCCGCATCCTCCTCCTCCTCAGAGAGTCCCTGGCCGTGCTCAATGAGCGATTGCTATGAACGTACTGTAAAAAGCCCTTTTTATAGCCCGACACAACACTGGCCAATTTCAACTCTAGCTGAGCTTTGCCCTTTTCTGTTCTCTCCTGACACGTATGAACTACAGCTCTGTGATCTTCCTGCCAAGCCGGACCTTGGTCCCAGGGATCATAACATTCCTTTTTCCACCTGAGTTGAAAAAGGAGGTCCCTGTTCAGCCAAGCTGGTCTTCTGCCCCTCTTGTTTGACTTCAGACGCCACCAGATTGCCTGCTCCCGTGCTTGCAGAAGGTGGTTCTGAAAAACTAAGCTGCTCTCTGAGCCCTGAGCCCTCCAAAGCAGCTTCGTAGGGGACACTGCGGACTAGCTCTCTGAGTAGCTTCAAGTTTGCTCTCCTGAAAAGCAAGGTAGCAGCTCCTCTGAGCTGTATCTCATTACACTCAAAAGTTTAAACTCCCCTGTTTGGTGATCACTGTTATCCCATCTCCTACGAGTCCTTCTCCATACACAAACAGGAGGGACTAAGAGATCTGTTGGGTAGATAAGCAGCCATGGGGAACCACGGTGAGCAGTGGAGTGAGCTGCTGCATGGGCTACGTGCTTTCCGAGTGCGAAGCCAGCCCCTGGCTCAGTGAGTGCCTGGGAAAGGGAGTCTGCAGCCGTGAAGGACAGAGCCGGCCAGCAGGACAGCTGGCAGCCTTCACTCGGGCATTGCCCACCTTGTGACTGGCTGTACCTGTGATGATGTTAATGCTCTTTGTACACAGGTGTGTTGCGTCGTGCTGTGTTGCGAAGCAGACTTGCAGAGGCGTGCCCTGTCTGCCCATCGGGACTCAAGGCACATTTCCTCCAAGCGCAGCAGCCAGGCTTTGGGCAGCCTCGCCTCATGCTGCTTTTGACATTGCCAACCAGGATCAAGTTTCTATCCTCGGGTTTTCATGTAGGAACCAATTAGTGAACAAGTCCTGTTTTAATGGAGTGGCAACTCAAACAGTATTACGCTGGTAGAAAGCCTTCAGGAGAAGACTGGTGTCCTGTGGATCTCGCAGTAAGGCAGCCAGCAGCTCTGTTTCTGCTATAGCTACAAACATCCGCGAGTGAAACAACCGCAGCTTTTTAATACAGTTACAGATACTTTTCTTTGCAGACACAAAGCATGCTTTTGTCTTGAACTTTTCATTAGTCTGAAAAAAAGATCATTGGTAGTATAGAATACCATGCTGTTTATTAAATGTACATAAATTAACATCTACACAGAAAGGATGTTTTCCTCATCAGAAACAATGCTGAAACGATGAGCAACTCTGAAAAGAAAGGTACATAAGGCTCCCGTGCACAAACCCCAAAGCTTCAAAGGAGAAAGGTGAAAGAGCGCTACATCCTTATGTCACAGGACAACCTGTGATTAACCCGAGTTATGGACACTGTCACATCATAGGTAGTTGGGGCCAGTTCAGATCCCCTGCCTTCTAGATCAGCCGCCTTGATGAGCTGGGTGTTTCAACTGTTATAAAGCTGCAGAATCAACCAGAATCGACACTGAAATGACTGTGCTGGCTACAGAATGGCTAGAATAAATATGGGGGTGTGTCCAGTTTTTTTCCGGTCCTGGAGGGTGGCTGGGATTTGGGGCACCATGTAAGCTGGCTTTTTTAACTCCTCCTTCCCATCAGTCCCTAGGCACAGGCACGTGTTGTGGCTGAAAGCAAAGCATCACCACTCCAGTTCTGATTGACAGAAAGGGGGGTGTTTGCGTCGGTCCAGAGAGCGCTGATGGGTCGGAGAAGTAAGAGCGGAGTTTTTGCTGTAGCTAACCTGGAGTTAACTCAGCTAATGGAAACTGCAAGCCAGTCATGTTTGATCAAGAATACTAAGAAAGGGTATTGTGCTGTGTGCTGCATACAAGGACTTGCACCGACCAAAGGGCAGCAATGGGTGCTCCCTTCTTGTATGCAGCAAGGTGGTGCAGCGTCTCTCTGCCAAGAATGAGTAGCGGCAAAGAAAACCTGGAGGGTTTTATAGTCTGGAACATGCTGTCCAGCGTGTCCCTCGTGTCCCTCTCAGATGATATACACCTCTACGCCCAGCACGCCCCATGGAATCTGCAGGTGACATGCCAGCTCCCCACGGGGGCAGCTGTGCCGGCTGGTGGGCTTTTGCTGACGGAGCCGAGGAGTGAGCCAGCAAGGCCTCCCGCCAGGGCTGGGCTGGGTCTGAGGGCGGTGCGGGGCCGCTCCGGCGTCGCGGTGCCCGAGTGAAATGTGCCGGCCGGAGCAGAAGGACGCGGTGCCTCCCTCCTCGCCTCCGCCGAGGTGGTGCTGGGGCTGCATCGCGCCCCTCAAAGCCCAGGCAGCAGAGCTCATGCGGGCAATCCAGGCAGCAGAAAAAAATCGGCACCTGCAAGAAGAGAGTCCAAAGTGCTGATGAAACCATGAAGGCAGGAAGAGGCACGACTTTGTGCCCTGTTCTTTGGGCAGTGTGCTGTCCAAGGGGCAGCTCCTGGCACACGAGAGGGAACCGTCCCTGGCAGTGGCTACGGCACGGCTTTGTCCCCTTCTCCACACGTGTGACACCCTCAGAGCTCTGCAAGTTGACAGAGATGTGCAGCACTGCTTTGCTAGGCAGCAGGGCTGGGCAGGGCAGCTGTGCTGTGGTCCTTTCCAAAAGCCGAGCAGCAGCACGCCTCACTGTCCCTTGCTAGAAAGCCAGGCTTGAAGGCAAAACACGCTGCTTTGGTATTGTTTGGTTGTTTTCTTCTTCCCTCAATTGTCTCAGGTGCAACGTGAGCTTTTTACGAAGTGCCAGTACCTCAGGGTCTACAGCTACGTGACACAGCTCCTTGCTGCGTCTTTGGGATTCAGACACCAGCAGCCAGTGCTGGGCTTGCCAGCTGACATGAACAGAAAAGGGAGACTTTGCCTCTTTCTGTAGGCAGCGGGTCAAAGAGCTCCAAAAATTGCTATGAGCCTTGTGACTCTGCTGGGGTGTTGCTCAGCCTTGCACAAACAGAGCTGCCACAAGTGCCGAAGGAGAGCTGCCAACGCTGGAGTGAGATGTTCCTCCTGACAGACACGCTCTCCCACGGGCAGCTGCGGGCTTCCTGCCCGGTGCCATCTCTGCGCACCTCAGAAATATTGCCCATAGTCGGAGCAGTGTTCGGAGCTTTGAAAGATGGGCAGCAGAGCCTGCTACACACCTGGGCTCCTCGTTCTTCTTGCCTGCCTGGATGTCCTCAGTTGCCCATCCCGCAGAGCTCTGCTCCCAACTTGCTCCTCTCGCTGTCCAGTAGCCCGTTGCTCCCCTCTTCACAGGTTGCTCTTCTCGAGCCTGGCAAACTTTCCATTCAATGTATTGTTAGACAGGTCAAGCCATGATAAACGTGAACCAATTCTGCTCTTAAGCACACCTAGCTCATTTTACCTTGTCTCCCCAGAGGAGCTCTCCAGGTGTTCACTTTCTGGAGGGACTGGAGGCACCTGCAATGGAAATGTGCAAGTTAACGGGTGGCAAGGACCTTCCTGCCCAATTGCTACCTTAGCTCGGAAAGGCACAGCCCTTGGATGGGTTTGCTCAGCCCAGCTGAGCCAGTTCTGGTGGCATCACCGCACAAACCACCATGGCCATCCTGCACCACCCTTCCTCTGCACCTTTGCAGAGCTGCCGGCTAGTGGGTGACCTTGCTTGTCCCTGCGGCAGCACTCTCAACTTCTGACAGTGCTGTCACCCTCTTTGTGGCCCTGACATACCGCTGCTGCTTCTGCTTCCGCCTCTGGTGCTGGCAACTCCTTGGCCGACGTGCCGGCAAGCCCAGCCACATCCTCCTCCTCCTCAAAGAGCTGCGGGGGACAGAGGAGGACAGTTGCTTGGCTGGGGACAGGCCCCGGGGCCGGTGAGCCTTCCTCCGGGCCAGGAGCGAGCGTGGGCGGCTCTGCTTTCACTAGGGCAGGACGCAGGGGTGGCTGGAGGTGGGGGAGGTGGGGCGGAGCCGGCTTGGTCCCCGAGCCCCAGCCGGGGTCCCTCTGCTGGGGACAGCGCCTCTGCGCAGGAGCCAGCGCCACGGGCACCCCCCGGCCAGGCTGGCTTACCTGGAGGGGCTGGGGCAGCGTGCCCTCCTGGCTGCAGAGAGCTGCCAGGGGCCGGCCGAAGAGACCCGCCCTGCCGGCACAGCCCGACTGCCCGGGCGCCTCCGCAGCGGCCAAGGTCCCTCGCCGCGCAAAGGGCCAGGGCAGCCCCCTCGTCCTGCTGCGGGTCCCGCCTGCCGCCAGGGAAAACAGAGCAGAGAGCCATGGAGGGCAAGCGCCAGGTGAATGCTGCCCGAGCCTCCGTGCGCTGTGCCCCCGCCAACAGCGAGGGAGAGGCGTGGCTGGGGAACGAGGCGCCCCGGGGGCTCAGCTCTCTGCGGCCGTGCCCTGCGGGAAGGGCAGCAGCAGCCCCTGAGCAGCGCAGGTGCCGCCTGCCAGCGCAGGAGAGAGGGGCCGTCCTGCCCCCGTCTCCTCCAAACTCACCGTCCGAGTGGCCATGTCCACCTTGGCTGCCGGAGGGGACGGGAGGTGGCTTCTGCTGGGCACCAGCCTGCAAGAAATGTGCTGCGCTCAGCGAGCAGCCCCGCAGCACGAAGGGTCCCTGGCGAGCTGCATCGGCCGCGGGCCATGAGTGAGATGTGGGGACGGCCGAGATGGCGGCCCGGGGGCTCCTCACCTCTGCCAGGCCCTCGACCAGCCTCTCCAGGCTGCTGGCGTTGAGTGTTTTGGCCTGGGCAAGGAGAGAAGAGCAGCAGGTGAGAAGCGATGGGGCTGGTGCGGGGTTGGAGCAGCCCCTGGGGCAGAGCGGGGCCGGGAGGGACACTCACGGCATTGCGGCCGCGCAGCTCCTTCAGCAGGAGCTTGATGGAGGGCAGCTGGGTGACGCGGGCTCCCTGCACTCCTTCTGCTGGCCTGTGCACGGGGCAGGGGCAGAGAAAGAGCTGTGTGAGACCCAAGCTGCCTCTTCCCTCGCCTGCCAGTCCCGGGAGCCCTTCCAAGCTGCCCCGAAGCAGCCGGGCACCGCCCGGCCGTCGAGCGGAGAGCAGTGGCAAGGAGGGAGGACGGGGCTGGGTGAAGCAGCTCCGCCAGCTCTGCCCGCTCCAGAGCCGCCCGCAGCCGTGGGGGCAGCTCTCCCCAGCTCAGGAGCGGCGTTTCCGCATCGTACGGCTACGGCTAGAGCATCCCCCCGTGCTGTGAGCACGGGCCCCCCAAGCTGCTCTGCCAGGCAGGGCTTACCCACGGAGCGCGCTGAGCCAGAGCTCCTTCAGCGAGCGGGAGCTGCAGGAAAGAGAGGAGAAAGAGCCTGAGCGCCCGCTGCTGCCCAGCCCGCGGGCAGAGGCGGGCGCCGGCACAGCCCTGCCCCGTGGGGACGGCTGCAGAGGCAGGAGGAAGCGGCATGGGGCCGGACAGAAGCGCTGCCCGGCCCTGCCGGGGGACGTGGCACCGAGACCCACCAGAAGGTGACGACGCAGAAGCCATAGGGCCAGGCGAGGACGAGGGACGTGGTGGCCTTGTCTTCCTCCTCCTGGGCGGCATCCCCGGCCGCCCCCTTGCCGCCGCTCAGCACCCACAGCCGGCGCAGGGCCAGGCAGAGCTGCGGGCGCGGGGCGCTGCCACGTCTGCAGAGAGGAGCGGCAGGGAGTGACCTGGAGGTGGCCGAGCCCGGCGGCTGCCCTCTGGCCTCCGCCTGCCCCGCGCACGGCCACGGGTGCAGCCAGCAGCAGGGTGCCGGGGCCTGGGGCTGCTCCTTGGGCGTCCCTGCCCCGGTGCCGGGGCCAGGCCTTAGGAGGAAAGGCAGCCGGGGTCTGCGCCTCTTACTTGGCCTTGGCGATGATCAAGGCATCGCTGAAGAGGAGGAGGTGCCTCTTCCCCGTCCCGCGGCCCTGCGTCACCCGCACGCGCTGGTGGAGCAGCGGCTCGGCTGATGCCGGGCCGGGCGCGCACTGCTGCTCGGGGCCAGGGTAGACCCTGCAGAGCAGGCGGCAAAGGGCGTGAGAAAGGCGGCTGCTGCGGGGCCCGGCTGCGCCGGCGTGTCCCCGAGCCGCGGGGGGAGCCCACCTGGAGCCGTAGCAGCAGTTCAGCTGGCCCATCGTGCCGGGGCCAGGGGAGTCCTCGCGCCGGACACGCTGCTGGGGCTCCGGAGAGCTCCCAGCCGGCTGGAGCGAGGCTGTCGAGGGGGTCCCGGTGCCGGGCAGTGCCGCTGGGTGAGAGCTGGTCTCTCCCTGGAGCTGCCGGGTGCTGGCAGAGCCGTGCCTGCAGGCACTGTGGCCGTTGCCGGGCCAGCGCCGCGACATCACAGCTGCCATTCCAAGCCCGGGGGGGGGGCTGGGGGGCGGGGCTGGGGGAGGGGCTCCTGTCTCTCTCGGCCTGGGGAGCCCGGGCCTGGGCACAGCACTGCGGGCATGGCCTCAGCAGCGCTGAGCAGAGGGCAAGGCTCCCCTCCCTCCAGCTGCTGGCAAGGCTTTGCCCAGCGCAGCCCAGGGCACCGCCGCCTGCCGCCTTTGGCCAAGGGCACGGTGCTGGCTGCTGCTCAGCTTGGTGTCCAGCAGGACCCACGGGCCTGTTGCGTTAAGAGGCAGAGCAATTTGGCAGAAACTAAACCCCCTTGCTTTCCAGTCGATCCTCAGATATCAGAGGGACTGGGGGCGGCTGAGCTTAGGTTCTGAGTGATGCCCAAAGTCAGCGTTAGTAGTCCGGTCGCGCCCAACACCTTTGTTGGACTATCACGGGTCCGGATGCACTACTAACATCACACTACCTGCTCAGCCGGACACCTCCTGAACGAACACGGCCGCACTCAGAGGTACGGTCGCGTTCAGGGACCACACACGGCTGAGTCAATCAATAGTGCGATTTATTGAACACACGGCTGAGTCAATCAATAGTGCGATTTATTGAAGCAACAGATATACAGGTTCTTTGGATTGCCGGTCATAAATTCACTACCTATAAAGCACGTGCAAATGCTAAAACTACGAGGGACACTACTTGGCTATAAACGCCTTAAAAGATGTAAAGTGACTCTATATAGAGATTTCTAAGTTTCCCGGGAAGGCACTTGGTATGACCAAGGGTTCAAATCTTGCCCAACGGCGTCCCGATGGGGGGGAAGAGAGGCTCAGCCCGTCGACTGATCCCAGAAGTTAGAGTGGTACACAACGATGGTATCTTCCCTAACATCCAGCTCTTAAAACATTATTTTATAGTGTTTTACTTTGCAGGTGGAGCTTGAGTGACTCTAGTCATACATACCTTTATCAGGATTGGTGCAGAATTCTCTCGCTTCGCGTTTAAAGGTACAGACTAGGAAAAATTCAGTGCGCACACTCATTGAGGAGGGGTCGCACCTTGGGGGGGTGGTAGCTTTTGAGAGGGGTGTGCGTTTTAGTATTATAATGATATTATAATTAGCAAAGTTCACTCTAAGGACAGCACTTCATCAAAGTTGACAGGTCTTTGGCCCAGGACATTGTAAGCGCAGCTTATCAATGTACATCCTGTGCATCCCTAAACTCCCCGGTTCACAGAGCGTGGCCGCGAGGTCTCCACTCCGCTCCAGCCTCCATGTAATCTCTCCCAGAGTCAGCACACCAGGCGCCCCTGATGTTGCCAACATCCAAGGCCGTTCAGGGAGTCTCCATGGCACAGACCCGTTGTGCATGAGTGCTACGTTCCACCTGGTTTCAAGGCTGTTCTTAGAGGGTAAATTTCCAAAGTACCCCTCAGCGATTACTCCACATCTCTGGATGAGGGATCCGGAGATTATTTTGCCTTTGAGTGGGAGGACCCCGAAACAGGACGAAAACAACCATTAAGATGGACTGTGTTACCACAAGGGTTTACAGAGTCACCAAATCTATCTGGACAAACTTTAGAGAAAATTCTACAAGATTTCACAATACCTAAGGAGGTAAAATTATTGCAATATGTGGACGATTTATTAGTAGCAGGAGAAACTGAAGAGGGGATCCGAAAAGCCACCATTAAATTGTTAAATTTTCTAGGGGAAAAGGGATTAAAGGTGTCCCGATCAAAGCTGCAGTTTGTAGAACAAGAAGTAAAATACTTAGGACATTGGCTGAGTAAGGGAAGGAAGAAGTTAGATCCTGATAGGGTATCTGGGATTCCATCCTTAAGACCCCCACAAGCTAAAACGGAAATTAGGCAAATACTGGGATTATTAGGATATTGTAGACCATGGCTTGAAAATTATAGTGAAAAAGTAAAATTCCTATATGAAAAATTAACTAATAACCAACTTAAATGGCTTATTGAAGACAATCAGAGATGTGAGGAAGTAAAAAAGGCATTAATACAAGCACCTGTATTGAGCCTCCCAGATCTAGAAAAACCTTTCTATCTCTTTGTGAATACATCAAGCCAGACAGCATACGGAGTTCTTACTCAAGACTGGGCAGGAATCAAAAAACCCGTGGGGTATTGTTCTAAGTTACTTGATCCAGTAAGCAGAGGATGGCCTGCTTGTCTCCAAGCTTTGGTTGCTACAGCATTATTAATAGAAGAAGTTAGGAAGATTACCTTCAGTGCTCCTTTAAAAGTGTATACCCCACACAATGTCAGAAATGTTTCACAACAAAAAGCAGAAAAATGGTTAATGGACAGCCGGATTCTAAAGTACGAAGCAATACTAATAGACTCCCCTGACTAAGCGTGACTTCTGCTCAGAGTCCAGCACAATTTTTGTTTGGAGAACCATCAGAGGAATTACAACATAACTGTTTAGAGGTAATTGAGACCCAGACTAAGGTGAGACCAGATTTAAGAGATGCTGAGTTGGAAAATGGAGAAGCGCTGTTCAGAGATGGCTCCTCCTGAGTGGTAGAAGGGAAGAGAAAATCGGGATATGCAATAATTAATAAGGACTTAGAACTTGTGGAATCAGGACCTCTGAGTCCATCATGGTCAGCTCAGGCTTGTGAGCTGTATGCCCTATGTAGGGCCCTGGGATTATTAAAAGGAAGAAGTGGGGCTATATTTACAGATTCTAAATACGCATATGAGGTGGTCCACTCTTTTGGAAAAATTTGGGAAGAAAGAGGTTTGATTAATACTCAAGGGAGGATTTTAATACATCAAGAATTAATAGTAAAAATTTTAAAGGCTTTAAGAGAACCAAAGGAGATAGCAGTGGTACATGTGAGGGGACACCAAAAGGGATTAGATTACCGAACGAGAGGAAATAACTTAGCAGATAAAGAGGCCCAGGAAGCAGCCTTGAGGACTAAAGTTGCCAAAATTAATGCCATACAAACAAAGGAGGACACCAGCAAAGAAGAACGAGAGGAAAGAGAGAAGAAGTTTGCCCCACAAGAACAAACAAAATTGGAGAAAATAGGAGCTAAATTAGAACAAGGAAAATGGACACTGCCCAATGGGCGAGAAATGTTGCCAAAAGCCTACACCAGGCGAATATTAGAACGTTTGCGTGTGCAAACACATTGGGGTACAAAAGCGTTAAGTGATCATTTTCTTAAACAATTTGGTGGTATTGGAATTTTTGAAATAGCAAAGCAAATTACACAAGGTTGCTTAACCTGTCAAAAGGTAAATAAGACAGTGTTTGGACAAACAGCCACGGGAGGGAGAAAAACAGCTTACAGACCTTTTGAGAAAGTCGATTTCACTGCATTGCCTAAGGTAGGGAGGATAAAATATTTATTGGTAATAGTAGATCATTTAACACAGTGGGTAGAAGCGTACCCTGTAGCACGAGCTACGGCACAGATGGTGGTAAAAATTTTATTGGAACATTTGATACCTAGATATGGGTTAATCCAGTACATTGATTCTGACCAGGGCACACATTTTACTTCTAAAATAATAAAACTATTATGTCAATCATTAGGTATTCAGTGGGAATACCACACTCCGTGGCACCCACAAAGCTCGGGGAAGGTAGAAAGAATGAATCAAACAATAAAACAACAATTGGCTAAATTAATGATTGAGACGCAAATGCCCTGGACGAAATGTTTACCACTGGCACTTCTAAACGTAAGAACTAAACCATACAGTGAGACTGGATTATCGCCATATGAAATGTTATATGGCGTGCCTTATTTTCAAGGAATGCCTCTGGGGAACAATGTAATTGAGCATCATAGTATCCAACAATATATAATTACCCTTGGAAAAAGATTAAAAGAATTAAGAGAGATTGGGATGGTGGCCCAAACACCACCTTTAGGATTTGCAATTCATCAGTTAGAACCAGGAGATAAAATTCTGACAAAAACATGGAAAGAAGGAAACCTATCTCCCCTCTGGGAAGGACCTTTCCTTGTTTTATTAACTACAGAAACAGCTGTGAGAACTGCTGAAAAAGGATGGACACATGTGTCACGAGTGAAAGGTCCAGTGAAGGAGTGGAAAGTCACATCTGACTCAATTGCTGTGGGAATTTTATTGCGGCTACTCCTGTAATAGAAACAGGAGTGAAACATGAAATTCCCACAGTTGCTAAAAATCTATTTGTAAATCTTGCTGAAAACATTGCTAAGTCATTGAATATAGCTAATTGTTACGTTTGTGGTGGAACAAATCAAGGTGAATGATGGCCATGGGAAGCTATGGAGAGCAATATAAGTAATCCCCAAGTTTGGAAAACAATGGGAAAGGGTAATAGGAAACAACAATGGGTACTCCAAACGAGTATAATCGGAAGGAGTTGTTGGCAAAAGAAGAACAGGAAAAAGGAGCTGGAACTAGAATTTGTCCTTTGTGTAGAAGGTGGTGTGTATTTGTAAGATTAGTGTTGCAGGCTAACTGGCAGTTTTCTGTAGCCATAAAGCCTTGCAAATAAAGAGGATCGCCAGGCTCGGGCAAGTGCTCAGGTCTGGACAAACCACTGATCTATCAAAGCTCTGGCCTTCACAAGCAGTGCTCAATTAATTTGGGTACTAAGAAAGCACCCCCTTAAAGGAAAGGAGAGGGCAAGACCGGAGGGGAACTGGTATTGCGGCTTAAAAAGGGTCTGCCAAGGGCTGCAACCCCTTCGGGCTGTGACCGCCGACCACTATGGCCCTGACCGGACCTCTTCTAGTTCTACTTGGGGTGAGTTCCTTGACTCTGACTACGGCAAATAACTGTAGTCAATATTGGAACAAGTCCAGCTGGGGTTTACCCCAGAAAAATGGAAAAAGTGAGGACCTTTTCTAATTGTACAGCCTGTACCTGTAATCATATTTGCCAAGGAATTGGAACAATAAAACCTAGGGTTTTTTCCTGTTACCCATAAATCAGGGAGAGCCAGGTGTATAACGAATGGCCTCCTGAGAGACAAACTTGGAAAGGAGTCAATCTAGGAGGATTTGGGGGAGATTTTATGGGTGGTGATTGGCTTACTAAAATCGGGATAGTTGTACTGGGGATATGTGGGGGATTGTTACTAGATTAATCTACTCGGTTATACAAGGAATGCAGATATCTGCAGTACTCAATTGGAAATGAAAACACGAATCAATACTGCAAAGAAGAAGATGGGGGATTGTGAAATATGTTCACCTGATTCGTGTGATGAAGTGTAATCTTCTGTACTTTTATGGATTTCTCCTGCACCATAAAAAGGGGTATTTTACAGAAGAAAGTTAAACTACTTTGCTGGTATATCAGCTCAAACCAGTTTGACCACTGACCGCATAGTATTGTGTAAAGAGAAACTTGTAAAGTGCATGCATAAAGTTTGGGGTCATCCTGGGGGCACGCCGAGGAAGATTTGACAAGACTCTAGAATGAGAAGAGGGCATGCGCCGAAGAAGACACGCCTATTCATGAATACGTATTAGCAGACAGGATATAAACCAAGAACAGTAACTGTACCGCGTGCATCTTGGTGGAGCGGAGACTCCCGGAGCACCCAGCGCTGTTTGCTTGCCTCTATTCGCTTAATAAATTGTAAATTTGAATTGGAATCCTGTTTGGGACTAAATCATTTATCACATCCTTATCCAGCATCTTTTCAAAATACTGGTAAGACTCAAGCCTGCGTCGTAACTGGTTCCTCTTCCATCCGCTGTAGGAGTCCCCTGTGTTCCGGAAACAGCACAGGGCACATCGAACTATAACACAAAGCGCTATGGATAGAACCACAATAATTATTCAAGTAACAAATAATCGTTGTAACCATGATAGGTTTGGTAAACCAAGAGGTTAACTTTCCCACAGCTCAGAAAACCCCCAAAAGGTGTCATCTTGAGTTACTTCACGTAGGATTTTTGCTTGTTCTCTGATCTCCCGTAAGTCAGCAGATATTCACCCACTTTGGTCTACATACCTGCAACAGCTGACATTGATTACTGTGCACACCCCTGCCTGTGAGGCTAATATTAAATCTAGAGCCATACGATTTTGTGATACTATTTTCGATAAACTAGTAGTTTCTTCTTGGAGTTTCCTGATGGCATCTATAGTTTTATTCTCAATTATCTCTATTACAGCCGAGATGTTTATTATAGCTTTTTCTAACTCGCTAACCCCCAGAAATGGGATTAGCCACCGCACAAAGCTATGATAGCGTGTCAGCTTTTCTATTAAGGGCTTACTCACCCTTCAGTTTCTTCTCACGGGATTCTGTGTTGTTTTATCAATAATAGTGATGTTGGGAACCAGGGTGTCCAAAGTACATGCTCCCCACCACCTCAGAGGTAAAGTTTTCCGAGCTGCTGTACCACACAACCAGTACCACCCTGTCCCTAGCAGAACCGGGAGGCCAATATAATTAAGTAACTGAAATGCTGGATCAATAGAGACAAAATGTGGTCCTCTGTCAGAGGATATAGTTGCTGGAACTCCAAAATGTGGTATTATCTCTTGTATCAATGCTTTAGCTGTCTCCCGAGCTTTAGCTGTTCTGGTTGGGAATGCCTCTGGCCAACCTGAAAAGGTATCAGTTAATACCAATAAATATCGATACCCCCCTTTTCTTGGAAGTTCTATAACATCAATCTGTCATTGTTGCCCAGGCCCACTGTCTTTCCCAATCTGGCCCATTTCTGGCTTGGCGGTATTCTTGGGATTAGTTTGGAGACAAAGATCACGTTGTTGAGTTACCTGTCTCACCATAGTATACAAATTTCTGGCCACACTTTCTCTAATTAAATGTTTATATAGAGTCTCCATCTCCCAATGCCTTTTCCTATGTTCTTCCCTTACCAAATGCCATATTAGGCAGGAGGGAATAACCACGTTTCCTTGTGGGGTATAAGCCCACCCTTCTTTGTTATATGACCCTTCCAGATCTGTGATAAGGTTTTGATCTTCCTCGGTATATTTTGGCTTACCTTCTAGGGAGATTCGCCGTCAGGGACTAAAGCTCCTTCTGTTTTTATCTCTGTTTTAGCTACCTGTTTTGCCTCTCTGTCCACCAGCTCATTTCCTCTCTCCAATTCCGAGCTCACTTTCCGGTGAGCCTTAATATGCATCATCGCCACCTTCTCAGCAAGTTGGACTGCTTTCAACAGTCTCAAAATCTCTTTTGCATGCTTAATAGTTTTCCCTTGAGAGCTCAGTAACCCTCTTTCCTCCTAGATTGTTCCATGCACGTGCACAACTCCGAAGGCATATCTTGAGTCTGTATAAATATTCACAACTTTGCCTTGAGCCACTTCCAAGGCTCGGGTCAGAGCAATTATTTCTGCGCTCTGTGCAGAGGTATTTATGGGCAAAGGTCTATTATTTCTTGACTAGTGGTAATGGCATATCCCACGTGTCTTTTACCACTCAGGACATAGCTGCTTCCACCTGTGAACCAGTTTTCTCCGCTTTCCATAGGGTTGTCTTTTAGATCTGGTCGGTTTGCGTACGTTGTTTCAATAGTCTCCAAACAGTCATGATGCGCTGGTTCTCCCGTGTTTCCACTAAGGAAAGAAGCTGGGTTGACAATGTTAGTAACTACGACCTCCACATCATCCTGTTCTATCAGTATAGCCTGATATCTCAGGGATCTTTGTGGAGAAAGCCAGTGCCCACCCTTTGCGTCCAGCACTGCGGACACTGTGTGAGACACTAAAACAGTCATCTTCTGGCCCAGAGTAAATTTTCGGGCTTCTTGTACATTCAATATTACAGCTGTAATTGCTCTCAAGCATCCAGGCCAACCCTTCGCAGTTGCGTCTAACTGTTTGGAAAAGTAGGTAACTGCTCGTCGATAGGGGCCCAGATCTTGTGCTAATATTCCCAGAGCAATTCCCTGTTTCTCGTGGGAAAAGAGAAAAAAACGGTTTACTCACATCAGGGAGCTCTAAGGCCGGAGCCAACACCAAAGCTTTCTTTAGTAGCTCAAAGGCTCGTGTGGTCTCTTTGCCCGTCCAGATCATACAATCGTATCGTAACAGTTTCCTTTCTCCAGACGGTATTTCCCAAGATTCCAAGTCTTTTGCGAGCTCATTGCCAAAGATGGTAGACTGTTCGTAAATCCTTGTGGCAACACCGTCCAAGTGAGCTGAGTCTTGCGACCACTTTTGGGGTTTTCCCATTCAAATGCAAATCATTTTTGGCTGGCTTCATGGAGAGGGAGGCAAAAGAAGGCATCCTTCAGATCTAAAACAGTAAACCAAGTTAGTTCAGCTGTTAATACGGTCAACAGGGTATATGGATTTGCTACTATGGGGTAAAGGTCCTCAGTTATTTTATTTACGGCCCGTAGATCCTGGACCACACTATGCAACCCGTCAGGTTTACGAACAGGTAATACAGGGGTGTTGAAATCAGACTCACAGTTTTTCAGTAATCCTATTTATAAAAATCTTCCAATCACTGGCCGAATTCCTTCCTTACCTTCCCTTCTGCGGGCAGACTGGTTAAGAATAGACTCAGTATCTGGATATATTGCTGATCTTTTACTTCCAGAGTAATTTCTCCTTTTTCAAATGTAATTTTTGCACCCAATTGTTCTAACAAATCTCTTCCCAAAAGTGGCTTTGGGGAGTTGGGCCTATGTAGGAATTTGTGGATACCCCATTGTTTTCCCAATTTATACTTCAAAGGTTTACAAAAATATGCCTTTTCACTTTGGCCAGTCGCTCCTTTTACCATGATATAGTCGTTTCCCAGGGGCATCAAGGCTTGATTTAAAACCAAGTATGTTGCCCCTGTGTCAACCAAAAATTCTACTTCTTGTTCTTCCTTCCCCAGCCTCAGTATAACCAGTGGATCTGCTAGGGTACATTCCCCAGGTCCCTGTCAATCCGTTTTCACATGGGCTACTATTCTTCCTGTCTGGTGGCTTCGCCTCTTTGCCTTGTTTCTTGGACACCCTCCTTTCCAATGACCAAATTTCTTACACAACGCACATTGATCCTTACCTAATCAAGATGGTTCTCGTCTAGGCCTCCCTTCCTCCTCTTCCCTGACAACTGCTATCCTTCCTCTCTATTACTAAATACTCTCCACGCTTCACCCAGCAACACTTCCAGATTTCTACCTTCTGTAGGGCGCAGCTTCTGGAGTTTGTGCCTAATGTCCCCCGTAGACTGACCCAAGAACAGGGAGACTATTTGTTGTATTCCTACCTCTGACCCAGGATCCAGCGGTGTGCTACGGCGCATTACATCCCTCAATCGATCCAGGAACTCGGATGGGGACTCAGAAGGACCTTGTTTAACTGCATATAGAGCTGACCAGTTTGTGGTTTTGGGAATAGCCCTTTCCATTCCCTTCAAAATCCAGTCTTGATATTCCTGTAGCCTCTCCATATGGGCAGATTTATTAGCATCCCATTTTGGGTCTCGGAGGGGAAATATTCTTTGACATCCCCCCCGTGATCTTGTAATGGTCTTCAGCTAAATTCTCTGCTGTTTTCAAAATTAATTGCTTTTCTGTTTCTGTCATATACTCTAAGAGCAACTGTATACCTTTCCAGTCTGCATTATGTTGTTTTACCATGAACTGAAAATGCTTAGTAACACTCACCGGGTCGCTTCTATAGTCTCTTGCAACTTTTCTCCATTCTCCTAGATCAGTGGTGGAAAAGGGCACCTTAATCATCATTGTTCCTCCATCAGGTCCCACTGCCTCTCGGAGTGGGGCTTGTAAAGCTGTAGGGACAGTCCTAGAGGCAGTTTTCTTCCTTGTGCGGGAAGATATGGGACCGTCCATACAGTGCCTACTGTAATCATGAGACTGGCATAAAATTTGAGATTTTTATAATGCAGCTCATATTTGTTCTTTACTTTCTTTGTGAGTTCAGGGTTTGTTTTAGGGCACATTGTAATTTTTAGATTTGTTTTAGAATCGAGAAGCTTGGGAGAAAATTTTTGTGATTGGGTTTTTTGGTTTGGTTTTTTTTGTCCATCCATAGTCATTTGTCATAAAGAGCTGAGCATTCAAGGAAATACCAAAACTATTATGATTTGCAAAGTGAAAACCTGTAGTACGTTCTGCACAGATTTGGTCGCCTTCTATTATGCTTAAATTGTGGCCTGTCATGATGGACACCAAACTTCAGGCCAAACTTGACATCTGCAGTATTCAGAGTATATGCATTTGTCAAGCAATGAGCTAGCAAGTGTCTGGAATTGTTAGGTAGCAATGCCTGATTAAAACATGGTCTATATTCATATGAAGCAATCCCAGAAAATGAAGAGGAATTTGCAGCACTTAAAAAAAGACATCATATTTATGCAGTACAATTCAGGTAAACGTAAAAGAGTTCAAAACCTTCCCTCCTTGGCTACCAGTTTTGAGAGAAGTATGGCGTTGTGCGTAGAACAAAGGGATGTCTGTAAAACTTTCCCTGTTGCATGCTCAGTCTGTAAGAACGTTTCATGTTTTGCAGAAATGCTAACAGCTTCCAAGGTTATACAAGCATGGTAGCTTCCCCCACCATCTTTTCAGAAATACGGAAAGCAGGAAAATCCTAGAGTCTGGAAAAGTTGCTGGCAGAATCGTTTGCCCGAGGTAGGTTTAAAATTGAGAGATTCTTGGCCCTCTTCATAATTCATGTAACTAATTTTCCACAAGTTTTCTAGGCTTGCTTCTGTGGGTCCTATGATAATGCAAAGAGAACAAGTGAAGCTCTAGAAGTAAAATACTTCTCATAAGTTTAATCCCTTTTTTAGTTTAAAAGACCTCATGCACTGTGAACTTGTTTTATAGTCTTCTCCCCAAATGTAGGTGTGGAGAGTCACAGAAAGACATAAATATTGAAGTCTCCAGTAGCTGCGTGTTCCCTGTTTTTATTCTAAAGAAATGTTTGGAAGGTATTTCTGAGGAGTTAATGTTGTTTATGTGTTGGGTTTGTTTGGGTTTTTGCTGTGCTGGCTTAATTCTCATTGATTATAGTCTAATCCCTTTGTGTTTCTTTTTACAAAGAAATCCAAGCAATAGTTACCAATATTAACCAAGACAATAGAGTCCTTAATGCCGGGGATCTTTTTTTGTACGTCTTGCCTTTTTTAAGCTGCTTTCCAATTTCTCAGTGGGCAGGAAACTAGATGGCACGTGTTTTTTCCCTTTTGTGTCCTTGCAGAACTCTTGCGTTGAATTTTAACTTCTGTGTTGCCTGTGAATAACGTAGAGAAGTGATACATTGCTTTGTACAGCAATGCACCTTGATTTTGAATGCATGATGAATACCGTGGAAGGAACCAAACGCGAGGAAAGTTTTATGTGAGTGTGTTCCTATATTTCTTTTTTTTTTTCTGAATTTGTAACTGCAATTGGGGAGTAAAAAAATTTCAAACCAAAACCAAACTCCTAATCACCCCCGACCTCCTCAAACACCTAGTGTCTTGTCAGCTGTGGAATGACGTCGCTCAGTGAGTTAACCTTGAGGAGAGATTTTGTTTGGTCCAGACTGTGGACAAAATCCAAGAACTAGCAAAATAAGGTCCTCATTCGCTAGAGCTCTGTGTGGGGAATTGTTATAGGAGAAGAAGTGTTAACTTCTTAGGGCGAGCGGACTTGCATTTGAATCCTGAATTTGTTCTTTTGGCAACACAACATTTTCGCTCTTTCACCCTAAGGAAAACTCTTTTTTTGCCAGTTTCCCATAAAAGCGATCATGAACAACGTTAACTTCATTTGGTAAAACGACTCCTTCTGACAGAAGGGGAAAATATTAAGTATGCAATGAGTGGAGTCACAGATGAATCTACCAAGCAGACCACAATGTTTACTCTCACAGGCTTTACTGTATACGAAGCTAGTGGACTCAAGTAATGGATTGATAAGTGTATAAGCATTTGCAGAATGAGGACTTTTCAGTTAATCTTCTGTAAGATTTTTGTCTACACCAGCTTGTACGCCAGGATCCTAGCTCACTTTCTGTGCTTGGGTCTTTGAGTTTGTTTCTGCATTCAACTTGGTTTCCAGGAAAACATATCAAATCTGTGATCATTACAGCATGCCATAATAGTTAATATGCCAGATTTAAGAAAAACACAGCTAAGGAGCTTCCTTCTTCACAACCCCCCAACATATAAACCCCCAAAATGAAGGAATTCCTTAAACCTAGAAAGAAAGAAATACGCTGTGAGTCACATGTTGCGGTGATGTGGTAGCAGCAGGGTCCTTAGAACCGATGATTTACAAGACCTAATGTCTTTCTGTGGACTTTGAAGGCTGAGTGTTTTGTACTCTAGCAATTTCCTGCTACTGTTATGTATTCATGTAGATCTGTAAGGCAATTGTTGTTACTTTCTTTGCATAGTCTGGTAAAATATTTGTATAATAGGAAAATTATGTTTTTGTGCTACTCTCCTTGGGAAACAGAAACTAAGCCTGCCATTAGATGCTAGGCCACAGTCGTTGACGGAGCAGGGTAGTGTATCTTACATTTTGTGCTACACTTGGTCAAGTCTCATCTCTATCGTATTCGCTGTTACTTTATTAAATTTAGTATCTGCACTTTCTATTTCCAGACAGGCCTCTCATTCAGAGCACAGAGGCATGGTTCTCTCTGCGCCTGGCTTCCCATCCCTATCTTTTCATTCCTTCCTCTCCTCCCTGTAGCCTACTGCTACCGTTTTCTTTCACCAGCTCTCTCTCTGCCGGGCTCCGGAACCCTGTTTTTTCATTTCTCCCTGTCTGTCTTGTAGCTCCTCAGTACTTTTTCTTTCCCTGGCTCCCTGTCCCTGTTTCTTCCTTGTTGGCCCTGTAGCACGCTCTGATTCTGTTCCATTCTCTGCCTCTGCTTTCCCAGCAATCTGTCCCTCGCTTTTAATTCCTCCCTCTCCGCGCTGTCGCCCGTGCGGTCTCTTGCCTTTCTCCGTCGCTGGCTGGCTGGCTGTCCCTGCTCATTCATTCCTCCCTCTCCCCCCTGCAGCGCCTGTCGCTTTTGTCCGTTCTCCATCTCACCGTCTCTGGCTCCCTGATGACCCTATTTTGGACTCCCACCACCCATGCACCCCCTTCTTTCCATGCTCATTGCTCTTCTTGTTGCTCTCCAGCTCTCTTTTTTCCCCAGCTCCCTGTACGGTGCAGATATGGGGGTTGTTTTGGCAGTGTTCCCCGCCCCTTACCTCCGTGTTTCACTGTCCTGGCTCCCCATTGTTTCATTCCTCCTTTCGGCTCGGTTGCCACTTTTTTGTCTCTCCCTCTCTCCTGGTCTGACTCCCTGCCCCCGGTCTCCTCTCTTGTAGCGTCCCGTGCCTCACACCTCGTTTTCGGCGGCCTCCCCCTGCCCAGCAGCCCATGGCTCCGGGAGCCGCCCGCCCGCCTGTTCCCTGCCGCGCCGAGGAGCGCGGCTCCGGGAAGGACTGCCGGGGTGTCCCCGGGGCAGGCCCCGAGCCCCGGGGCAGCCCCGCTCCCGGGCCTTGTCATGCGCCGCCTCCTTTGCCCTCGCGGCTGCGTTCGCCCTCGCTTTGCCCCGGGTGAGGGGCTGTGCCGGAGCTCGGGGCAGGAGGGGATGCCCTGGGGTGGGGGTCGGGCGCTGGCCCCCTGTTCCAGCTGGGCTCCAGCTGTGGGCCGGGGCTGGAGGAGCCCCAGGTGCGGGCGGTGAGGCCGGTGGGGACGGACGCTCCCTGCACAGGGGTGGCTGCCGGGGGAGGGGCTGGTGCTGCTGCTGCCCTACTCCCGGTGGCCGTGGAGGGGCCGGGGGGAGCCAAGGGTGGAGCGGTCACCCGGCCTGACCGGGCTGCGGCTGCAGCGAGAAAGAAGGTGAGTGGGGCCGCCCGATCGACCTGAGGCAGGGCGGCGGGGTCCGCGTCGGAGGCACGGAGCAGAGGGGTGTGCGAGCCGGCGGAGGGGTCCACCCGGAACTACGCTGCAGAGGGCGGGTGAGCGCTCGCGTCTCGGCGGGGATGGGGGATGGGGGGGGTGGAAGACGGTGTCCGCGCAGGGTGAGCCAGCAGGACAGGCTGCGTCTCGCGGCATGGCGGGAGCCGTAGTCCTGAGGCACGGGGTTTGCTCTCGGCCATGTTCGTTCCCCGCCATGCCGGGAAGCGTGGTCTTCCGGGCGGTCATGCTGTGCTTGCTAGTGCATGCCGGGAGATGTAGTTTTTGCGACGCGGGTTCCCGGGCATGCGTGGTGGCGTGCCTCCTCGCCGCTCTCAGTGCTGCCGCCCTGTGACCAAAATTAGGTACTGCAGCTCGGCAGCCGCGCATGCGCGGTACAGCACCTCGTCGCTCAGAAGCTGCGCATGCGCGATGGGCGCATTGCCGCAGCTCGGGAGGCACGCATGCGCGGTGGGGAACCTCGCTGCAGCTCGGAATCCGCGCATGCGCGGCGGCGCCTCAGTGACCCACGCTGCCGGCCGCCGGTAACCGCGATGCCGTTCTGCGGTCCCTGCGCGCTCTTTGCTACTTCCCGGTAAGGTCGCGCCGTTGCCGCCCCATGTGCGCAACGTGGGCGGGTGCTCGCCCTGCAAAATGAGGCACGGCCGCCGGGTGCTCGCTGCTACTGCAGCCCGGCGTTCGCGCACCGCCCCTCGCCCCTGCGGCGCGCCGCCGGCGTCCGGCGCATGCGCGGTGCGCGGGAGCAGCATGGCGGCGCAGCGGGGTCCAGTTCCCGGCGGGGCGTGAAGGGCCGGGACCACCGGTGAGGCGAGCGATCCCCTGGGGCGGGTGCGGGGCGTCTCCTGCGCACCGGCCGCCCGCGGGTGGCGGGGCGAGGAACTTCGAGCCGCCCGCTGCGACCGGCTGCCGGCCCGCTGGAGGCGAGTCGGGTCGGGGCAGCCCCGGGGAATTACCGGGGCTCTGGGAGGAGGGAGGGAGGCGGACACCCCCCAGGCGGGGACGCCGGGCGCCTCCCAACTCATCAGAGCCCCCCCGCTCGCTTCTCCTGGCCCCGCGCAGCTGCCCCCAGCTCCAGCCCCTCCCCTGAAGCCCGTCCCGTAGCCCCGGGCCGGCCCCGGGCCCTGTCGCAGAGGCGGCAAGCCGGGCCACGCGTGCGCTGGGTTCTCCGTGAAAGCGGACGCCGTTGGCAGCGGTGCAGGGGCAGAGCGGCGTCTCCGGCGGCCCCCGCGGAAGGAGAGGCTTCGGCCAGGGGGGAACTACGGTAATAAGGGTCGCTGCTGCTTCTTTCCCTCTGCCAGGGGCCGCGCTGGGGGGGGATGCCGCTGACCGCACCCACCTCGGGCTCGCGTGGGTTGTCTCTGCCCAGCCTCGCTCTCCTCGTGGCACGGCTGCAGAAAGGGACAGGCGGAGCGCTTGCCGGCCCTGGGCGGGAGCTGCCACGGCCAGAGCTGGAGAGGCCAGAGAACGGTAAAGAGGAAGAAGAAACCGAAGGCCGGCCGGCCGGCAGCTGCCTCCTGCTGCAGGGAAGAGCGAACCAGCCCCTCCAGGTGAGGTAGGATCCCTCTTCGTAGTCCGCAGCAGGCCACACCATCGACATGCAGGGTCTGTACGCGTCACCAAAGGCGGCCGCGTAGCGCACGAGCGAGGCTACGTGTGTAGGGAGCCCCGTCTTGTACGAGCTGTAAGACACCCCGGTATTCTCTTAGGTGGAGGACAGCCAAGCGACAGGAGTTACAGAAGGCGAAGGGAGGAGAGGAGGAGGAGGAGGAAGAAGCGTCTGAACTGGCGAACTCTCCCAGCAGTGCAGGGAGTGAAAGCTGTGGTGAGTCCCAGGCCCTCGGGGCCCTGTTGCCCCTATTCTGCATCCCGGGCCCTCACTGCCTCTCCCCTGGCCCCCCCCTCTTTCCCACGCTGATGTGGTTTCCCCCCACCACCCCCCGCCCATACCTCCTTTCTCCATCTCACTCTGACCAGCTCCCCGTCCTCATCTTTTAGGTCCTCTCTCTCCCTGCTCTGTAGCTTGTGGCTATTTTTCCTTCCTCTGCCTCTCTCAGTCTGGCTCCCTGTCCCTGCTTTTCCATTCCTCCCTCTGCAATGTAGCGTGTTGCTACTCTTTTCTTTCACAGTCTCTCTCTGTCCGGCTCCCAGCCACCGTTTTTGCCTTCCCTCCACTCTGTTCTCTAGTCTCTGGCTGATGTTCAAGGTCTTCCTTCTCGGCCCTGTAGCACAGCACAAGTCTCTTTCTTCCTCTGTCTCCCGCTATCCTGCTCCCTGTCCCTGTTTTGCAATTTTGTCCTTGTCAGCCCTGAGCCACGCTGCAGTTTCATTTCTTTTGCCGTCTTGCCCTGTCCGGCTCCCTGCCAGGATCTTTTAATTCTTCTCTCTCTCCCTCTTGAAGCCCATCGCTGTTTTACTCTTTCTCCCTGTCTCCCTGTCCGTCTCCCCCTCTCCGTCTTTACTTACTCTTTTAAGTAAAATCACTGGCTGAGACCTTAAACATGTCACTTCTTGCCCGACAAGATCAAACAGACCGTGAGCAAGCTTGTTAGGCTTCCCGTGTAAACTCACGGATAACACAAAGCAAGCTCCTTAGGCTTCCCGTGGAAATCACTGCTACCAGGTTAAATTGACCTCCTTGTGCCGTCCTGAGGCCGAAAGACCGAGGAGCTAATTCGATGACTAGATATGGACAAAGGAAGCCCCAGGTTCAACTGGCAGACTGCGTGAGGAAGACTGTGGACGACCACCTGAGGGTGAAAAGACCCTAACCCTAATTTTACTGCGCATGCTTGGACTATGTCAACGAATTCCGGGGACTCCTCACCATATGACTGCCCTTCTTGGGGGATCTGATGACACGTATGACTTTTCTGCATATGAACTGATGTGCTTTACTAACCCGTCGGAGCACTCGTGGTGGAGCGATCCCCAGCGCTGCCGTAAGGAATGCCCGCCTTCTAAAGCTTCAAACTAAGTGTTAGAGGGTTTTCTGGCCGACTTTTCAGTATCCCTTTGTATTTGATTGTTTCTGGTATTCCCTTAGTGGCTTCACTTGTTAGATTTTCTATCTACGTCTCCGTTTTAGTTCGCCATCCCTGCCTCTTAATATTTTTCCTTTTGCCGTAATCACCATTGCTTTTAAAATTTTCTGCCGCCTTTTCTCTCATTCGCGGTCCTTATTTGCCTACCCTTATTTTTTAACTGACTTCTTCCCTTCCCTTAGCGCCCTCTGAAACAAGGATCTAAAACAATTAGAAGGTTGTAGCATGTGTAACTAATCAACTGTCAGTTTTACAAATTTCTGAAGAGATGTACTTTCTGGAAGGTTATTGATTTCGTGATTAGTTTAACTTTAGTATAGACTTCTTTAGCCTAGCAACCGTGGCATTATGTTTAACGGCCTATTCTCATAGTCCTTAGGCTGTATTTGCCTCAGTGCCAACACTGTACCTATATGTAAACAGTTCATCAGGAGGAAAGCAGCCCTGATGAAAATTAAAACACAAGTAGAAACGGAGAAGACAGGTGGAGAGAACCAAGAGGAGAAGAGTTAAGAGCAAGGACTGAGAAATTGATGAGTGCAGAGGAGATACCTTCACCTGGAGCACAGAAACGTCCTAGCAGGAGTGCTCAAACACGGATGGTAAGACGGAACCGCTTGGCTGAAGAACAGAAGGGGAAAACATCCAAGGAGAAGGAACTATCCTCAGGAGACCTGTGACCATAAAAGGGAAAAAGAAGGAGGGGGCTAACTCCCCAAACGACCACCGACGACCGCCCGAGACGCCCGCGCACGCGTAGGGTAGTTTTGCAACACCAGCGTTATGTAAACGTGGCAGATAAGCGAGGAGGCGGAGATTTCTCAGGACACGTGCAAATATTCACGTCTTTCAGGTATATAAAGGATGAAGTTTTGCTTCCGCGTGCGCGCGTTGGGAGGAGATATCCCCCAGGCGTCCGGCGTGGCAATAAAGGCGTCTGCTTAATGACACTTTGGTGTTACTGAGTTTAAATTTCTGTAACTTTTGTGAATCATTTGGTGACCCAGGTGGGAGGGACATCCTCTGTTCGGCTGCGGGACCCGATGAGTCTGGGACTCTCTTGGGTTTGCCCCCGGAGATCTTTTCCGGAGAGACCCCCGTTCGCAGTCGGATCACCGCGGGGACAGACAAAGACCCTCTGGCAAGAAGACATCCTTAAATCCTGAATTGGTAACGATCGATCAATTTGGGACCGTCTTTAAGACGTGCAGACGTGCACACGGGTCGGCGTATAGCGGCTCGCTAGCACCTTACAGGTGTACCTCTGGGGGACTTGTGTCCCATATGGTAGGGGATTAACTTCCCCGTTTGGAGGGGCTGCGTCCCCATTTGGAGGTCCGGTTAACTGTTACCTGACTTTTGGCTAATGCATTTCGGGTATTGGTTATTGGTTTGTCATTTATTGGATTTTGGTTATTAACGGTAAAATTTGCATCAGATATGGGAGAGTCACAGAGTGGCGGAATTCTAAAGAAAAGCCCACTGGGATGTGTTTTGCAGCACTGGAGAGATCCGGGGGGAGTGCCGGGAGGCAGTGTCGATAGGAAAACTTTAATTAAGCATTGTAATCAGTGGTGGCCTCTCTAGAAGCCAGACGGTGGAGAAAAATGGCCCTTTAACAGGACATTAAAATAGAATACATTATTACATTAAGGTACATATAATTGTAATATAATACTACACACGTTATAATAGGTATTATACATTTAGTGTAATAGTACAATTTAATGCTCTTCCTTCAGGGAGAAGGAAAATGGGATGAAGTGCTTTATGCAGATACGTATGTTTTTCACTCTACGAAACCACCCTGAATGGCAGAAAGAACGTGGAATCAATTCAGCACCCCAGGACCCTATGGTCCTGGCGATAGAAAAAGACAAACAATAAGCAAAATAGGAAGCAAAAAAGATGTTGCTCGCCTTGTGGCATTGGACAAAGATGTTTAAAGGTTGACAGAATGGGAGATTAAAGGATTGTTTGACCCCGATTGCGAGGATGTGCGTGCAATGTCGGATGCGGTGTTCAGCGAGGCAGAAAAGCAGAGTGTTGTGAGGGTGGCCAGACCCTCAAGTCCAGGCTCTGGTTTTGGCTGGAACTCTGCCGGGAACAGTGGATAACCATGTTCCCATTACCAGTCCCGGTCGGGGCCCTAACCAGCCAGGAGCCCGGGACTTAGTACCGTGGTACAGGGAACGAATGGCTTCTGGAATAAGAAGTGCTGTCCCAAAATCAGTAAATTGGTCTAAATTGTATGAAATTAAACTAGATAGATAGAAAAGAATCCCCTACTGATTTTTTGAACCGATTAAAAGAAGGGATGCAGAAATATACTCCTTTAAACCGTACCTCTCGGGAGGGAAAGGGTCAGTTGTTATTCCTGGTTCTGGGACAGCTGATGGATGATGTCAAGAAAAAGTTACAGCAAGTGCAAGGAACAGATGTGAGAGATTTAGAGAAATTGCTGGAGACTGCTTGGCAAGTGTGTCGGAATAGGGACAGGCGGGGGGGGGAATGGGCAAAACAATTGCCAGCGCTACAGCGGCTGCTTTGCGCACCGCAGGGGCCAGGTAACCTCTGGGAACCCACCGGGAAACACCACTAATGGGAGGCGAGGAGCCATGAGAAGTAGCCCAAGTGCCCCGTCTCGGGGAAGTCAACCCCTCCCGAAAGATCGGTGTGCCTACTGTCAGCCAAGGATGGAGCTCGAATGGCGGGGTGTGCCGTGACCACCGCAGAGCGAGTGCTGGAAGCAAAGTCACTCCCTGAGGGTACATCCGCACAACGAGCCGAATGAATTGCTTTAGTGAGAGCTTGTTGAAGGACTGCGAGCGAACACCCGGACAAATTCAAAATACGCCTTGGGTGTAGTTCATGCCCGTGGGGCTATCCGGAAGGAATGGGGACTTCTGACCGCCCAAGGAAAACATTAAGCTTGCTGACGTGATCCTAAGACTTTTGGATGCGGTACAGTCGCCTTCGGCGGTTGCGCTTATGCACCGCAAGGGGCACCAAGAGGGTGACGCTGCTCAGGAAGTGGGGAATAAATCGGCAGATTATGAGGCAAAAAGAGCTGCGGAACAAGGTGAGGTGTTAAGTTTGATTCCTGAAAAAGCTTTGCCGCTACCGGACTCGGTCGACTGTGATGAGAAGGATCTTAGATTAATTAAAGATTTGGAAGCAGAAGTTGAATCATCAGGTTGGGCAAAATTAAAAGGTAGCAGAGTAATAGTTCCCTTTAGAATAGTACGGAAACCGGTAAAAGCAGAACACGACCAGACTCATTGGGCAACTGAAGCCTCGTATGATTCCCTTATGAAGCAAATAGTAGCCGGGAATTTGTTTCAAACTGTAAAAGCCATGGTTAATAACTGTGAAGTATGCAAAGGTGGGAAATCGTGTAAAATTTGGAAGTCTCGGTAAAGGGAAAGTTCCAGGTCAAAATTGACAAACAGACTTTTCCGAACTCCCACGGAAAGGGGAGGGTTTGGGATTTGTTCGTATTAACAGATACCTTTTCGGGCTGGCCAGCAGCTTTCCCTTGTAGGGCTAATAAGGCTAGGGAAGTGACAGGAGTACTCTTAAACGAAAATTATTCCCAGATTTGGAATAATTTACCAGCAGTAATATCTTCTGATAGGGGTGCTCATTTTTGTGCGCAAATAGTGCAACGAGTTAGTAAAATTTTAGGAACAAACCGGCAACTGACCTCAGGCAAGTGGGCCAGTGGAGCAAATGAATCACTTAATTAAACAACAGCTAGCTAAACTTAGTCAAGAAGCAAATCTACATTGGTACCAAGCGCTCCCACTGTAGCCCTACTACGAATCAGGGTAAAACCGGGAACTAAAGAGAATTTAAGTCCATTTGGAATTTTGTTGGGGCGGCCGTAACCGATCCCAATACCGAGGGGAAGATCTCACCCAGTTAGGCGAAAATAATCTATAGAAATACATAATAATATTAGGAAATTCTAAACGAGAGCGATTGCAAGTGCCTAGAGAGTCTAGCCAGACGTTCTCTCTAACAGGAGTTCCGGTTCCGGTTAACACCTCTCTATTTAATAACCCCTGCTATGGAGTAGGTCATGATAAGAACAGCTTTAGATTTACATCACCTCTTGGGGTTGTGAAGAAGTTCGGAGCAAATTAGCCTCTCGGTTACCAAATTTTAAATGGATCAAAGAGCTGCTTGTACTCGTATTAGTTGATAGCTTATTTGTTTTATGTACGTGTTGTATAATTCGAGGTTCGCTATGGCGTTGTCAGAAGAATGGGGATGACTGTGTTACCTGGAAAAAGAGTAAGGTCAAACCTGAAGTCGCAACAGGGAGGTATTTTAATCGACGGACGAAGGAGAGTGGTACGTTATAAGGGACTGCGAAAGAATTCGCAAGGGTAATAGAAAAGGGGGGAAGTGAAACAGAAGATGTCTGCTTAATGACACTGTGATGTTACTGAGTTTAAATTTCTTTCACTTCTCTGCATCACCTGGCTTTTTCATTTTTCTTTCTCCAACTCTTTTAAAAGTTTGCCGTTTCTTTTATGTTTTATTCCCTTCTTTCCCTAACACCTATCGCTTTTTAAATGTTCTTGCCAGGCTTACTTTTGTTCCCTTTGTCTGTATTTTTAATTAGCTCTTGTCTTTCCTTAGCGCCCTCACTATTAAAACTTTCTTTCTACATCTCTGTTTACTGTCCCTATTTCACAATTTTTTCCTTATTTCTTTAATCCCTGTTGCTTTTAACATTTTCTACTTTTATCCCATCTTCTGTCTCTCTCTTCTGGTTTTTCTTTATTGTCATCGCATTTAAAATTGTCTCTCTATAGCTGTTTTACTCCACTGTCCCTATTTCTGTTTTTTCCTTTATTTCCCTAATGCCTATCACTTCTAACATGTACTTTCTGTGCCCTTCCATGTCTGTATCTTCAGTTATTTCTTGTCTTTCCTTAGTGCCACCCCTTCTTCAGTTTCCCTTCTACATCTCCATTTTAGTTCACCATCGCTGTCTTTAATTAAAGTCCTTGATCCCCATTGCTTTTCAAATTTTCTACTTTTATCTCGTCCGCTGTCGTTACTTATTAGTTATTTTCTCTTATTTTTTCTTAAGGGCACCGCTTTTTGTATTTCCTTTCTGCGTCTACTTTTATGTGGTTCGCTGTCCCCATTTTTCAATTTTTTTAGTCATCGTTCTTTTTGGTTTGAAATTTTGTTTCTCGGTGTACTTTTATCTCATTTTCTATCCCTACATTTTTTTTTCCCGTTTCCTGTAACTTGCTGCTTCTAACATGTTCGTTCTAAATCTACTTTTGTAGCTCCCTTTTTTTCAGTTGGTTCCTGTCTCTCCTGTACCCCCTCACGTTTAGATTTTCTTTCCTCGTCTGTTTTTATCCACTTCAGCAGCTTCATTTTTTTAGCTCATTCTAGTGTGTCCCATACCTTGTTGCTTGTGAAATTTTCTTGCTATGTCTTTGCCTATTCAGGTTTTTTCCCTATTTTAACTTTTTTTCCCCGTCTTAACGTCTTCATTTTCGAATAACAGAATCATTTAGGATGGAAAAGACACTTAAGATCATCGGGCCCAGCCGTAAACCTAACACGGCCAAGTCCACCACTAAACCGTGGCCTTAAGTGCCACATCCACGCGCCTTTTAAATACCTCCAGGAACGGTGAGGAACTTATGTTTTTATGCTTACTTTAACCTGGTTTTCTGTCCCGATTATTTACTCTTTTCCTGTCTGTCCTCTACCTCATCGTTTTTTAAATTTTCTGTGTCTGCTTTTATGGAGACGGCTAACCCTACGTTTTTATTACTTCCTGGCTATCCTGTGTGAAATCACTTCTGAATTTTTTTTCCCTATCTGTTTTCATCCAGTTCACTGTCTTTATTTCATTCCCGCCTCTGCTATACCCTGTCACTATTTAAATTTGCTTTCTGCCTTTGTTGATTTCTTCTGCTGCCCCATTGCCAAGTTTCTCCTTCTTTAACACCTTCGCTTTTGATAATTTTTTGTCTACTTTTATCTGGTCTTCTCTCCCTATTTGTTAGTTTTTTCCTCCCCTGCCTCATACCCTTTTTTTCTTTTTAAATTCTCTTTCTATATTTGCTTTTATCAAGATGTCTGTTCTTTTCCAATTCTTTCTGTTTGTCACACACCCCGTCGCTTTTTAGATTTCCCTGGCGCGTCTCCCTTACCCCCTCCTCCCCCCCCCCCTCCCCCATTCCGGGGTTTTACGGGGTCTCCTTGGCGCGCTGTTATCTCTGGAGCGTGATTTGTACCCCTCTCGGTTTGTCAGAACATCTCCTCGGGCCATCCCTCTTCCTCAGAGCGGTCTTTCTGTCCTCTCCTCCATCTTGCTCGCCTCCCGTCGGCCAGCGTCTCCCCGACGCCGCCTGTGCTCCGTTCAGATCCCCTCCCGAGTACCTCTGTGCCCTCCAGCCTTCTGCCGTCTCTCCGGCCGCCTCGGCACCCCTCTGATTTCCGCCACGACGCTTCCTGCGAGCGACCCCGCGTTCCGTAACCGGACTGTGAAACAGGACCTGAATTAACCGTAACTGCAGAGCGTAATGGCACATTTTCTCGTATTTTACCCTTACCGCCTTTCAGGCCGTGGCTGGAAACCTGCTACGCGTGGCGCGCCGGATGCGGCAGCAGCTTTGGCGGCGGATGGCGAGAGGCGAAGGCCGAAGCAGAGGCTGCGTGGATCCCGTGCGCTGGGTTTATTGTTTTACTTAGGAGCGTGGCCGTTCGTCTTAAACTGTTTATGGTGTTCTCGCCCAGTGCAGCAGTTTGCAATCAGCTGGTTTAAGGAAAACACGATGTCATCTCTGTCAAAATTCTACGTATTTTGGACGTGAAATATGAAACTGAGAACTTTAATCCTGGGTTTCCTGGGATTAGCTCTTGGAACTGCTTTAGAATCCCTTGTTTGTTGGCTCCCCGAAACTTACTGCTCATCTGCCGACTCTGCCCTGTACCATTTCACCTATTAATTTTTTCCCACGTTTCCCTCTCTGCGGCTCCCTCTCCCCGTTTTTTAATGCTTACTTGTGTTTCTTGTACCCTGCTGCATTTTAATTTCTCGCGCTACAGTTCCCTCCCTCTGGCACCCTGTCTCTGTGCTTTATTTCCTCCCTCTGTCCTGCACCCCGGCGCTGAAAAAACTTTCATCCTATGTTTCCTTCTGTGCATCTCCCCGTCCCTATTTTTTCATTATTTCCTGTGGTTCTTGTACCCTGTTACTTTTAACATTTTCTCATTGCGGTTCCTTCTAGCCATCTCCCTGTTTGTTTAATATTCCCGTGTTTCTCGTACCTGACCGCCACTTCTTTTTCCTTTCTGCCTTGTCCTCTGTCCGTCTCCCCGTCCCTGCGTTTTAATTCCTGTCCGTGTCTCTCGTACCCGGTTGCTTTTTAAAAGTTCTTCTACGTCTCCCTCTACCTGGCTCCCTTTCTCCGTTTTTTTGTTTGGGGTTTTTTTTTTTGGTTCCCCGCCCCTCCCCTTGTATTTCTTGCACCCCACCGCTACCTAATTTCTCCTTCAACGATTCCCTTTATCCAGCTTCCCTTTCCCGTACTTTTAACTCCTCCCTTTTTTCCGTATACCCTGTCCCTTTTTAAATTTTGTTTCAGTATTTCCTTCTATCCTCATTCCTGTTCCTATTTTTTAATTCTTTCCTGCTTTTCTCGTAGCCTGCCGCTTCTTAAAACGTCCTTCCGTCCCTCTACCCGATTCCTTGCCCCTGTTTTTTATCTCCTCCTCTGTCCCGCACCCAGTCACATTAATAACTTTCTATGTCTCCATTTATTTAGCTTCAGGGTAAATATCCTTTTAATCCTTTTTGACCCTCCATAGGTATAGGGTATTGCTTGATTCTAATTGGGCAGTGCGGATCTGTTATTTGAACGCTTATGGGGTCCATTTTTATCTTTCCAGTTTCCCCTTCCTTATACCACACTGAGGGGTTAATAGCTTCTTCATCCTCTTGTGTTAAAGTGTATAATTTAATCTGCAATTTGTCCCCTTGACTCTGAATGCTCAAGTTTAACTTCAAAATCAAATCCCTTCCTAATAAATTGTATTCCGCTTCAGGGAGCAAAAGTAAATCATTAAGACAAATTTTCTTTTCTGTTTCTACTTCTACATCTTTCAATATATTTACTTTAAAAGGCTCTCCTTTTGCTCCTACTACTGACACGTACAAAAATTTTTGCTTTTGCTTTTTGTTTTTCTTCGTCCCTCCTAACATAGACTTTCTGGGCTTCTCTAAGTAACTCCTCTAATCTTCTTTCTTGCCAATCTTCCAATTTTTCTAATTTCCTTCTTATATGCCCCCAGGATTTAGCTACAAATTGTGTTCTAAGGAGTGCAGTCCCAGCCACTGTATTCGGATCAATTCCAGAGTACATTTGTAGGTTTTTCCTCAACCTCTCCAACCATTCTGTTGGAGATTCGTCTTTCCCTTGTTGTTCATTAAATGCTTTAGTAATGTTTTGCCCTCGGGGAACCTCTTCCCTTATCCCCTGTGTCCTGGTTTCAGCCAGGATAGAGCTGGTTTTCTTCACAGAAGTCAGTGTGACACTGTGTTTTGGATTTGGGATGAGAAACTGTTGATAATGTGCTGATGTTTTGGGTTGTTGCTGAGCAGTCAAGGACAGTCCAGCTTCTCGTGCTGGCCTGCTAGCAAGGAGGTTGGGGGTGCACGGGGAGCTGGGAGGGGACACAGCCGGGACAGCTGACCCAGACTGGCCAAAGAGATATTCCCTACCATACGACGTGATGCCCAGTACATAAACTGGAGTTGGCCGGGGGGCGGAAATCGCTGCTCGGGGACGGGCTGTCGATCGCCGGGTGGTGAGCGATTGCTGTATTGGGCATCACTTGTTCTTGTACATTCCTGTGTTGGTATTATCATTGTTGTTTCCTTCTTTCTTTCTGTCCTATTAAACCGTGTTTATCTCAACCCACGAGGTTTTTTTCCTAATTCTCTCCCCCACCCTACTGTGGGAGGGGGAGTGAGCGAGCGGCTGCGTGGTGCTTAGTTGCCGGCTGGGGCTAAACCACGACAACATTACATCTTTTCATCCCGTAAGAAAGCATGTGTCCCTACAGTACGTACATAGTTACCCACCAAAACCGCCAACGTCATACAACATATCCCGCGATACAACGTATCCCGCGATACAACGTATCCCGCGATACGGAGGGGTTTGCGCAGCCCCCGCTCTCTGTGCACCTCACAGACCTCTGCGCTTTCTGCTTCTGCCCCTGGTGCTGGCGGCTCTGTGGCCGATGCACCGGCAAGCCCAGCCGCATCCTCCTCCTCCTCAGAGAGTCCCTGGCCGTGCTCAATGAGCGATTGCTATGAACGTACTGTAAAAAGCCCTTTTTATAGCCCGACACAACACTGGCCAATTTCAACTCTAGCTGAGCTTTGCCCTTTTCTGTTCTCTCCTTACACGTATGAACTACAGCTCTGTGATCTTCCTGCCAAGCCGGACCTTGGTCCCAGGGATCATAACATTCCTTTTTCCACCTGAGTTGAAAAAGGAGGTCCCTGTTCAGCCAAGCTGGTCTTCTGCCCCTCTTGTTTGACTTCAGACTCCACCAGATTGCCTGCTCCCGTGCTTGCAGAAGGTGGTTCTGAAAAACTAAGCTGCTCTCTGAGCCCTGAGCCCTCCAAAGCAGCTTCGTAGGGGACACTGCAGACTAGCTCTCTGAGTAGCTTCAAGTTTGCTCTCCTGAAAAGCAAGGTAGCAGCTCCTCTGAGCTGTATCTCATTACACTCAAAAGTTTAAACTCCCCTGTTTGGTGATCACTGTTATCCCATCTCCTACGAGTCCTTCTCCATACACAAACAGGAGGGACTAAGAGATCTGTTGGGTAGATAAGCAGCCATGGGGAACCACGGTGAGCAGTGGAGTGAGCTGCTGCATGGGCTACGTGCTTTGCGAGTGCGAAGCCAGCCCCTGGCTCAGTGAGTGCCTGGGAAAGGGAGTCTGCAGCCGTGAAGGACAGAGCCGGCCAGCAGGACAGCTGGCAGCCTTCACTCGGGCATTGCCCACCTTGTGACTGGCTGTACCTGTGATGATGTTAATGCTCTTTGTACACAGGTCTGTTGCGTCGTGCTGTGTTGCGAAGCAGACTTGCAGAGGCGTGCCCTGTCTGCCCATCGGGACTCAAGGCACATTTCCTCCAAGCGCAGCAGCCAGGCTTTGGGCAGCCTCGCCTCATGCTGCTTTTGACATTGCCAACCAGGATCGAGTTTCTGTCCTCGGGTTTTCATGTAGGAACCAATTAGTGAACAAGTCCTGTTTTAATGGAGTGGCATCTCAAACAGTATTACGCTGGTAGAAAGCCTTCAGGAGAAGACTGGTGTCCTGTGGATCTCGCAGTAAGGCAGCCAGCAGCTCTGTTTCTGCTATAGCTACAAACATCCGCGAGTGAAACAACCGCAGCTTTTTAATACAGATACAGAGGTTTACACTTTTCTTTGCAGACACAAAGCATGCTTTTGTCTTGAACTTTTCATTAGTCTGAAAAAAAGATCATTGGTAGTATAGGATACCATGCTGTTTATTAAATGTACATAAATTAACATCTACACAGAAAGGATGTTTTCCTCATCAGAAACAATGCTGAAACGATGAGCAACTCTGAAAAGAAAGGTACATAAGGCTCCCGTGCACAAACCCCAAAGCTTCAAAGGAGAAAGGTGGGAGAGCGCTACATCCTTATGTCACAGGACAACCTGTGATTAACCCGAGTTATGGACACTGTCACATCATAGGTAGTTGGGGCCAGTTCAGATCCCCTGCCTTCTAGATCAGCCGCCTTGATGAGCTGGGTGTTTCAACTGTTATAAAGCTGCAGAATCAACCAGAATCGACACTGAAATGACTGTGCTGGCTACAGAATGGCTAGAATAAATATGGGGGTGTGTCCAGTTTTTTTCCGGTCCTGGAGGGTGGCTGGGATTTGGGGCACCATGTAAGCTGGCTTTTTTAACTCCTCCTTCCCATCAGTCCCTAGGCACAGGCACGTGTTGTGGCTGAAAGCAAAGCATCACCACTCCAGTTCTGATTGACAGAAAGGGGGGTGTTTGCGTCGGTCCAGAGAGCGCTGATGGGTCGGAGAAGTAAGAGCGGAGTTTTTGCTGTAGCTAACCTGGAGTTAACTCAGCTAATGGAAACTGCAAGCCAGTCATGTTTGATCAAGAATACTAAGAAAGGGTATTGTGCTGTGTGCTGCATACAAGGACTTGCACCGACCAAAGGGCAGCAATGGGTGCTCCCTTCTTGTATGCAGCAAGGTGGTGCAGCGTCTCTCTGCCAAGAATGAGTAGCGGCAAAGAAAACCTGGAGGGTTTTATAGTCTGGAACATGCTGTCCAGCGTGTCCCTCGTGTCCCTCTCAGATGATATACACCTCCACGCCCAGCACGCCCCATGGAATCTGCAGGTGACATGCCAGCTCCCCACGGGGGCAGCTGTGCCGGCTGGTGGGCTTTTGCTGACGGAGCCGAGGAGTGAGCCAGCAAGGCCTCCCGCCAGGGCTGGGCTGGGTCTGAGGGCGGTGCGGGGCCGCTCCGGCGTCGCGGTGCCCGAGTGAAATGTGCCGGCCGGAGCAGAAGGGCGCGGTGCCTCCCTCCTCGCCTCCGCCGAGGTGGTGCTGGGGCTGCATCGCGCCCCTCAAAGCCCAGGCAGCAGAGCTCATGCGGGCAATCCAGGCAGCAGAAAAAAATCGGCACCTGCAAGAAGAGAGTCCAAAGTGCTGATGAAACCATGAAGGCAGGAAGAGGCACGACTTTGTGCCCTGTTCTTTGGGCAGTGTGCTGTCCAAGGGGCAGCTCCTGGCACACGAGAGGGAACCGTCCCTGGCAGTGGCTACGGCACGGCTTTGTCCCCTTCTCCACACGTGTGACACCCTCAGAGCTCTGCAAGTTGACAGAGATGTGCAGCACTGCTTTGCTAGGCAGCAGGGCTGGGCAGGGCAGCTGTGCTGTGGTCCTTTCCAAAAGCCGAGCAGCAGCACGCCTCACTGTCCCTTGCTAGAAAGCCAGGCTTGAAGGCAAAACACGCTGCTTTGGTATTGTTTGGTTGTTTTCTTCTTCCCTCAATTGTCTCAGGTGCAACGTGAGCTTTTTACGAAGTGCCAGTACCTCAGGGTCTACAGCTACGTGACACAGCTCCTTGCTGCGTCTTTGGGATTCAGACACCAGCAGCCAGTGCTGGGCTTGCCAGCTGACATGAACAGAAAAGGGAGACTTTGCCTCTTTCTGTAGGCAGCGGGTCAAAGAGCTCCAAAAATTGCTATGAGCCTTGTGACTCTGCTGGGGTGTTGCTCAGCCTTGCACAAACAGAGCTGCCACAAGTGCCGAAGGAGAGCTGCCAACGCTGGAGTGATATGTTCCTCCTGACAGACACGCTCTCCCACGGGCAGCTGCGGGCTTCCTGCCCGGTGCCATCTCTGCGCACCTCAGAAATATTGCCCATAGTCGGAGCAGTGTTCGGAGCTTTGAAAGATGGGCAGCAGAGCCTGCTACACACCTGGGCTCCTCGTTCTTCTTGCCTGCCTGGATGTCCTCAGTTGCCCATCCCGCAGAGCTCTGCTCCCAACTTGCTCCTCTCGCTGTCCAGTAGCCCGTTGCTCCCCTCTTCACAGGTTGCTCTTCTCGAGCCTGGCAAACTTTCCATTCAATGTATTGTTAGACAGGTCAAGCCATGATAAACGTGAACCAATTCTGCTCTTAAGCACACCTAGCTCATTTTACCTTGTCTCCCCAGAGGAGCTCTCCAGGTGTTCACTTTCTGGAGGGACTGGAGGCACCTGCAATGGAAATGTGCAAGTTAACGGGTGGCAAGGACCTTCCTGCCCAATTGCTACCTTAGCTCGGAAAGGCACAGCCCTTGGATGGGTTTGCTCAGCCCAGCTGAGCCAGTTCTGGTGGCATCACCGCACAAACCGCCATGGCCATCCTGCACCACCCTTCCTCTGCACCTTTGCAGAGCTGCCGGCTAGTGGGGGACCTTGCTTGTCCCTGCGGCAGCACTCTCAACTTCTGACAGTGCTGTCACCCTCTTTGTGGCCCTGACATACCGCTGCTGCTTCTGCTTCCGCCTCTGGTGCTGGCAACTCCTTGGCCGACGTGCCGGCAAGCCCAGCCACATCCTCCTCCTCCTCAAAGAGCTGCGGGGGACAGAGGAGGACAGTTGCTTGGCTGGGGACAGGCCCCGGGGCCGGTGAGCCTTCCTCCGGGCCAGGAGCGAGCGTGGGCGGCTCTGCTTTCACTAGGGCAGGACGCAGGGGTGGCTGGAGGTGGGGGAGGTGGGGCGGAGCCGGCTTGGTCCCCGAGCCCCAGCCGGGGTCCCTCTGCTGGGGACAGCGCCTCTGCGCAGGAGCCAGCGCCACGGGCACCCCCCGGCCAGGCTGGCTTACCTGGAGGGGCTGGGGCAGCGTGCCGTCCTGGCTGCAGAGAGCTGCCAGGGGCCGGCCGAAGAGACCCGCCCTGCCGGCACAGCCCGACTGCCCGGGCGCCTCCGCAGCAGCCAAGGTCCCTCGCCGCGCAAAGGGCCAGGGCAGCCCCCTCGTCCTGCTGCGGGTCCCGCCTGCCGCCAGGGAAAACAGAGCAGAGAGCCATGGAGGGCAAGCGCCAGGTGAATGCTGCCCGAGCCTCTGCGTGCTGGGCGTCCCCGCCAACAGCGAGGGAGAGGCGTGGCTGGGGAACGAGGCGCCCCGGGGCTCAGCTCTCTGCAGCCGTGCCCTGCGGGAAGGGCAGCAGCAGCCCCTGAGCAGCGCAGGTGCCGCCTGCCAGCGCAGGAGAGAGGGGCCGTCCTGCCCCCGTCTCCTCCAAACTCACCGTCCGAGTGGCCACGTCCACCTTGGCTGCCGGAGGGGACGGGAGGTGGCTTCTGCTGGGCACCAGCCTGCAAGAAATGCGCTGCGCTCAGCGAGCAGCCCCGCAGCACGAAGGGCCCCTGGCGAGCTGCATCGGCCGCGGGCCATGAGTGAGATGTGGGGACGGCCGAGATGGCGGCCCGGGGGCTCCTCACCTCTGCCAGGCCCTCGACCAGCCTCTCCAGGCTGCTGGCGTTGAGTGTTTTGGCCTGGGCAAGGGGAGAAGAGCAGCAGGTGAGAAGCGATGGGGCTGGTGCGGGGTTGGAGCAGCCCCTGGGGCAGAGCGGGGCCGGGAGGGACACTCACGGCATTGCGGCCGCGCAGCTCCTTCAGCAGGAGCTTGATGGAGGGCAGCTGGGTGACGCGGGCTCCCTGCACTCCTTCTGCTGGCCTGTGCACGGGGCAGGGGCAGAGAAAGAGCTGTGTGAGACCCAAGCTGCCTCTTCCCTCGCCTGCCAGTCCCGGGAGCCCTTCCAAGCTGCCCCGAAGCAGCCGGGCACCGCCCGGCCGTCGAGCGGAGAGCAGTGGCAAGGAGGGAGGACGGGGCTGGGTGAAGCAGCTCCGCCAGCTCTGCCCGCTCCAGAGCCGCCCGCAGCCGTGGGGGCAGCTCTCCCCAGCTCAGGAGCGGCGTTTCCGCATCGTACGGCTACGGCTAGAGCATCCCCCCGTGCTGTGAGCACGGGCCCCCCAAGCTGCTCTGCCAGGCAGGGCTTACCCACGGAGCGCGCTGAGCCAGAGCTCCTTCAGCGAGCGGGAGCTGCAGGAAAGAGAGGAGAAAGAGCCTGAGCGCCCGCTGCTCCCCAGCCCGCGGGCAGAGGCGGGCGCCGGCACAGCCCTGCCCCGTGGGGACGGCTGCAGAGGCAGGAGGAAGCGGCGTGGGGCCGGACAGAAGCGCTGCCCGGCCCTGCCGGGGGACGTGGCACCGAGACCCACCAGAAGGTGACGACGCAGAAGCCATAGGGCCAGGCGAGGACGAGGGACGTGGTGGCCTTGTCTTCCTCCTCCTGGGCGGCATCCCCGGCCGCCCCCTTGCCGCCGCTCAGCACCCACAGCCGGCGCAGGGCCAGGCAGAGCTGCGGGCGCGGGGCGCTGCCACGTCTGCAGAGAGGAGCGGCAGGGAGTGACCTGGAGGTGGCCGAGCCCGGCGGCTGCCCTCTGGCCTCCGCCTGCCCCGCGCACGGCCACGGGTGCAGCCAGCAGCAGGGTGCCGGGGCCTGGGGCTGCTCCTTGGGCGTCCCTGCCCCGGTGCCGGGGCCAGGCCTTAGGAGGAAAGGCAGCCGGGGTCTGCGCCTCTTACTTGGCCTTGGCGATGATCAAGGCATCGCTGAAGAGGAGGAGGTGCCTCTTCCCCGTCCCGCGGCCCTGCGTCACCCGCACGCGCTGGTGGAGCAGCGGCTCGGCTGATGCCGGGCCGGGCGCGCACTGCTGCTCGGGGCCAGGGTAGACCCTGCAGAGCAGGCGGCAAAGGGCGTGAGAAAGGCGGCTGCTGCGGGGCCCGGCTGCGCCGGCGTGTCCCCGAGCCGCGGGGGGAGCCCACCTGGAGCCGTAGCAGCAGTTCAGCTGGCCCATCGTGCCGGGGCCAGGGGAGTCCTCGCGCCGGACACGCTGCTGGGGCTCCGGAGAGCTCCCAGCCGGCTGGAGCGAGGCTGTCGAGGGGGTCCCGGTGCCGGGCAGTGCCGCTGGGTGAGAGCTGGTCTCTCCCTGGAGCTGCCGGGTGCTGGCAGAGCCGTGCCTGCAGGCACTGTGGCCGTTGCCGGGCCAGCGCCGCGACATCACAGCTGCCATTCCAAGCCCGGGGGGGGGCTGGGGGGCGGGGCTGGGGGAGGGGCTCCTGTCTCTCTCGGCCTGGGGAGCCCGGGCCTGGGCACAGCACTGCGGGCATGGCCTCAGCAGCGCTGAGCAGAGGGCAAGGCTCCCCTCCCTCCAGCTGCTGGCAAGGCTTTGCCCAGCGCAGCCCAGGGCACCGCCGCCCGCCGCCTTTGGCCAAGGGCACGGTGCTGGCTGCTGCTCAGCTTGGTGTCCAGCAGGACCCACGGGCCTTTTCTGCCACGCCGCTTTCCAGCAGCTTTGCTGAGCTGCTCTTGCTCACGACTACGTGCGCATGTGTGCTGGGATGCTTCGTGCGCGTACCGGTGCCGCCCGCAGTCCGTCCCACCCTCTTCCCGCAGGTCCCCCCGTGCCACTGTTGTGCGCTTGAGACGGGCACGTTGCCTCCAGCCAAAGCAGCGGTCCCAGCGAAAGGCGCTCTCTTGTGCTGGGACTGGGAGGAAGAGGATGCACCTGGCCACGGAGCCCAGGGGCAGAGCTTCCTTAACTCCAACTTGTTAAAGGCAACCTTCTTCTTCTTCTTCTTCTTCTTTACAGCATGTCCCGCTGGAAGGTGGCCTTGGCACTCTCCCGGAACACTGGAGAGGAGTTTGGCTTTGCCAAGTGCAATGGAAGCAGCAGCTGCCTAGCTGCCTTCTCGAGTGAGCGGCTGTCTGCAGAAGCCCAGCCTCTCCCGGGCGGCGAGGGGGGAAGTGGCATGAAGCAGAGCAGAGCAGCCTGGTGCAGCCCAGGGTCTTGCAGGCACGCCCTGCCCACTTCCCGCCCTTCCTGCCATGCCTTGGACGGTTGGCAGAGAGAAGAAAGCCACCCTTGCACCTGCTGGAGCCAGGCCTGTTGTCTCTTTGGCTCCAAGTCTATAAAGCAGACTAAGGAGAAGCTAATAACCAAAACACAAGCTCTTGTTTAATGTTTGGCGGAAGGGAAGGAAGAGAGGGGCGGAAGGGAGGAAGGAAGGAAGGAATGGAGTGCAATACTTTCCTTAGACCTCCTCTTTCTCTTAGCATACTTCAGAAGGCTTTTTTTGTTGTCTGACAGGACACTCGCCAGTTTCAACTCTAGCTGAGCTTTGGCCTTCCATCATTTCTCCCTACATATGTGAAGCACAGCTCCGTAGTCTTCCTGCCAAGGCTGGCCTTGCTTCTAGGGATCGTTCATACAATTTCTTTTTCCGCCTGAGTTCCAAAAGGAGTTCCCTCTTCAGGCAAGTGGGTGTCCTACCCCACTTGCTTGACTTTCCACACAAAGGCATGGCCTGCTCCTGGGCTTTTAAAAGGTGGCTCTTTAGAACGGACCAGCTCTCACGGGCCCCTCCGTCCTCCAAAGCAGATGCCCACCTTACACACGGTGCAGCTCCTCCCCCTCGCCTGCCCTGCCTGTCCCTCCCGAAGAGCCTGTTCAGCCCGCCTGAACGGTGATGCTTTCTTACCATTCGGCACCCGTGACAGTAAAGCTTGTGTACATAAGTTCCGGCTTCGCAAGAGAGCAGGGTCACCTGAAGCATGATATCAAATTGGTTTTGGCATCTGAGGAAGCGACTGCTTCAGAAATTATGTTTTTTTCAGCCTGTTGACACGTGAAAGTTGACAGCAGCCCAGTTTTTGGGAATCCTCTTTCCAAGAACTTAAATTTCTCCCTGGAATTTCCAAAAGCACTTGAGTCACAGCTGAGCATGGACAGCCATAGCCCACTCCATGAGGCTCTGCATGTCTGTCTCTCATGACATGCCATAGAGCAGTAGAAGCTTGTCTTCGAGAGCTAGCCAGAGATGCTGAGACCACCCACTCAAACACGAGACACCCAGGGTGGCACTCAGCTCCTCTGACTTTACATAGGCCTATTGCAGATGTTGCGGTTACAAAATTGTGAAGATACCATTAGAGTTAGCAGAGTAAAAAGCTATTCATGCTGTCCTAAAGTAGACGTCTTTAGTTAGGGCCCCTTTAGACTTAACTGGCTGTATTGACTAGGGCCTCAGGTCGATTTCCTACACACGGGCAACTTAATGCCATCTCAGAGGCCGTAATGAAGCTAGCACCTAGAGCCTAGCAGACACGACACAGGACCTACAGACAGCCTTGCCCTTCGGAGGGGACAGCTGGAGGCCAGAGGACATACCTATAGAATCTCAGATCACACCCACATGATGCGCAGGGGGAGGCAACTGCATCAGGCCCTTCATATCCACTCACTACAACGGCTGTGCGGATCCCTAGCCCAAACATAGCCACAGAAGTTAGAGCGAGCCGAATCCCACCCGAGTTCTAGTTCCCTCTTCTACCAAGGAGGTTTGGATTCTGTATCCCTGTAGCTGAGAATTAGTGGGCACATTCTCCACACATTCTTTGTAGCTTGTGCAGTTAGAGAGCAAATATTGGGGCTCAAGGATGCGTTTTTTCCCCTTGTTCTAAGCATTTCCATTCGGCAAGCTCCTCCAGGCTGGCCCCAGCCTCGTGGTTGCGAGGCCTCATGCTGCAGTGGTGCAGGCTGTTGCATGTCCTTCTGTCCACCTCAGGGAGGTTTCTCCAGCTTGTGGTCACCACTCTGAAGGGTTACCCTCCTCATCATCAGTATCAGCTCCCTTCCTGCCAACTCTGAGCTGGAGTGACCCCCAGCTTGGCAGAGGGGCATGTTTTATAAGGCATGAGTCTTGTCCACAAATCTATAGCAACGTGACAGCGTTCAGGATTTAGCCCAACGCTTCTGCTCACAGTGCTCTTACTCATGACAAGGCTGCATTTGGTTGATTGTGTGATTGCCTACTCAAGGAAGGGCTGGGAAGAGAGGAGCAACATTTATCGTGATTGTAAAAGGACTTCTACTGCCACCAGCTCCAACAGGAATGTACCCATCTTCCAATGTTACATTTCATTCATACAGAAAAAGGGCGCTAGCCTAGTTTTCTTCCCAGTGACTTAAGCTCTCAGTTTTCTCAGATAAAAACAAGCTCTAAACAAAAGCAGCGGCATGCACATGATATTCCCCCAGCCATATTCAGTTGAACATGAACAATGGATGCACATATATCAACCTCCCTGGAAGTGTGGGCCGCAGGACCGTTGTAGCAGCACATGTAGAAGAAGTAGCAGCATGTTCCCCTGGGGAATGCGCAGGTGAAAAATGCTGTTCCCTGTCTTCAGCAGTTTTTAAATACAGCTCCAAAGTGCTGTTTCATACCTCAGTCCAGGAAAAACTGGATTGTCCCACTTCTGGATTTACACTACATTCAGCAAATGAATGCTTTATTCTGACAGAAACAGTAGTAAACTCATCTTTCAGTATAACTACAATTAAACATACCAGCTTGCAGAAAATGAGCTGAGTGACCAAATAGAATATATGGATGCTTTGCTGAATCAGGTGTTGGGATTTTAGTCTTAAATGTTCTGTTAATGTTTCAGATTAAAACAATATACCCACCATCTCTTCCACTCCAGTACAGAAGACAGAAACTGGTAAAGGTATCTCAATATGCTTCCAGCATTTGACAAAATGGCTATGAACAGACATTAACACAACAGGCTAGACTGACAATTTTTTTAAAAGGAATACTTTCAGGAATCACTGACCTTCTGGAATTAACAGTCATCTTCTATATGGCTTCAATGTATTTAATGCTCATCTAAGCTTAGTTTATGATGTCCCCTTCCATTATATTCTGAAGAGCAGCTGCCATATTTTTTATTTTTAGTTTTTTCAGTGAGTTGCCTAATCTTCAGAATTGTCATTGTTTCAGTATTGTTGATTTTTCTGTCTGCTGTTTTGCGTACAATTCATCTTACTGTAGCTACATCCATGATCTATGAGGCAAATGATTTCACCTGTCAGCTTGCAGCGCCTCACAGATCCACTGAAAATGAACACATGGGAAGCTGAGCTCAAGGAGCACTCGGTGATTTGCTTGTTTCTGGGCTGGATCTAAGCTATGCACCATTTTTCTCCATTTATATTGAACACTGTTGTTTCATCATCTGGTGCAATAAAACAAAATGCCTGGATGAAGGGTTAGTTTGCTGTTGTGTGGCATGCAGTACTGAGAAGAGAAAGAGCATGAGAAAGCAACAGAAAAAGAGATTTCTTTCCTACATATAAAGGTTTCAGGAGTGATGCTGTGCTAAACATAGCTGAAACACAGTGACAGTCTTAATATGATCACCCTATTGTTAGGGGCTACATCTGAGAGGTGTCTGTGTTTAGTTAGAGAACATATGAGCTGCTACTTCAGATGTTACCAGTGACATGACTGTGTGCTTACATATATTGAACTAGGTGAAAATGTTCCTTTCCATCCCATAAAATATTTTCAAATTATTTCCTGGGCAAGCCTGGAAGTCTTCTCTGAGGAAAGAGACTTCTCTCTCAAACTAGCTAAAAGCATGGTTTATGGGGCATTAATTTGGGATGTGAAAGATGTGTATTAAAATCTCTTCCTTGCCAATCCACCAAGCTTTTCTGTGGTAGGTAGATATTCACAGCAAAATTCCCTTAATCTTCACTCAGAGCTATTCTATTTCATAAAGCTAATTGAGTGTTCCTTGAATCAAGGGTACAAACTTTGTTCTCCCAAATCCCCGCAGAGCGTCTTACATCTACCCCCAGCTTCTGGACTGCAGAGCTTCCTTGTCTCTCTTGCATGATGAATGTTTTACTCATGGAACAAAAGCCAACACAGTATTCTTTTGGGCTGCTTACTACATACCAGGCATCCTGGTTCAAGTACTTACTGTGAAAAAAACTTTTCTCACTGGCTGTCCTGACCACAAGCCACTGATTTTTTGTTTACTTTTTTTTCCCCATTCCTGTTTTGAAAAGTAAGTTTGTTGAGAAGCTAAGAAAAATGAATAGAAGTTTTTTTACAGCAAGAGTGGTTTTTATGACCAGGTAAAGCAATAAAACTGCATTACAGAAATGTTGATTAGCCACAGTTATAATTTAAATGCATTCAGGGAAACTCATGTGGTTCTACATAATTTAAGCAATGTATTGTGCAGTATATGTCATTCCAGTGTGGCATAGATTAGACTGAGACATTAAGCCATAATTCCGATACCATCTAGTGCCTGCTGATTAAAAAGATGATCAACCACTGATAAGAAAGTCCCCATCCGATAGCATCAACTATATAGATATGTCTGTGCTTATGGCACTTCACTGCTTTCTTCAGGGAGCCAAATCTTCTCCTCAAAATACAAAGAGATACCAATGCTTTGAGCAATACAAAAATACAAATATGTTTCCCATAACTGTACTCTGAGTGATGTTTATTACATGTGCCTACTGCCAAGCAAAATCCAGAAGTCATCATTTCTTTTTCAATATTGCTTTAGTATTTAAGTATAAATGGTATAATAATCAAGTGAAATTATTTTCTTAGTACATGATGCTGAGGTGTAATAATAGATTTAGTAATAATGAAATAAGAATATTCTTCACAAATCTTTTTTCCTCTAATTTGCCTTTTTGTGTGATTATGCTGTCTATCATTCAACCACAATAAGTTCTTACCAGTCTTAACCAACTACCAACAAAAAAAAATCTCCAAGATAAGTCTTTCCTTGTCCCCTTGTTCCACTCTCCTAAATAGGTTATTGAAGAGAGAATCAGTTCCTTGTTCTTGGAAATAAAAATTGTGAGAACTCTGGGATTACCCACTTTTTCTTCTAGCAGCAAGTTAGCCAGTTACCTGGGCAGATCTATACAGGAGCAAAAATTAACATGAACCAAGGAAGCGTTCTGTCTCTTAGTAAGGATGTCACACAGTATAGTAGCGTGAATTATTGGGAGTTTAGAGGTAAGGAACCACAGATCTCTAGGACCCTAGGGTTCACTATTTTGGCTACTTATGGAACAATCACATTTGAGCAAGATGTTTTCTTGAAGCCAAAACATTTTTCAGAAACATTCCAGCGGCATTTATTTTGACAAAACTTTCCGTGTAAAGGTTTTGATCGAGAATGAACACTCATGAGAGAAAGGCTTGCATCAAAATGTTGACCTTTTCAACATGAAGCAGATATTTTGGCACACTTCCATTTTGCAGTAGTATTTAAATGGCTTTGTTTTCATGCCAAAGCAGAATAAAACAAATTTGGAACTTGAAAACTGTCAGGAAACCAAATTGTTATTCTCTAGCAAGCTCTGCTGATTGCCTTTAACTAGAATAACTTACTTAACTCAGTGCTGGCTTCACCAGGCAATAATTTACCATCATCCACAATGCATTGCCATCAATCCCGTATTATACCACCTTTTCATGACATGGTCTTAGCTTGCTGGTATGTTTTGTGTTTCTTTCCATGCAAAGATATTGTTTTGCTCTTAATTATACCAGTGAAACTGAAAGCAACATTTCCCTGGTTTTGAAATCTGCCCTTCCGAGGTCATTAACATCATGTCTTAGTTACTTTCTGAAGTTGCAAACAACAAACTTATTTGCCTGACTGCACATAATGACAATTACCACAATAGGAATTGCCAGAGAAATAAAATAATTGGTCCTAGCTTGACTAAAATAATATTCAATTATATTTAAGTGTCATAACACACAATTGGAATATTAATATAACACTTCCGTATACAATTTGTCATTTCAATATCAGGCATTGCTTAGAGTATGTCAAGTCACTGATCTATTTCACTCCATCATTAATCTTTATTTCATATTTTTAAAAAGCAACGTTTGTTGTTTAGATTGATGTAACACAGATAACATAAGCAGGCATATATTTTAGAACATTGAGTGACAACTCAAGTATGCAAGTGGACAGATACATGACCTGAATAATCGTTGTTCAAATCCAAAAATATTTGTTGGAAAAAGGTTTTTGATTATTCTTTTGTAGTTCTACAATAGTAGCTGAAATCCATTTACTGAAGTGGATAGTACTAAGCCTTTAAAAAATACATCAGGGTAGACTCAGCTGAATGTAGCACTTGATCATTGGTGATTTCTAGGCAGGGATTGTCAGAATGTATGGGAGCTCTCCACTGAAAAGCTCAGTTTGGAAATCTTACCTGGAGCATGCAGGTGCACAATTAGTGTTAATAAAATGAAAAAAAAAAACCCCAATGTTTCAAATGGTTTCCACAGGATATGTAAAAGTGCATTTGAATAAAAAGGAAATCTCATACAGTCATGTCTCCACATATGTGCTTCTCATACAGATTTTTTTCCTTCTTTTTGTCATAATTTCATATATTATATTATCAAGTTTCTACGTAGTTCACATTACAAAAAGTGTGAAACATGAACCTTGATTTGGACTTTCAATATGAGGATGCGTGGTTCAATTAAGTGAAACCTTAAATAGTGTTTTTAAAGCATTTTATTATTATCCTTAATGAATTAATTTATTGTGTTTTCATCTTGTGAGGGTGTTGAGAGTCTTCAATCCCTACTGTGGACCCAGTTTCGTAGATGCTGCTGAATAAAAGAAGAATGGCTATGAAATATGGAATGATAGTTCTAGAAAATGAAGGCTGGAAAGCAGGCACAGGCAATGCAATAAATACTTCCTTTTGCTGATCTCTCCACATGCTTGGTATTTAATCCAACTAAAAGGAATCACTCATATAAACTTTGCATAGACTTTGGTCTACCTGAAATGCTTCCATATCTTTCTGTATATAAAATGTGGGTCACCAAACCATTGTTGTCAAGATGCGTCGAAGAGATCATGGGTGCAGAGACACTTCAACAACATGTACGTGAGGAGGATATCCTCAGGTGCGAAGATCTGGGCGGTGCAAAGACCAAGAGCAGGTGCCATGAGTCTGCTAAAACCCAGCAGCAGCAGCCACCTTTGCAGGCCCTCAGCTCTGCGAGTGAAGTGCTGTGGAACCAGTACGCTTACACTGTTCCTACAGTCCGTCTGGTAAATTTGGTTCTCTCTGGTGTAATGCAGACCAGTTTAAAGCTTTTTGTTTTCATAGTTGAAGTTTTCTTTGCCTGCCTCAGGCACCTGTTTGGAGGGAACTCTGCCATCAGGCAGGACCTGCCTAAACTTTCTTTGGCTGTATGAGTTAAATATTTCTCAGCCTTTCTCGCTTGCAAGACTTTTCCCGCTGTAAACATGCCTAGACTTTAAGGCATCCAAAGCATGGAAAAATCAGTAGTAGTCTTCTATCAGTCACTTCTAAAATAAATACTACAAGACATTGAAGCAATATTTCACACAGGAAAGAAATCGAAGACAGTCTGACACTTTTCACTTAGCACTTTTCAAAAACATACAAGAAAAGAAACTGAAAAAGGCACTAACCTTTGGAAACTAAGAATCCACCTGGAAAAATCTGGTGACCCAAACTGTTGCGCTGAATGCATTTTGAAGATAAAAAGTGTTTTACATAGTCGTTGTAAAGTTGTTCCCTACTACATTGTTTCTGAGACAACAGCTGGACATGTCAGAAAACACTGAATGCTTTTTGGAATTGTGGATGTCAAGCAAAGCAATCTGAATCACAGTTTTATTGTGCTTTTTAAGTTCTGCATTAGAAACCTGCATAAGATCAGCTATTTTTAACAGCAGTTTTTACATGCTAATATGCCTGAGATTGAAGTCTCTGTGCGTCTCTGTTGCATTTTATTTATTTTTAGGCAAGCTACTTAAGGAAAAATTACAGTTGTCAGTCTTAGCCATTTAATCTGTTGCAGCACCTAGACGCTCATAAAAGGGACCATACTATGGCAAACAAGCTTTTCTGATCTTTAAAGTTTTATCACTTTTAGACAGCTTGGCTAATGAATGTTTATGCTTGATGTCAAACTGAGGTCTTTAAACAATTAATAGAAAAGATTCAATATAGTATTTTTTTAATTTTTCTTTTAAATAAGTAAGAAAATAGATTTTAGCAGGTTTTGCAGGTAGTTTGTTTATAACTGTGTTTTCAGAATAAAATCCTTTTCAACTGTCTATAAAGGGTTTGGCAGAAAATAGGCTGGCTAAGAAGCAAAAGCTGATACACAATTTATAATGTTTGTGGAAAAGGTTTTTACAAATTCCTGTCTTGCAATATTTTTATGTGTTTATTTTTTTAAGAGAGGCAGCAACACAAACGATACAGTTAATATTATACAGAGCCAGTGCTCTCTTTCAGATCCTAAAATTTCTATGGCATTTGAGTGAACTTTGAGCCTTCATAGTAATTTTGTAAAAGGTAAGCACCAGAATTCAATATTTAAATCAACTGACTCACGAACAGCAAATAATCAACACTGTTGTTTATTGGTAAAAAGAAGACGACAACTAATGTCTCTCCAATACATCTTTTTGAAGTGATCCTTGTTCTTGAAAGATTCAGAAAATTTAAAAATAAGTTTGATGAATAGCAAAGGGCCATGGGTATGCAGGAAGATGTGTTGCAGAATACATTCCTCCCTTTGTCTTCTGCTCACTTTCCAGTCTCTCCCAAATGCCTAAATCTACTGGAGAGGGGAATTGAAAAGGGTAGGATTAGGCTGAATGTTTGGCACGACTCTGTAAGGATAGCTGCAGTGTAGGACATCTGTTTTGTAAGAACATCTGATTAAAAGGCCAAGACAAGAAACAGGAAAAGCAAAAAACTGAAGACAGAGATACAGAAGCCCTAAGGGACCAGTGGATAATGAAGTCCATAGAAAAGACCAGACCTGCTGGATGGGCTGTTAAAGGCACCAGGCAAGTGTGACCTTGGGCAGAATCATCCCCAACTTTGTAATAGCTCAGAAGGGAAATGAGAGTGTCCTGGATCTGATGTTAAAGAGCAAACTTACTATAGGATATTTAAGGGGCATCATTGCGAGTGGTTTAAACTTCTTATGGGATGCTTGAGGGGATTCTGGGAATGTGCAAAACTTATTGGCTGCTTAGGAGAAGGATAAAATGTCAGAAAAGGGAGGAAAACATTGAGAAAAGGGGCAATTACAGAGGGCACTCTCATGCAAATAAGCTGCAGGTCAGTACACTTGTCTGAGTCACAGAATCACAGAATCACAGAATCACTAGGTTGGAAAGGACCTTTAAGATCATCAAGTCCAACCATTAATCCAGAACCACCATGTCCCCTAAACCATGTCCTGAAGCGCCACATCCACACGTTTTTTGAACACTTCCAGGGATGGCGACTCCACCACCTCCCTGGGCAGCCTGTTCCAATGCCTGACCACCCTCTCAGTGAAGAAATTTTTCCTAATATCCAATCTAAACCTCCCCTGGCGCAACTTGAGGCCATTTCCTCTTGTCCTATCACTAGTTACTTGGGAGAAGAGACCAACACCCTCATCGCCACAACCCCCTTTCAGGTAGTTGTAGAGAGCGATAAGGTCTCCCCTCAGCCTCCTCTTCTCCAGACTAAACAACCCCAGTTCCCTCAGCCGCTCCTCATATGACATGTGCTCCAGACCCCTCACCAGCTTCGTTGCCCTTCTCTGGACACGCTCCAGCACCTCAACATCCTTCTTGTAGTGAGGGGCCCAAAACTGAACACAGTATTCAAGGTGCGGCCTCACCAGTGCCGAGTACAGGGGCACAATCACTTCCCTGCTCCTGCTGGCCACACTATTCCTGATACAGGCCAGGATGCTGTTGGCCTTCTTGGCCACCTGGGCACACTGCCGGCTCATATTCAGCCGGCTGTCAACCAGCACCCCCAGGTCCCTTTCCGCCGGGCTGCTCTCCAGCCACTCCTCCCCAAGCCTGTAGCATTGCATGGGGTTGTTGTGGCCAAAGTGCAGGACCCTGCACTCGGCCTTATTAAACCTCATACAGTTGGCCTCTGCCCATCGATCCAGCCTGTCCAGATCCCTCTGCAGAACCCTCCTACCCTCCAGCAGATCAACACTCCCACTCAGCTTGGTGTCATCTGCAAACTTACTGAGGGAGCACTCGATTCCCTCATCCAGATCATCTATAAAGATATTGAACAAGACTGGTCCCAGAACCGAGCCCTGGGGAACACCACTCGTGACCGGCCGCCAGCCGGATTTAACGCCATTCACCACAACTCTCTGGGCTCGGCCATCCAGCCAGTTCCTCACCCAGCGAAGAGTAAACCCGTCTAAGCCTCGAGCCGCCAGTTTCTCCAGGAGAATGCTGTGGGAGACGCTGTCAAAGGCTTTACTAAAGTCCAGGTAGACAACGTCCACAGCCTTTCCCTCATCCACTAGGCGGGTCACCTGGTCATAGAAGGAGATCAGGTTGGTCAAGCAGGACCTGCCTTTCATGAACCCATGCTGGCTGGGCCTGATCCTTTGGCTGTTCTGCAGATGCCCTGTGAGCACTCTCAAAACCAACCGCTCCATAATCTTCCCTGGAACAGAGGTCAGGCTGACAGGCCTGTAGTTCCCAGGATCCTCCTTCCGGCCTTTCTTGTAGACGGGCGTCACATTGGCACAGTCCATCCTCACTTCTTGGTAAGTTCCTGCTTCTATCCATAGAGAGAACTGCATGAGTGTTCATTTTATTTTTTGTGTGTGTAACATGCCAGCAAACTCAAGTCAGACCATCTGGCAAGTAGTCTGGCTGGCAGGTCCTGGAGCTGGATATTGGAAGGACCAAGTCGGGGTCAGCCTGGAGAAGGTCAGGACATTTGTGTCATTTATATGAGTACTGTTTGTGTGTATCATCTGGTGCATCTAAAGGCACTGATCTTCTGCTTATGTTTATGTGCTGCTGGACAATCATGTCTACTCGCACGTGTGAGTTGGGGAAATATGCTCAGCCTTATTACTGACTGAATCTTGAACAGGGAACCACAGCAGCTTCAGACCTTCTTGGGTCCTGAGGTTCACCGGGTTCAGTTTCTTTTAGCAGGCACCATTTATGTTGCCTTGGAATGGTTCAAATATTGTTTATCTTGAGTTTGTATTTTTTTTGAGAAGTATTACACCTCCATATGCTTAGACTGAGGATTATGTTTTTTCAACAGTGATGCATTTTTACAAATACTGCAGTGTTACACATCTTACGATGCAAAAGGGTTTTTTTGGCTTGTTCTTTTTCTTTCTTCTGTGCTCCTTTTTCCAGATTTGTAAATATGGTCCATGTTTCCCTCATTACAACTTGTTGTAATTTTCCTGTTATTTTGGGACTGTGGTGTTTCTTTTAAGTATAATCTAATTCTTTCCCTTTCCTATTAAATTATTACTGATCTAATAACTAAATAGAGCCTTAAGTGTAGGTGTTGGGAGAGCTGCTTTAATTTTTCTTGCATAAATGTGGTTTTGTACAAATGGAATAGCAGAATTCCTTTTCAGAACATAATGGATTGGGTATTTTTCAAAATGCATGTCATGTCAAAGATATCATATAAGCTTATATATTTATATAGTCAATATTTTGCACATGTGAATAACACCAGAAAATTATGTTTGTGGTGACCTGTTTTCCTGTTCCCATTTTCCACAGGAGGTTGGCCCCATTCTTCTCATTTTACCACTGATTATGAGAGTATAGAGGGATTATTTTCCGCTGGCAGTCACTCAGTGATGGAAAGGAAGTGATGGTGTGTGCAGTGTAGGAGATATCTGCCCAGGAGTCATCTCGTCAGAAATTGTGTTTCTTATTTTTCTTTTATGTTCTGTGACTTACCTATTTTCATACTACTTAGCATTTCATAGAGACTAGTGATTTTCCCTTTAAGTCTGCCTTTTTTGGGGGGTCTTTGCAATTTGTTTTCACACTTGGACATGGATTGCTGTGCGTCTGTCAAAATTGATGATATATATGGAAATCTTGTCTCTGAAGGTTGTATTGTCGGGTGAGCTGTTCACATGATCCCAAGTCATAAATCTGTGAGAGTTTATCTATGTATGCGAGTCTACTTGTTTCCATTTAACTCCGGCCTTGGAGAGAAAAACTGTTGGAATGCAGAAATATTGAGCAGCTCAGCTAGAATATTCCTTTCTTAAAGTGTTTTTGACTGAATGTGGGTTATTTTAACCAGGAGCTAGTTTGAATTTATGGCTGGATATGCAGAAATAGAAAGCTGACAATTCACGATGACATAGTACACTAGGATTTAGTTCCTCAGAGCCTGGTTATGTGTGTCTACAGAGATGGCTATAAATTGACCCAGCTTTCTCTACCCACATTCTGAGCTGACTAAACAGAGGCAGTTTCATGACTTCTGTGTCCATGCAAATATTCTGATGAGTGACGTATGCTGAAATACAATGCATATTGGCACGGTCATTACTCTTACCCAGCTCTGGGTAAAGGCAGCTGAGTCCAGATCTAACTGCACAGGCACAGGCAGATGCCCTCCTTTGGCACTCTTGACAGTAAAGCTTGTGTACATAAGTTCTGGCTTCGCAAGAGAACAGGGTCACCTGAAGCGTGATATCAAATAGGTTTTGGCATCTAAGGAAGCGACTGCTTCAGAAATTATGTTTTTCTTCAGCCTGTTGACACGTGAAAGTTGACAGCACCCCAGTTTTTGGGAATCCTCTTTCCAAGAACTTAAATTTCTCCCTGCCATAGAGCAGTAGAAGCTTGTCTTCGAGAGCTAGCCAGAGATGCTGAGACCACCCACTCAAACACGAGACACCCAGGGTGGCACTCAGCTCCTCTGACTTTAGATAGGCCTATTGCAGATGTTGCGGTTACAAAATTGCCAAGATACCATTAGAGTTAGCAGAGTAAAAAGCTATTCATGCTGTCCTAAAGTAGACGTCTTTAGTTAGGGCCCATTTAGACTTAACTGGCTGTATTGACTAGGGCCTCAGGTCGATTTCCTACACACGGGCAACCTAATGCCATCTCAGAGGCCGTAATGAAGCGAGCTGAATCCCACCCGAGTTCTAGTTCCCTCTTCTACCAAGGAGGTTTGGATTCTGTATCCCCATAGCTGAGAATTAGTGGGCACTTTCTCCACACATTCTTTGTAGCCTGTGCAGTTAGAGAGCAAATATTGGGGCTAAAGGATGCGTTTTTTCCCCTTGTTCTAAGCATCTCCATTCAGCAAGCTTCAAGAAACGTAATGCAAAGTACTTCTGTGATGGGTTGTCTTTGGCTGGATCCCAGGTGCCCACCAAAGCTGCTCTTTCACTCCCCTCCTCGGCTGGAGAGAGGAGAGAAAGTACAACAAGAAGCTTGTGGGTCGAGACAAGGACAAGGAGCGATCATTCAGCAATTGCCGTCAGAGTCAAAAGAGACTGGACTTGGGGAAATTTGTTTCATTTATTGCCAATCGAATCAGAGTAAGGTAATGAGAACTAAACCCAAATCTTAAAACACCTTCCGCCCACCCCTCCTTTCTTCCCGGGCTTGAATTTGCTCCCCATTTTCTCTGCCTCCTCCCCCCGAGTGCCACAGGAGGTCGGGGAATGGGGGTTGCGGTCCGTTCATCACATGTTGTCTCTGCTGCTCCTTCCTCCTCAGGGGGAGGACTCCTCACACTCTTCCCCTGCTCCAGCCTGGGGTCCCTCCCACGGGGTGCCGTCCTTCAGGAACAGGCTGCTCCACGGTGGGTCCCCCACGCGGCCACGAGTCCTGCCAGCAAACCTGTGCCAGCGTGGGCTCCTCTCTCCACGGGGCCACAGGTCCTGCCAGGAGCCTGCTCCAGTTCTGGCTTCCAGTGGGGTCACAGCCTCCTTCCTGCAGCCCCCTGCTCCAGCGTGGGGCCCTCCCCAGCCTGCAGGTGGACATCTGCTCCCCCACGGAGCTCCATGGGCTGCAGGGGCACAGCCGGCCTCGCCATGGTCTTCAGCAGGGGCTGCAGAGGGGTCTCTGCTCCGGCCCCTGGAGCCCCTCCTGCCCCTCCTTCTGCACTGACCCGGGTGTCTGCAGAGAGGTTTCTCTCATGTATTCTCGCTCCTCTCTCCCGCTGCAGTTGCTGCCTGCCAGTTCTTACCCCCCTTCTGAAATACGTTATCCCAGACGTGCGACTACTGTTGCTGACTGGCTCGGCCTTGGCCAGCGGTGGGGCTGTCTTGGAGCCGGCTGGCATGGGCTCTACTGGACATAGGGGAAGCTTCTAGCAGCTTCCCACAGAAGCCACCCCTGCAGCCCCCCTGCAATGTTTTTAATTGCTAATAAACATTTGTACCTTAAAAAAAAAAAAAAAAAAGATATTTCTAAATACCACAAGACATCTGAAGTGAAGAGGCGTTCTAAAGTTAGTTATCCTACAGGAAATACACAGTTCCACCTGTTACTCCTGCTTTCCCTTGAATACCAGAGTGACCTCTAATCTCAGCCTTGCTTAAGGAGGGTGTTACCTCTGTTGGTAGATCAACCCTTATTTCAGAAGAGGGGGGGAGAGAGAGACAGAGAGAGAGAGAGAGAGAAGGAAAGACAGACAGGCAGCAAGGAAGGCTTGTTTTCCCTTGAAGGAGTCAACTCAGGCAGCACCTGGAGCATCACCGGTGTCTGAGCCTGCGCCCAGAACGTTTGTGCTGTCTGTTACAAGCTCCTGAAGGCACTTGCGACAGCAAAGCAATGCCTTGTAACCCTCTGCCGCCTTCCTGTGCATCAGAAGGCCTGCCTATATCTTCCGCAGCTTTGCCCACAGAAGCCTGAATGGCTGTGCTCCGGGGTCTTGGAAGGCACAACACAAACTTCCTCCGGTCACTCTGACACCTTGAACACAGAAGCCAACACAGTTTAATAGGAAGAATCTCACTTTCTCACAGAAACCACCTTTTACATTACATCTTTTCATCCCGTAAGAAAGCATGTGTCCCTACAGTACGTACATAGTTACCCACCAAAACCGCCAACGTCATACAATGTATCCCACGATACAACGTATCCCGCGATACAACGTATCCCGCGATACGCTCGGAGGGGTTTGCGCAGCCCCCGCTCTCTGTGCACCTCACAGACCTCTGCGCTTTCTGCTTCTGCCCCTGGTGCTGGCGGCTCTGTGGCCGATGCACCGGCAAGCCCAGCCGCATCCTCCTCCTCCTCAGAGAGTCCCTGGCCATGCTCAATGAGCGATTGCTATGAACGTACTGTAAAAAGCCCTTTTTATAGCCCGACACAACACTGGCCAATTTCAACTCTAGCTGAGCTTTGCCCTTTTCTGTTCTCTCCTTACACGTATGAACTACAGCTCTGTGATCTTCCTGCCAAGCCGGACCTTGGTCCCAGGGATCATAACATTCCTTTTTCCACCTGAGTTGAAAAAGGAGGTCCCTGTTCAGCCAAGCTGGTCTTCTGCCCCTCTTGTTTGACTTCAGACTCCACCAGATTGCCTGCTCCCGTGCTTGCAGAAGGTGGTTCTGAAAAACTAAGCTGCTCTCTGAGCCCTAAGGCCTCCAAAGCAGCTTCGTAGGGGACACTGCGGACTAGCTCTCTGAGTAGCTTCAAGTTTGCTCTCCTGAAAAGCAAGGTAGCAACTCCTCTGAGCTGTATCTCATTACACTCAAAAGTTTAAACTCCCCTGTTTGGTGATCACTGTTATCCCATCTCCTGCGAGTCCTTCTCCATACACAAACAGGAGGGACTAAGAGATCTGTTGGGTAGATAAGCAGCCATGGGGAACCACGGTGAGCAGTGGAGTGAGCTGCTGCATGGGCTACGTGCTTTGCGAGTGCGAAGCCAGCCCCTGGCTCAGTGAGTGCCTGGGAAAGGGAGTCTGCAGCCGTGAAGGACAGAGCCGGCCAGCAGGACAGCTGGCAGCCTTCACTCGGGCATTGCCCACCTTGTGACTGGCTGTACCTGTGATGATGTTAATGCTCTTTGTACACAGGTCTGTTGCGTCGTGCTGTGTTGCGAAGCAGACTTGCAGAGGCGTGCCCTGTCTGCCCATCGGGACTCAAGGCACATTTCCTCCAAGCGCAGCAGCCAGGCTTTGGGCAGCCTCGCCTCATGCTGCTTTTGACATTGCCAACCAGGATCAAGTTTCTATCCTCGGGTTTTCATGTAGGAACCAATTAGTGAACAAGTCCTGTTTTAATGGAGTGGCAACTCAAACAGTATTACGCTGGTAGAAAGCCTTCAGGAGAAGACTGGTGTCCTCTGGACCTCGCAGTAAGGCAGCCAGCAGCTCTGTTTCTGCTATAGCTACAAACATCCGCGAGTGAAACAACCGCAGCTTTTTAATACAGTTACAGATACTTTTCTTTGCAGACACAAAGCATGCTTTTGTCTTGAACTTTTCATTAGTCTGAAAAAAAGATCATTGGTAGTATAGGATACCATGCTGTTTATTAAATGTACATAAATTAACATCTACACAGAAAGGATGTTTTCCTCATCAGAAACAATGCTGAAACGATGAGCAACTCTGAAAAGACAGGTACATAAGGCTCCCGTGCACAAACCCCAAAGCTTCAAAGGAGAAAGGTGAAAGAGCGCTACATCCTTATGTCACAGGACAACCTGTGATTAACCCGAGTTATGGACACTGTCACATCATAGGTAGTGGGGGCCAGTTCAGATCCCCTGCCTTCTAGATCAGCCGCCTTGATGAGCTGGGTGTTTCAACTGTTATAAAGCTGCAGAATCAACCAGAATCGACACTGAAATGACTGTGCTGGCTACAGAATGGCTAGAATAAATATGGGGGTGTGTCCAGTTTTTTTCCGGTCCTGGAGGGTGGCTGGGATTTGGGGCACCATGTAAGCTGGCTTTTTTAACTCCTCCTTCCCATCAGTCCCTAGGCACAGGCACGTGTTGTGGCTGAAAGCAAAGCATCACCACTCCAGTTCTGATTGACAGAAAGGGGGGTGTTTGCGTCGGTCCAGAGAGCGCTGATGGGTCGGAGAAGAAAGAGCGGAGTTTTTGCTGTAGCTAACCTGGAGTTAACTCAGCTAATGGAAACTGCAAGCCAGTCATGTTTGATCAAGAATCCTAAGAAAGGGTATTGTGCTGTGTGCTGCATACAAGGACTTGCACCGACCAAAGGGCAGCAATGGGTGCTCCCTTCTTGTATGCAGCAAGGTGGTGCAGCGTCTCTCTGCCAAGAATGAGTAGCGGCAAAGAAAACCTGGAGGGTTTTATAGTCTGGAACATGCTGTCCAGCGTGTCCCTCGTGTCCCTCTCAGATGATATACACCTCCACGCCCAGCACGCCCCATGGAATCTGCAGGTGACATGCCAGCTCCCCACGGGGGCAGCTGTGCCGGCTGGTGGGCTTTTGCTGACGGAGCCGAGGAGTGAGCCAGCAAGGCCTCCCGCCAGGGCTGGGCTGGGTCTGAGGGCGGTGCGGGGCCGCTCCGGCGTCGCGGTGCCCGAGTGAAATGTGCCGGCCGGAGCAGAAGGGCGCGGTGCCTCCCTCCTCGCCTCCGCCGAGGTGGTGCTGGGGCTGCATCGCGCCCCTCAAAGCCCAGGCAGCAGAGCTCATGCGGGCAATCCAGGCAGCAGAAAAGAAATCGGCACCTGCAAGAAGAGAGTCCAAAGTGCTGATGAAACCATGAAGGCAGGAAGAGGCACGACTTTGTGCCCCGTTCTTTGGGCAGTGTGCTGTCCAAGGGGCAGTTCCTGGCACACGAGAGGGAACCGTCCCTGGCAGTGGCTACGGCACGGCTTTGTCCCCTTCTCCACACGTGTGACACCCTCAGAGCTCTGCAAGTTGACAGAGATGTGCAGCACTGCTTTGCTAGGCAGCAGGGCTGGGCAGGGCAGCTGTGCTGTGGTCCTTTCCAAAAGCCGAGCAGCAGCACGCCTCACTGTCCCTTGCTAGAAAGCCAGGCTTGAAGGCAAAACACGCTGCTTTGGTATTGTTTGGTTGTTTTCTTCTTCCCTCAATTGTCTCAGGTGCAACGTGAGCTTTTTACGAAGTGCCAGTACGTCAGGGTCTACAGCTACGTGACACAGCTCCTTGCTGCGTCTTTGGGATTCAGACACCAGCAGCCAGTGCTGGGCTTGCCAGCTGACATGAACAGAAAAGGGAGACTTTGCCTCTTTCTGTAGGCAGTGGGTCAAAGAGCTCAAAAAATCGCTATGAGCCTTGTGACTCTGCTGGGGTGTTGCTCAGCCTTGCACAAACAGAGCTGCCACAAGTGCCGAAGGAGAGCTGCCAACGCTGGAGTGATATGTTCCTCCTGACAGACACGCTCTCCCACGGGCAGCTGCGGCCTTCCTGCCCGGTGCCATCTCTGCGCACCTCAGAAATATTGCCCATAGTCGGAGCAGTGTTCGGAGCTTTGAAAGATGGGCAGCAGAGCCTGCTACACACCTGGGCTCCTCGTTCTTCTTGCCTGCCTGGATGTCCTCAGTTGCCCATCCCGCAGAGCTCTGCTCCCAACTTGCTCCTCTCGCTGTCCAGTAGCCCGTTGCTCCCCTCTTCACAGGTTGCTCTTCTCGAGCCTGGCAAACTTTCCATTCAATGTATTGTTAGACAGGTCAAGCCATGATAAACGTGAACCAATTCTGCTCTTAACCACACCTAGCTCATTTTACCTTGTCTCCCCAGAGGAGCTCTCCAGGTGTTCACTTTCTGGAGGGACTGGAGGCACCTGCAATGGAAATGTGCAAGTTAACGGGTGGCAAGGACCTTCCTGCCCAATTGCTACCTTAGCTCGGAAAGGCACAGCCCTTGGATGGGTTTGCTCAGCCCAGCTGAGCCAGTTCTGGTGGCATCACCGCACAAACCGCCATGGCCATCCTGCACCACCCTTCCTCTGCACCTTTGCAGAGCTGCCGGCTAGTGGGTGACCTTGCTTGTCCCTGCGGCAGCACTCTCAACTTCTGACAGTGCTGTCACCCTCTTTGTGGCCCTGACATACCGCTGCTGCTTCTGCTTCCGCCTCTGGTGCTGGCAACTCCTTGGCCGACGTGCCGGCAAGCCCAGCCACATCCTCCTCCTCCTCAAAGAGCTGCGGGGGACAGGGGAGGACAGTTGCTTGGCTGGGGACAGGCCCCGGGGCCAGGAGCGAGCGTGGGCGGCTCTGCTTTCACTAGGGCAGGACGCAGGGGTGGCTGGAGGTGGGGGAGGTGGGGCGGAGCCGGCTTGGTCCCCGAGCCCCAGCCGGGGTCCCTCTGCTGGCTTACCTGGAGGGGCTGGGGCAGCGTGCCGTCCTGGCTGCAGAGAGCTGCCAGGGGCCGGTCGAAGAGACCTGCCCTGCCGGCACAGCCCGACTGCCCGGGCGCCTCCGCAGCGGCCAAGGTCCCTCGCCGCGCAAAGGGCCAGGGCAGCCCCCTCGTCCTGCTGCGGGTCCCGCCTGCCGCCAGGGAAAACAGAGCAGAGAGCCATGGAGGGCAAGCACCAGGTGAATGCTGCCCGAGCCTCTGCGTGCTGGGCGTCCCCGCCAGCAGCGAGGGAGAGGCGTGGCTGGGGAACGAGGCGCCCCGGGGGCTCAGCTCTCTGCGGCCGTGCCCTGCGGGAAGGGCAGCAGCAGCCCCTGAGCAGCGCGGCTGCCGCCTGCCAGCGCAGGAGAGAGGGGCCGTCCTGCCCCCGTCTCCTCCAAACTCACCGTCCGAGTGGCCACGTCCACCTTGGCTGCCGGAGGGGACGGGAGGTGGCCGCTTCTGGGCACCAGCCTGCAAGAAATGCGCTGCGCTCAGCGAGCAGCCCCGCAGCACGAAGGGCCCCTGGCGAGCTGCATCGGCCGCGGGCCATGAGTGAGATGTGGGGACGGCCGAGATGGCGGCCCGGGGGCTCCTCACCTCTGCCAGGCCCTCGACCAGCCTCTCCAGGCTGCTGGCGTTGAGTGTTTTGGCCTGGGCAAGGGGAGAAGAGCAGCAGGTGAGAAGCCATGGGGCTGGTGCGGGGTTGGAGCAGCCCCTGGGGCAGAGCGGGGCCGGGAGGGACACTCACGGCATTGCGGCCGTGCAGCTCCTTCAGCAGGAGCTTGATGGAGGGCAGCTGGGTGACGCGGGCTCCCTCCACTCCTTCTGCTGGCCTGTGCACGGGGCAGGGGCAGAGAAAGAGCTGTGTGAGACCCAAGCTGCCTCTTCCCTCGCCTGCCAGCCCGGGGAGCCCTTCCAAGCTGCCCCGAAGCAGCTGGGCACCGCCCGGCCGTCGAGCGGAGAGCAGCGGCAAGGGGGGAGGACGGGGCTGGGTGAAGCAGCTCCGCCAGCTCTGCCCGCTCCAGAGCCGCCCGCAGCCGTGGGGGCAGCTCTCCCCAGCTCAGGAGCGGCGTTTCCGCATCGTACGGCTACGGCTAGAGCATCCCCCCGTGCTGTGAGCACGGGCCCCCCAAGCTGCTCTGCCAGGCAGGGCTTACCCACGGAGCGCGCTGAGCCAGAGCTCCTTCAGCGAGCGGGAGCTGCAGGAAAGAGAGGAGAAAGAGCCTGAGCGCCCGCTGCTGCACAGCCCGCGGGCAGAGGCGGGCGCCGGCACAGCCCTGCCCCGTGGGGACGGCTGCAGAGGCAGGAGGAAGCGGCGTGGGGCCGGACAGAAGCGCTGCCCGGCCCTGCCGGGGGACGTGGCACCGAGACCCACCAGAAGGTGACGACGCAGAAGCCGTAGGGCCAGGCGAGGATGAGGGACGTGGTGGCCTTGTCTTCCTCCTCCTGGGCGGCATCCCCGGCCGCCCCCTTGCCGCCGCTCAGCACCCACAGCCGGCGCAGGGCCAGGCAGAGCTGCGGGCGCGGGGCGCTGCCACGTCTGCAGAGAGGAGCGGCAGGGAGTGACCTGGAGGTGGCCGAGCCCGGCGGCTGCCCTCTGGCCTCCGCCTGCCCCGCGCACGGCCACGGGTGCAGCCAGCAGCAGGGTGCCGGGGCCTGGGGCTGCTCCTTGGGCGTCCCTGCCCCGGTGCCGGGGCCAGGCCTTAGGAGGAAAGGCAGCCGGGGTCTGCGCCTCTTACTTGGCCTTGGCGATGATCAAGGCATCGCTGAAGAGGAGGAGGTGCCTCTTCCCCGTCCCGCGGCCCTGCGTCACCCGCACGCGCTGGTGGAGCAGCGGCTCGGCTGATGCCGGGCCGGGCGCGCACTGCTGCTCGGGGCCAGGGTAGACCCTGCAGAGCAGGCGGCAAAGGGCGTGAGAAAGGCGGCTGCTGCGGGGCCCGGCTGCGCCGGCGTGTCCCCGAGCCGCGGGGGGAGCCCACCTGGAGCCATAGCAGCAGTTCAGCTGACCCATCGTGCCGGGGCCAGGGGAGTCCTCGCGCCGGACACGCTGCTGGGGCTCCGGAGAGCTCCCAGCCGGCTGGAGCGAGGCTGTCGAGGGGGTCCCGGTGCCGGGCAGTGCCGCTGGGTGAGAGCTGGTCTCTCCCTGGAGCTGCCGGGTGCTGGCAGAGCCGTGCCTGCAGGCACTGTGGCCGTTGCCGGGCCAGCGCCGCGACATCACAGCTGCCATTCCAAGCCCGGGGGGGGGGCTGGGGGGCGGGGCTGGGGGAGGGGCTCCTGTCTCTCTCGGCCTGGGGAGCCCGGGCCTGGGCACAGCACTGCGGGCATGGCCTCAGCAGCGCTGAGCAGAGGGCAAGGCTCCCCTCCCTCCAGCTGCTGGCAAGGCTTTGCCCAGCGCAGCCCAGGGCACCGCCGCCCGCCGCCTTTGGCCAAGGGCACGGTGCTGGCTGCTGCTCAGCTTGGTGTCCAGCAGGACCCACGGGCCTGTTGCGTTAAGAGGCAGAGCAATTTGGCAGAAACTAAACCCCCTTGCTTTCCAGTCGATCCTCAGGTATCAGAGGGACTGGGGGCGGCTGAGCTTAGGTTCTGAGTGATGCCCAAAGTCAGCGTTAGTAGTCCGGTCGCGCCCAACACCTTTGTTGGACTATCACGGGTCCATTGTGTGGCAACAATGGAAACTGGCATTGTTTGGCAACAATGGCATTGTGTGGCAACAATGGAAACAGTGGCATTGTTTGGCAACAATGGCATTGTGTGGCAACAATGGCAACGGTGGCATTGTTTGGCAACAATGGCATTGTGTGGCAACAATGGCAACAGTGGCATTGTGTGGCAACAGTGGCATTGTGTGGCAACAATGGTATTGTGTGACAACAATGGCATTGTGTGGCAACAATGGAAACAGTGGCATTGTGTGGCAACAATGGCATTGTGTGGCAACAATGGCATTGTGTGGCAACAGTGGCAACAGTGGCATTGTGTGGTCACAATGGCATTGTGTGGCACCAATTGCAACGGTGGCATTGTTTGGCAACAATGGCATTGTGTGGCAACAATGGCAACAGTGGCATTGTGTGGCCACAATTGCATTGTGTGGCAACAATGGCAACGGTGGCATTGTTTGGCAACAATGGAAACAGTGCCATTGTTTAGCAACAATGGCATTGTGTGGCAACAATGGCAACAGTGGCATTGTGTGGCAACAATGGAAACAGTGGCATTGTGTGGCAACAATGGCATTGTGCGGCAACAATGGAAACAGTGGCATTGTGTGGCAACAATGGCATTGTGTGGCAACAATGGCAACAGTGGCATTGTGTGGCAACAATGGCAACAGTGGCATTGTTTGGCAACAATGGCATTGTGTGGCAACAATGGAAACAGTGGCATTGTTTGGCAACAATGGCATTGTGTGGCAACAATGGCAACAGTGGCATTGTGTGGCAACAATGGCAACAGTGGCATTGTTTGGCAACAATGGCATTGTGTGGCAACAATGGCATTGTGAGGCAACAATGGAAACAGTGGCATTGTGTGGCAACAATGGCATTGTTTGGCAACAGACGCAACGGTGGCATTGTTTGGCAACAATGGAAACAGTGCCATTGTTTGACAACAATGGCATTGTGTGGCTACAATGGCAACAGTGGCATTGTGTGGCAACAATGGAAACAGTAGCATTGTGTGGCAACAATGGCATTATGTGGCAACAATGGAAACAGTGGCATTGTGTGGCAACAATGGCACTGTGTGGCAACAATGGAAACATTGGCATTGTTTGGCAACAATGGCATTGTGTGGCAACAATGGCAACAGTGGCATTGTGTGGCAACAATGGCAACAGTGGCATTGTTTGGCAACAATGGCATTGTGTGGCAACAGTGGCATTGTGTGGCAACAATGGAAACAGTGGCATTGTGTGGCAACAATGGCATTGCGTGGCAACAATGGAAACAGTGGCATTGTGTGGCAACAATGGCACTGTGTGGCAACAATGGAAACAGTGGCATTGTGTGGCAACAATGGCAATAGTGGCATTGTGTGGCAACAGTGGCATTGTGTGGCAACAATGGAAACAGTGGCATTGTGTGACAACAATGGCATTGTGTGGCAACAATGGAAACAGTGGCATTGTGTGGCAACAATGGCATTGTTTGGCAACAGAGGCAACGGTGGCATTGTTTGGCAACAATGGAAACAGTGCCATTGTTTGGCAACAATGGCATTGTGTGGCTACAATGGCAACAGTGGCATTGTGTGGCAACAATGGAAACAGTAGCATTGTGTGGCAACAATGGCATTATGCGGCAACAATGGAAACAGTGGCATTGTGTGGCAACAATGGCATTGTGTGGCAACAATGGCAACAGTGGCATTGTGTGGCAACAATGGCAACAGTGGCACTGTTTGGCAACAATGGCATTGTGTGGCAACAATGGAAACAGTGGCATTGTGTGGCAACAATGGCACTGTGTGGCAACAATGGAAACAGTGGCATTTTTTGGCAACAATGGCATTGTGTGGCAACAATGGCAACAGTGGCATTGTGTGGCAACAATGGCAACAGTGGCATTGTGTGGCAACAATGGCATTGTGTGGCAACAATGGCATTGTGTGGCAACAATGGAAACAGTGGCATTGTGTGGCAACAATGGCATTGTGTGGCAACAATGGAAACAGTGGCATTGTGTGGCAACAATGGCACTGTGTGGCAACAATGGAAACAGTGGCATTGTGTGGCAACAATGGCATTGTGTGGCAACAATGGAAACAGTGGCATTGTGTGGCAACAATGGCATTGCGTGGCAACAATGGCAACAGTGGCATTGTGTGGTCACAATGGCATTGTGTGGCAACAATGGCATTGTGTGGCAACAATGGAAACAGTGGCATTGTGTGGCAAAAATGGCATTTTGTGGCAACAATGGAAACAGTGGCATTGTGTGGCAACAGTGGCATTGTGTGGCAACAATGGCAACAGCGGCATTGTTTGGCAACAATGGCATTGTGTGGCAACGGTGGCACTGTGTGGCAACAATGGAAACAGTGGCATTGTTTGGCAACAATGGCATTGTGTGGCAACAATGGCAACGGTGGCATTGTTTGGCAACAATGGCATTGTGTGGCAACAATGGCAACACTGGCAACAATGGAAACAGTGGCATTGTGTGGCAACAATGGCATTGTGTGGCAACAATGGCAACAGTGGCATTGTGCGGCCACAATGGCATTGTGTGGCAACAATGGCAACGGTGGCATTGTTTGGCAACAATGGCATTGTGTGGCAACAATGGCAACAGTGGCATTGTGTGGCAACAGTGGCATTGTGTGGCAACAATGGTATTGTGTGACAACAATGGCATTGTGTGGCAACAATGGAAACAGTGGCATTGTGTGGCAACAATGGCATTGTGTGGCAACAATGGCATTGTGTGGCAACAGTGGCAACAGTGGCATTGTGTGGTCACAATGGCATTGTGTGGCACCAATTGCAACGGTGGCATTGTTTGGCAACAATGGCATTGTGTGGCAACAATGGCAACAGTGGCATTGTGTGGCCACAATTGCATTGTGTGGCAACAATGGCAACGGTGGCATTGTTTGGCAACAATGGAAACAGTGCCATTGTTTAGCAACAATGGCATTGTGTGGCAACAATGGCAACAGTGGCATTGTGTGGCAACAATGGAAACAGTGGCATTGTGTGGCAACAATGGCATTGTGCGGCAACAATGGAAACAGTGGCATTGTGTGGCAACAATGGCATTGTGTGGCAACAATGGCAACAGTGGCATTGTGTGGCAACAATGGCAACAGTGGCATTGTTTGGCAACAATGGCATTGTGTGGCAACAATGGAAACAGTGGCATTGTTTGGCAACAATGGCATTGTGTGGCAACAATGGCATTGTGAGGCAACAATGGAAACAGTGGCATTGTGTGGCAACAATGGCATTGTTTGGCAACAGACGCAACGGTGGCATTGTTTGGCAACAATGGAAACAGTGCCATTGTTTGACAACAATGGCATTGTGTGGCTACAATGGCAACAGTGGCATTGTGTGGCAACAATGGAAACAGTAGCATTGTGTGGCAACAATGGCATTATGTGGCAACAATGGAAACAGTGGCATTGTGTGGCAACAATGGCATTGCGTGGCAACAATGGAAACAGTGGCATTGTGTGGCAACAATGGCACTGTGTGGCAACAATGGAAACAGTGGCATTGTGTCTCAACAATGGCACTGTGTGGCAACAATGGAAACAGTGGCATTGTGTGGCAACAATGGCAATAGTGGCATTGTGTGGCAACAGTGGCATTGTGTGGCAACAATGGAAACAGTGGCATTGTGTGACAACAATGGCATTGTGTGGCAACAATGGAAACAGTGGCATTGTGTGGCAACAATGGCAATAGTGGCATTGTGTGGCAACAGTGGCATTGTGTGGCAACAATGGAAACAATGGCATTGTGTGACAACAATGGCATTGTGTGGCAACAATGGAAACAGTGGCATTGTGTGGCAACAATGGCAACAGTGGCATTGTTTGGCAACAATGGCATTGTGTGGCAACAGTGGCATTGTGTGGCAACAATGGAAACAGTGGCATTGTGTGGCAACAATGGCATTGCGTGGTAACAATGGAAACAGTGGCATTGTGTGGCAACAATGGCACTGTGTGGCAACAATGGAAACAGTGGCATTGTGTGGCAACAATGGCATTGTGTGGCAACAATGGAAACAGTGGCATAGTGTGGCAACAATGGCAATAGTGGCATTGTGTGGCAACAGTGGCATTGTGTGGCAACAATGGCATTGTCTGACAACAATGGCATTGTGTGGCAACAATGGAAACAGTAGCATTGTGTGGCAACAATGGCATTGTTTGGCAACAGAGGCAACGGTGGCATTGTTTGGCAACAATGGAAACAGTGCCATTGTTTGGCAACAATGGCATTGTGTGGCAACAATGGCAACAGTGGCATTGTGTGGCAACAATGGAAACAGTGGCATTGTATGGCAACAATGGCATTGTGTGGCAACAATGGAAACAGTGGCATTGTGTGGCAACAATGGCATTGTGTGGCAACAATGGAAACAGTGGCATTGTTTGGCAACAATGGCATTGTGCGGCAACAATGGAAACAGTGGCATTGTGTGGCAACAATGGCATTGTGTGGCAACAATGAAAACAGTGGCATTGTGTGGCAACAATGGCATTGTGCGGCAACAATGGAAAGAGTGGCATTGTGTGGTAACAATGGCATTGTGTGGCAACAATGGCAAGGGTGGCATTGTGTGGCAACAGTGGCATTGTGTGGCAACAATGGAAACAGTAGCATTGTGTGGCAACAATGGCATTATGCGGCAACAATGGAAACAGTGGCATTGTGGGAACAATGGCACTGTGTGGCAACAATGGAAACATTGGCATTGTTTGGCAACAATGGCATTGTGTGGCAACAATGGCAACAGTGGCATTGTGTGGCAACAATGGCAACAGTGGCATTGTTTGGCAACAATGGCATTGTGTGGCAACAGTGGCATTGTGTGGCAACAATGGAAACAGTGGCATTGTGTGGCAACAATGGCATTGCGTGGCAACAATGGAAACAGTGGCATTGTTTGGCAACAATGGCATTGTGTGGCAACAATGGCAACAATGGCACTGTGTGGCAACAATGGAAACAGTGGCATTGTGTGGCCACAATGGCATTGTGTGGCAACAATGGAAACAGTGGCATTGTGTGGCAACAATGGCAATAGTGGCATTGTGTGGCAACAGTGGCATTGTGTGGCAACAATGGCAACAGTGGCATTGTGTGGCAACAATGGCAACAGTGGCATTGTTTGGCAACAATGGCATTGTGTGGCAACAATGGCATTGTGCGGCAACAATGGAAACAGTGGCATTGTGTGGCAACAATGGCATTGTGTGGCAACAATGGCATTGTGTGGCAACAATGGCAACAGTGGCATTGTTTGGCAACAATGGCATTGTGTGGCAACAATGGAAACAGTGGCATTGTGTGGCAACAATGGCACTGTGTGGCAACAATGGAAACAGTGGCATTTTTTGGCAACAATGGCATTGTGTGGCAACAATGGCAACAGTGGCATTGTGTGGCAACAATGGCAACAGTGGCATTGTGTGGCAACAATGGCATTGTGTGGCAACAATGGCATTGTGTGGCAACAATGGAAACAGTGGCATTGTGTGGCAACAATGGCATTGTGTGGCAACAATGGAAACAGTGGCATTGTGTGGCAACAATGGCACTGTGTGGCAACAATGGAAACAGTGGCATTGTGTGGCCACAATGGCATTGTGTGGCAACAATGGCAACAGTGGCATTGTGTGGCAACAATGGCATTGCGTGGCAACAATGGCAACAGTGGCATTGTGTGGTCACAATGGCATTGTGTGGCAACAATGGCATTGTGTGGCAACAATGGAAACAGTGGCATTGTGTGGCAAAAATGGCATTTTGTGGCAACAATGGAAACAGTGGCATTGTGTGGCAACAATGGCATTGTGTGGCAACAATGGCAACAGTGGCATTGTGTGGCAACAATGGCACTGTGTGGCAACAATGGAAACAGTGGCATTGTTTGGCAACAATGGCATTGTGTGGCAACAATGGCAACAGTGGCATTGTGTGGCAACAATGGAAACAGTGGCATTGTGTGGCAACAATGGCATTGTGTGGCAACAATGGCGTTGTGTGGCAACAATGGAAACAGTGGCATTGTGTGGCAAAAATGGCATTTTGTGGCAACAATGGAAACAGTGGCATTGTGTGGCAACAGTGGCATTGTGTGGCAACAATGGCAACAGCGGCATTGTTTGGCAACAATGGCATTGTGTGGCAACGGTGGCACTGTGTGGCAACAATGGAAACAGTGGCATTGTTTGGCAACAATGGCATTGTGTGGCAACAATGGCAACGGTGGCATTGTTTGGCAACAATGGCATTGTGTGGCAACAATGGCAACACTGGCAACAATGGAAACAGTAGCATTGTGTGGCAACAATGGCATTGTGTGGCAACAATGGCAACAGTGGCATTGTGCGGCCACAATGGCATTGTGTGGCAACAATGGCAACGGTGGCATTGTTTGGCAACAATGGCATTGTGTGGCAACAATGGCAACAGTGGCATTGTGTGGCAACAGTGGCATTGTGTGGCAACAATGGTATTGTGTGACAACAATGGCATTGTGTGGCAACAATGGAAACAGTGGCATTGTGTGGCAACAATGGCATTGTGTGGCAACAATGGCATTGTGTGGCAACAGTGGCAACAGTGGCATTGTGTGGTCACAATGGCATTGTGTGGCACCAATTGCAACGGTGGCATTGTTTGGCAACAATGGCATTGTGTGGCAACAATGGCAACAGTGGCATTGTGTGGCCACAATTGCATTGTGTGGCAACAATGGCAACGGTGGCATTGTTTGGCAACAATGGAAACAGTGCCATTGTTTAGCAACAATGGCATTGTGTGGCAACAATGGCAACAGTGGCATTGTGTGGCAACAATGGAAACAGTGGCATTGTGTGGCAACAATGGCATTGTGCGGCAACAATGGAAACAGTGGCATTGTGTGGCAACAATGGCATTGTGTGGCAACAATGGCAACAGTGGCATTGTGTGGCAACAATGGCAACAGTGGCATTGTTTGGCAACAATGGCATTGTGTGGCAACAATGGAAACAGTGGCATTGTTTGGCAACAATGGCATTGTGTGGCAACAATGGCATTGTGAGGCAACAATGGAAACAGTGGCATTGTGTGGCAACAATGGCATTGTTTGGCAACAGACGCAACGGTGGCATTGTTTGGCAACAATGGAAACAGTGCCATTGTTTGACAACAATGGCATTGTGTGGCTACAATGGCAACAGTGGCATTGTGTGGCAACAATGGAAACAGTAGCATTGTGTGGCAACAATGGCATTATGTGGCAACAATGGAAACAGTGGCATTGTGTGGCAACAATGGCATTGCGTGGCAACAATGGAAACAGTGGCATTGTGTGGCAACAATGGCACTGTGTGGCAACAATGGAAACAGTGGCATTGTGTCTCAACAATGGCACTGTGTGGCAACAATGGAAACAGTGGCATTGTGTGGCAACAATGGCAATAGTGGCATTGTGTGGCAACAGTGGCATTGTGTGGCAACAATGGAAACAGTGGCATTGTGTGACAACAATGGCATTGTGTGGCAACAATGGAAACAGTGGCATTGTGTGGCAACAATGGCAATAGTGGCATTGTGTGGCAACAGTGGCATTGTGTGGCAACAATGGAAACAATGGCATTGTGTGACAACAATGGCATTGTGTGGCAACAATGGAAACAGTGGCATTGTGTGGCAACAATGGCATTGTTTGGCAACAGAGGCAACGGTGGCATTGTTTGGCAACAATGGAAACAGTGCCATTGTTTGGCAACAATGGCATTGTGTGGCTACAATGGCAACAGTGGCATTGTGTGGCAACAATGGAAACAGTAGCATTGTGTGGCAACAATGGCATTATGCGGCAACAATGGAAACAGTGGCATTGTGTGGCAACAATGGCATTGTGCGGAAACAATGGAAACAGTGGCATTGTGTGGCAACAATGGCATTGTGTGGCAACAATTGCAACAGTGGCATTGTGTGGCAACAATGGCACTGTGTGGCAACAATGGAAACATTGGCATTGTTTGGCAACAATGGCATTGTGTGGCAACAATGGCAACAGTGGCATTGTGTGGCAACAATGGCAACAGTGGCATTGTTTGGCAACAATGGCATTGTGTGGCAACAGTGGCATTGTGTGGCAACAATGGAAACAGTGGCATTGTGTGGCAACAATGGCATTGCGTGGTAACAATGGAAACAGTGGCATTGTGTGGCAACAATGGCACTGTGTGGCAACAATGGAAACAGTGGCATTGTGTGGCAACAATGGCATTGTGTGGCAACAATGGAAACAGTGGCATAGTGTGGCAACAATGGCAATAGTGGCATTGTGTGGCAACAGTGGCATTGTGTGGCAACAATGGAAACAGTAGCATTGTGTGGCAACAATGGCATTGTTTGGCAACAGAGGCAACGGTGGCATTGTTTGGCAACAATGGAAACAGTGCCATTGTTTGGCAACAATGGCATTGTGTGGCAACAATGGCAACAGTGGCATTGTGTGGCAACAATGGAAACAGTGGCATTGTATGGCAACAATGGCATTGTGTGGCAACAATGGAAACAGTGGCATTGTGTGGCAACAATGGCATTGTGTGGCAACAATGGAAACAGTGGCATTGTTTGGCAACAATGGCATTGTGCGGCAACAATGGAAACAGTGGCATTGTGTGGCAACAATGGCATTGTGTGGCAACAATGGAAACAGTGGCATTGTGTGGCAACAATGGCATTGTGCGGCAACAATGGAAAGAGTGGCATTGTGTGGTAACAATGGCATTGTGTGGCAACAATGGCAAGAGTGGCATTGTGTGGCAACAATGGCATTGTGTGGCAACAATGGCAACAGTGGCATTGTGCGGCCACAATGGCATTGTGTGGCAACAATGGCAACGGTGGCATTGTGTGGCAACAGTGGCATTGTGTGGCAACAATGGAAACAGTAGCATTGTGTGGCAACAATGGCATTATGCGGCAACAATGGAAACAGTGGCATTGTGGGAACAATGGCACTGTGTGGCAACAATGGAAACATTGGCATTGTTTGGCAACAATGGCATTGTGTGGCAACAATGGCAACAGTGGCATTGTGTGGCAACAATGGCAACAGTGGCATTGTTTGGCAACAATGGCATTGTGTGGCAACAGTGGCATTGTGTGGCAACAATGGAAACAGTGGCATTGTGTGGCAACAATGGCATTGCGTGGCAACAATGGAAACAGTGGCATTGTTTGGCAACAATGGCATTGTGTGGCAACAATGGCAACAATGGCACTGTGTGGCAACAATGGAAACAGTGGCATTGTGTGGCAACAATGGCATTGTGTGGCAACAATGGAAACAGTGGCATTGTGTGGCAACAATGGCAATAGTGGCATTGTGTGGCAACAGTGGCATTGTGTGGCAACAATGGCAACAGTGGCATTGTGTGGCAACAATGGCAACAGTGGCATTGTTTGGCAACAATGGCATTGTGTGGCAACAATGGCATTGTGCGGCAACAATGGAAACAGTGGCATTGTGTGGCAACAATGGCATTGTGTGGCAACAATGGCATTGTGTGGCAACAATGGCAACAGTGGCATTGTGTGGCAACAATGGCACTGTGTGGCAACAATGGAAACAGTGGCATTTTTTGGCAACAATGGCATTGTGTGGCAACAATGGCAACAGTGGCATTGTGTGGCAACAATGGCAACAGTGGCATTGTGTGGCAACAATGGCATTGTGTGGCAACAATGGCATTGTGTGGCAACAATGGAAACAGTGGCATTGTGTGGCAACAATGGCATTGTGTGGCAACAATGGAAACAGTGGCATTGTGTGGCAACAATGGCACTGTGTGGCAACAATGGAAACAGTGGCATTGTGTGGCCACAATGGCATTGTGTGGCAACAATGGAAACAGTGGCATTGTGTGGCAACAATGGCATTGCGTGGCAACAATGGCAACAGTGGCATTGTGTGGTCACAATGGCATTGTGTGGCAACAATGGCATTGTGTGGCAACAAGGGAAACAGTGGCATTGTGTGGCAAAAATGGCATTTTGTGGCAACAATGGAAACAGTGGCATTGTGTGGCAACAATGGCATTGTGTGGCAACAATGGCAACAGTGGCATTGTGTGGCAACAATGGCACTGTGTGGCAACAATGGAAACAGTGGCATTGTTTGGCAACAATGGCATTGTGTGGCAACAATGGCAACAGTGGCATTGTGTGGCAACAATGGAAACAGTGGCATTGTGTGGCAACAATGGCATTGTGTGGCAACAATGGCGTTGTGTGGCAACAATGGCATTATGTGGCAACAATGGCAACAGTGGCATTGTGTGGCAACAATGGCAACAGTGGCATTGTGTGGCAACAATGGCATTATGTGGCCACAATGGAAACAGTGGCATTGTGTGGCAACAATGGCACTGTGTGGCAACAATGGAAGCAGTGGCATTGTTTGGCAACAATGGCATTGTGTGGCAACAATGGCAACAGTGGCATTGTGTGGCTACAATGGCAACAGTGGCATTGTTTGGCAACAATGGCATTGTGTGCCAACAATGGCATTGTGTGGCAACAATGGAAACAGTGGCATTGTGTGGCAACAATGGCATTGTGTGGCAACAATGGAAACAGTGGCATTGTGTGGCAACAATGGCACTGTGAGGCAACAATGGAAACAGTGGCATTGTGTGGCAACAATGGCATTGTGTGGCAACAATGGAAACAGTGGCATTGTGTGGCAACAATGGCATTGTCTAACAACAATGGCATTGTGTGGCAACAATGGAAACAGTAGCATTGTGTGGCAACAATGGCATTGTTTGGCAACAGAGGCAACGGTGGCATTGTTTGGCAACAATGGAAACAGTGCCATTGTTTAGCAACAATGGCATTGTGTGGCAACAATGGGAACAGTGGCATTGTGTGGCAATAATGGAAACAGTGGCATTGTGTGGCAACAATGGCATTGTGCGGCAACAATGGAAACAGTGGCATTGTGTGGCAACAATGGCATTGTGTGGCAACAATGGCAACAGTGGCATTGTGTGGCAACAATGGCAACAGTGGCATTGTTTGGCAACAATGGCATTGTGTGGCAACAATGGAAACAGTGGCATTGTGTGGCAACAGTGGCATTGTGTGGCAACAATGGCAACAGTGGCATTGTTTGGCAACAATGGCATTGTGTGGCAACAATGGCATTGTGTGGCAACAATGGCAACAGTGGCATTGTGTGGCAACAGTGGCATTGTGTGGCAACAATGGCATTGTGTGACAACAATGGAAACAGTGGCATTGTTTGGCAACAATGGCATTGTGTGGCAACAATGGAAACAGTGGCATTGTGTGGCAACAATGGCATTGTTTGGCAACAATGGCATTGTGTGGCAACAATGGCAACAGTGGCATTGTGTGGCAACAATGGCAACAGTGGCATTGTTTGGCAACAATGGCATTGTGTGGCAACAATGGAAACAGTGGCATTGTGTGGCAACAATGGCATTGTGTGGCAACAATGGAAACAGTGGCATTGTTTGGCAACAATGGCATTGTGTGGCAACAATGGCAACAGTGGCATTGTGTGGCAACAATGGCACTGTGTGGCAACAATGGAAACAGTGGCATTTTTTGGCAACAATGGCATTGTGTGGCAACAATGGCAACAGTGGCATTGTGTGGCAACAATGGCAACAGTGGCATTGTGTGGCAACAATGGCATTGTGTGGCAACAATGGCATTGTGTGGCAACAATGGAAACAGTGGCATTGTGTGGCAACAATGGCATTGTGTGGCAACAATGGAAACAGTGGCATTGTGTGGCAACAATGGCACTGTGTGGCAACAATGGAAACAGTGGCATTGTGTGGCAACAATGGCACTGTGTGGCAACAATGGAAACAGTGGCATTGTGTGGCAACAATGGCATTGTGTGGCAACAATGGAAACAGTGGCATTGTGTGGCAACAATGGCATTGCGTGGCAACAATGGCAACAGTGGCATTGTGTGGTCACAATGGCATTGTGTGGCAACAATGGCATTGTGTGGCAACAATGGAAACAGAGGCATTGTGTGGCAAAAATGGCATTTTGTGGCAACAATGGAAACAGTGGCATTGTGTGGCAACAATGGCATTGTGTGGCAACAATGGCAACAGTGGCATTGTGTGGCAACAATGGCACTGTGTGGCAACAATGGAAACAGTGGCATTGTTTTGCAACAATGGCATTGTGTGGCAACAATGGCAACAGTGGCATTGTGTGGCAACAATGGAAACAGTGGCATTGTGTGGCAACAATGGCATTGTGTGGCAACAATGGCGTTGTGTGGCAACAATGGCATTGTGTGGCAACAATGGCAACAGTGGCATTGTGTGGCAACAATGGCAACAGTGGCATTGTGTGGCAACAATGGCATTATGTGGCAACAATGGAAACAGTGGCATTGTGTGGCAACAATGGCACTGTGTGGCAACAATGGAAACAGTGGCATTGTTTGGCAACAATGGCATTGTGTGGCAACAATGGCAACAGTGGCATTGTGTGGCAACAATGGCAACAGTGGCATTGTTTGGCAACAATGGCATTGTGTGCCAACAATGGCATTGTGTGGCAACAATGGAAACAGTGGCATTGTGTGGCAACAATGGCATTGTGTGGCAACAATGGAAACAGTGGCATTGTGTGGCAACAGTGGCATTGTCTAACAACAATGGCATTGTGTGGAAACAGTAGCATTGTGTGGCAACAATGGCATTGTTTGGCAACAGAGGCAACGGTGGCATTGTTTGGCAACAATGGAAACAGTGCCATTGTTTAGCAACAATGGCATTGTGTGGCAACAATGGGAACAGTGGCATTGTGTGGCAACAATGGAAACAGTGGCATTGTGTGGCAACAATGGCATTGTGCGGCAACAATGGAAACAGTGGCATTGTGTGGCAACAATGGCATTGTGTGGCAACAATGGCAACAGTGGCATTGTTTGGCAACAATGGCATTGTGTGGCAACAATGGAAACAGTGGCATTGTGCGGCCACAATGGCATTGTGTGGCAACAATGGCAACGGTGGCATTGTTTGGCAACAATGGCATTGTGTGGCAACAATGGCATTGTGTGGCAACAATGGCAACAGTGGCATTGTGTGGCAACAGTGGCATTGTGTGGCAACAATGGCATTGTGTGACAACAATGGCATTGTGTGGCAACAATGGAAACAGTGGCATTGTGTGGCAACAATGGCATTGTTTGGCAACAGACGCAACGGTGGCATTGTTTGGCAACAATGGAAACAGTGACATTGTTTGGCAACAATGGCATTGTGTGGCTACAATGGCAACAGTGGCATTGTGTGGCAACAATGGAAACAGTAGCATTGTGTGGCAACAATGGCATTATGCGGCAACAATGGAAACAGTGGCATTGTGTGGCAACAATGGCATTGTGTGGCAACAATGGAAACAGTGGCATTGTGTGGCAACAATGGCATTGTGTGGCAACAATGGCATTGTGTGGCAACAATGGCAACAGTGGCATTGTGTGGCAACAATGGCAACAGTGGCATTGTTTGGCAACAATGGCATTGTGTGGCAACAATGGAAACAGTGGCATTGTGTGGCAACAATGGCACTGTGTGGCAACAATGGAAACAGTGGCATTGTTTGGCAACAATGGCATTGTGTGGCAACAATGGCAACAGTGGCATTGTGTGGCAACAATGGCAACAGTGGCATTGTTTGGCAACAATGGCATTGTGTGGCAACAATGGCATTGTGCGGCAACAATGGAAACAGTGGCATTGTTTGGCAACAATGGCATTGTGTGGCAACAATGGCATTGTGTGGCAACAATGGCAACAGTGGCATTGTGTGGCAACAATGGCAACAGTGGCATTGTTTGGCAACAATGGCATTGTGTGGCAACAATGGAAACAGTGGCATTGTGTGGCAACAATGGCACTGTGTGGCAACAATGGAAACAGTGGCATTTTTTGGCAACAATGGCATTGTGTGGCAACAATGGCAACAGTGGCATTGTGTGGCAACAATGGCAACAGTGGCATTGTGTGGCAACAATGGCATTGTGTGGCAACAATGGCATTGTGTGGCAACAATGGAAACAGTGGCATTGTGTGGCAACAATGGCATTGTGTGGCAACAATGGAAACAGTGGCATTGTGTGGCAACAATGGCACTGTGTGGCAACAATGGAAACAGTGGCATTGTGTGGCAACAATGGCATTGTGTGGCAACAATGGAAACAGTGGCATTGTGTGGCAACAATGGCATTGCGTGGCAACAATGGCAACAGTGGCATTGTGTGGTCACAATGGCATTGTGTGGCAACAATGGCATTGTGTGGCAACAATGGAAACAGTGGCATTGTGTGGCAAAAATGGCATTTTGTGGCAACAATGGAAACAGTGGCATTGTGTGGCAACAATGGCATTGTGTGGCAACAATGGCAACAGTGGCATTGTGTGGCAACAATGGCACTGTGTGGCAACAATGGAAACAGTGGCATTGTTTGGCAACAATGGCATTGTGTGGCAACAATGGCAACAGTGGCATTGTGTGGCAACAATGGAAACAGTGGCATTGTGTGGCAACAATGGCATTGTGTGGCAACAAAGGCGTTGTGTGGCAACAATGGCATTGTGTGGCAACAATGGCAACAGTGGCATTGTGTGGCAACAATGGCAAGAGTGGCATTGTGTGGCAACAATGGCATTATGTGGCCACAATGGAAACAGTGGCATTGTGTGGCAACAATGGCACTGTGTGGCAACAATGGAAACAGTGGCATTGTTTGGCAACAATGGCATTGTGTGGCAACAATGGCAACAGTGGCATTGTGTGGCAACAATGGCAACAGTGGCATTGTTTGGCAACAATGGCATTGTGTGCCAACAATGGCATTGTGTGGCAACAATGGAAACAGTGGCATTGTGTGGCAACAATGGCATTGTGTGGCAACAATGGAAACAGTGGCATTGTGTGGCAACAATGGCACTGTGTGGCAACAATGGAAACAGTGGCATTGTGTGGCAACAATGGCATTGTGTGGCAACAATGGAAACAGTGGCATTGTGTGGCAACAATGGCATTGTCTAACAACAATGGCATTGTGTGGCAACAATGGAAACAGTAGCATTGTGTGGCAACAATGGCATTGTTTGGCAACAGAGGCAACGGTGGCATTGTTTGGCAACAATGGAAACAGTGCCATTGTTTAGCAACAATGGCATTGTGTGGCAACAATGGGAACAGTGGCATTGTGTGGCAACAATGGAAACAGTGGCATTGTGTGGCAACAATGGCATTGTGCGGCAACAATGGAAACAGTGGCATTGTGTGGCAACAATGGCATTGTGTGGCAACAATGGCAACAGTGGCATTGTGTGGCAACAATGGCAACAGTGGCATTGTTTGGCAACAATGGCATTGTGTGGCAACAATGGAAACAGTGGCATTGTGTGGCAACAGTGGCATTGTGTGGCAACAATGGCAACAGTGGCATTGTTTGGCAACAATGGCATTATGTGGCAACAATGGCATTGTGTGGCAACAATGGCAACAGTGGCATTGTGTGGCAACAATGGCATTGTGTGGCAACAATGGAAACAGTGGCATTGTGTGGCAACAATGGCACTGTGTGGCAACAATGGAAACAGTGGCATTGTGTGGCAACAATGGCATTGTGTGGCAACAATGGCATTGTGTGGCAACAATGGCAACAGTGGCATTGTGTGGCAACAATGGCAACAGTGGCATTGTTTGGCAACAATGGCATTGTGTGGCAACAATGGAAACAGTGGCATTGTGTGGCAACAATGGCACTGTGTGGCAACAATGGAAACAGTGGCATTGTTTGGCAACAATGGCATTGTGTGGCAACAATGGCAACAGTGGCATTGTGTGGCAACAATGGCAACAGTGGCATTGTTTGGCAACAATGGCATTGTGTGGCAACAATGGCATTGTGCGGCAACAATGGAAACAGTGGCATTGTGTGGCAACAATGGCATTGTGTGGCAACAATGGCATTGTGTGGCAACAATGGCAACAGTGGCATTGTGTGGCAACAATGGCAACAGTGGCATTGTTTGGCAACAATGGCATTGTGTGGCAACAATGGAAACAGTGGCATTGTGTGGCAACAATGGCACTGTGTGGCAACAATGGAAACAGTGGCATTTTTTGGCAACAATGGCATTGTGTGGCAACAATGGAAACAGTGGCATTGTGTGGCAACAATGGCACTGTGTGGCAACAATGGAAACAGTGGCATTTTTTGGCAACAATGGCATTGTGTGGCAACAATGGCAACAGTGGCATTGTGTGGCAACAATGGCAACAGTGGCATTGTGTGGCAACAATGGCATTGTGTGGCAACAATGGCATTGTGTGGCAACAATGGAAACAGTGGCATTGTGTGGCAACAATGGCATTGTGTGGCAACAATGGAAACAGTGGCATTGTGTGGCAACAATGGCACTGTGTGGCAACAATGGAAACAGTGGCATTGTGTGGCAACAATGGCATTGTGTGGCAACAATGGAAACAGTGGCATTGTGTGGCAACAATGGCATTGCGTGGCAACAATGGCAACAGTGGCATTGTGTGGTCACAATGGCATTGTGTGGCAACAATGGCATTGTGTGGCAACAATGGAAACAGTGGCATTGTGTGGCAACAGTGGCATTGTGTGGCAACAATGGCAACAGCGGCATTGTTTGGCAACAATGGCATTGTGTGGCAACGGTGGCACTGTGTGGCAACAATGGAAACAGTGGCATTGTTTGGCAACAATGGCATTGTGTGGCAACAATGGCAACAGTGGCATTGTTTGGCAACAATGGCATTGTGTGGCAACAATGGCAACACTGGCAACAATGGAAACAGTGGCATTGTGTGGCAACAATGGCATTGTGTGGCAACAATGGCAACAGTGGCATTGTGCGGCCACAATGGCATTGTGTGGCAACAATGGCAACGGTGGCATTGTTTGGCAACAATGGCATTGTGTGGCAACAATGGCAACAGTGGCATTGTGTGGCAACAGTGGCATTGTGTGGCAACAATGGTATTGTGTGACAACAATGGCATTGTGTGGTAACAATGGAAACAGTGGCATTGTGTGGCAACAATGGCATTGTGTGGCAACAATGGCATTGTGTGGCAACAGTGGCAACAGTGGCATTGTGTGGTCACAATGGCATTGTGTGGCACCAATTGCAACGGTGGCATTGTTTGGCAACAATGGCATTGTGTGGCAACAATGGCAACAGTGGCATTGTGTGGCCACAATTGCATTGTGTGGCAACAATGGCAACGGTGGCATTGTTTGGCAACAATGGAAACAGTGCCATTGTTTAGCAACAATGGCATTGTGTGGCAACAATGGCAACAGTGGCATTGTGTGGCAACAATGGAAACAGTGGCATTGTGTGGCAACAATGGCATTGTGCGGCAACAATGGAAACAGTGGCATTGTGTGGCAACAATGGCATTGTGTGGCAACAATGGCAACAGTGGCATTGTGTGGCAACAATGGCAACAGTGGCATTGTTTGGCAACAATGGCATTGTGTGGCAACAATGGAAACAGTGGCATTGTTTGGCAACAATGGCATTGTGTGGCAACAATGGCAACAGTGGCATTGTGTGGCAACAATGGCAACAGTGGCATTGTTTGGCAACAATGGCATTGTGTGGCAACAATGGCATTGTGAGGCAACAATGGAAACAGTGGCATTGTGTGGCAACAATGGCATTGTTTGGCAACAGACGCAACGGTGGCATTGTTTGGCAACAATGGAAACAGTGCCATTGTTTGACAACAATGGCATTGTGTGGCTACAATGGCAACAGTGGCATTGTGTGGCAACAATGGAAACAGTAGCATTGTGTGGCAACAATGGCATTATGTGGCAACAATGGAAACAGTGGCATTGTGTGGCAACAATGGCACTGTGTGGCAACAATGGAAACAGTGGCATTGTGTGGCAACAATGGCACTGTGTGGCAACAATGGCAACAGTGGCATTGTGTGGCAACAATGGCAACAGTGGCATTGTGTGGCAACAATGGCATTGTGTGGCAACAGTGGCATTGTGTGGCAACAATGGAAACAGTGGCATTGTGTGGCAACAATGGCATTGCGTGGCAACAATGGAAACAGTGGCATTGTGTGGCAACAATGGCACTGTGTGGCAACAATGGAAACAGTGGCATTGTGTGGCAACAGTGGCATTGTGTGGCAACAATGGAAACAGTGGCATTGTGTGGCAACAATGGCAATAGTGGCATTGTGTGGCAACAGCGGCATTGTGTGGCAACAATGGAAACAGTGGCATTGTGTGGCAACAATGGCATTGTGTGGCAACAATGGCAAGGGTGGCACTGTGTGGCAACAATGGCATTGTGTGGCAACAATGGCAACAGTGGCATTGTGCGGCCACAATGGCATTGTGTGGCAACAATGGCAACAGTGGCATTGTTTGGCAACAATGGAAACAGTGGCATTGTGTGGCAACAATGGCATTATGCGGCAACAATGGAAACAGTGGCATTGTGTGGCAACAATGGCATTGTGTGGCAACAATGGAAACAGTGGCATTGTGTGGCAACAATGGCATTGTGTGGCAACAATGGAAACAGTGGCGTTGTGTGGCAACAATGGCATTGTGTGGCAACAATGGAAACAGTGGCATTGTGTGGCAACAATGGCATTGTGCGGCGACAATGGAAACAGTGGTATTGTGTGGCAACAATGGCATTGCGTGGCAACAATGGCAACAGTGGCATTGTGTGGTCACAATGGCATTGTGTGGTCACAATTGCATTGTGTGGCAACAATGGCAACGGTGGCATTGTTTGGCAACAAAGGCAACAGTGGCATTGTTTGTCAACAATGGCATTGTGTGGCAATAATGGAAACAGTGGCATTGTGTGGCAAGAATGGCATTGTGTGGCAACAATGGAAACAGTGGCATTGTGTGGCAACAATGGCATTGTGTGGCAACAATGGAAACAGTGGCATTGTGCGGCCACAATGGCATTCTGTGGCAACAATGGCAACGGTGGCATTGTTTGGCAACAATGGCATTGTGTGGCAACAATGGCAACAGTGGCATTGTGTGGCAACAGTGGCATTGTGTGGCAACAATGGCATTGTGTGACAACAATGGCATTGTGTGGCAACAATGGAAACACTGGCATTGTGTGGCAACAATGGCATTGTTTGGCAACAGAGGCAACGGTGGCATTGTTTGGCAACAATGGAAACAGTGCCATTGATTGGCAACAATGGCATTGTGTGGCTACAATGGCAACAGTGGCATTGTGTGGCAACAATGGAAACAGTAGCATTGTGTGGCAACAATGGCATTATGCGGCAACAATGGAAACAGTGGCATTGTGTGGCAACAATGGCATTGTGTGGCAACAATGGAAACAGTGGCATTGTGTGGCAACAATGGCATTGTGTGGCAACAATGGAAACAGTGGCATTGTGCGGCCACAATGGCATTCTGTGGCAACAATGGCAACGGTGGCATTGTTTGGCAACAATGGCATTGTGTGGCAACAATGGCAACAGTGGCATTGTGTGGCAACAGTGGCATTGTGTGGCAACAATGGCATTGTGTGACAACAATGGCATTGTGTGGCAACAATGGAAACACTGGCATTGTGTGGCAACAATGGCATTGTTTGGCAACAGAGGCAACGGTGGCATTGTTTGGCAACAATGGAAACAGTGCCATTGATTGGCAACAATGGCATTGTGTGGCAACAATGGAAACAGTAGCATTGTGTGGCAACAATGGCATTATGCGGCAACAATGGAAACAGTGGCATTGTGTGGCAACAATGGCATTGTGCGGAAACAATGGAAACAGTGGCATTGTGTGGCAACAATGGCATTGTGTGGCAACAATTGCAACAGTGGCATTGTGTGGCAACAATGGCACTGTGTGGCAACAATGGAAACATTGGCATTGTTTGGCAACAATGGCATTGTGTGGCAACAATGGCAACAGTGGCATTGTGTGGCAACAATGGCAACAGTGGCATTGTTTGGCAACAATGGCATTGTGTGGCAACAGTGGCATTGTGTGGCAACAATGGAAACAGTGGCATTGTGTGGCAACAATGGCATTGCGTGGCAACAATGGAAACAGTGGCATTGTGTGGCAACAATGGCACTGTGTGGCAACAATGGAAACAGTGGCATTGTGTGGCAACAATGGCATTGTGTGGCAACAATGGAAACAGTGGCATTGTGTGGCAACAATGGCAATAGTGGCATTGTGTGGCAACAGTGGCATTGTGTGGCAACAATGGAAACAGTGGCATTGTGTGGCAACAATGGCATTGTGTGGCAACAATGGCAACGGTGGCACTGTGTGGCAACAATGGCATTGTGTGGCAACAATGGCAACAGTGGCATTGTGCGGCCACAATGGGATTGTGTGGCAACAATGGCAACAGTGGCATTGTGCGGCAACAATGGAAACAGTGGCATTGTGTGGCAACAATGGCATTGTATGGCAACAATGGCAACGGTGGCATTGTGTGGCAACAATGGCATTGTGTGGCAACAATGGCAACAGTGGCATTGTGCGGCCACAATGGCATTGTGTGGCAACAATGGCAACGGTGGCATTGTTTGGCAACAGAGCAACGGTGGCATTGTTTGGCAACAATGGAAACAGTGCCATTGTTTGACAACAATGGCATTGTGTGGCTACAATGGCAACAGTGGCATTGTGTGGCAACAATGGAAACAGTAGCATTGTGTGGCAACAATGGCATTATGTGGCAACAATGGAAACAGTGGCATTGTGTGGCAACAATGGCACTGTGTGGCAACAATGGAAACATTGGCATTGTTTGGCAACAATGGCATTGTGTGGCAACAATGGCAACAGTGGCATTGTGTGGCAACAATGGCAACAGTGGCATTGTTTGGCAACAATGGCATTGTGTGGCAACAGTGGCATTGTGTGGCAACAATGGAAACAGTGGCATTGTGTGGCAACAATGGCATTGCGTGGCAACAATGGAAACAGTGGCATTGTGTGGCAACAATGGCACTGTGTGGCAACAATGGAAACAGTGGCATTGTGTGGCAACAATGGCATTGTGTGGCAACAATGGAAACAGTGGCATTGTGTGGCAACAATGGCAATAGTGGCATTGTGTGGCAACAGTGGCATTGTGTGGCAACAATGGAAACAGTGGCATTGTGTGGCAACAATGGCATTGTGTGGCAACAATGGCAACGGTGGCACTGTGTGGCAACAATGGCATTGTGTGGCAACAATGGCAACAGTGGCATTGTGCGGCCACAATGGCATTGTGTGGCAACAATGGCAACAGTGGCATTGTGCGGCAACAATGGAAACAGTGGCATTGTGTGGCAACAATGGCATTGTGTGGCAACAATGGCAACGGTGGCATTGTGTGGCAACAATGGCATTGTGTGGCAACAGTGGCAACAGTGGCATTGTGTGGTCACAATGGCATTGTGTGGCACCAATTGCAACGGTGGCATTGTTTGGCAACAATGGCATTGTGTGGCAACAATGGCAACAGTGGCATTGTGTGGCCACAATTGCATTGTGTGGCAACAATGGCAACGGTGGCATTGTTTGGCAACAATGGAAACAGTGCCATTGTTTAGCAACAATGGCATTGTGTGGCAACAATGGCAACAGTGGCATTGTGTGGCAACAATGGAAACAGTGGCATTGTGTGGCAACAATGGCATTGTGCGGCAACAATGGAAACAGTGGCATTGTGTGGCAACAATGGCATTGTGTGGCAACAATGGCAACAGTGGCATTGTGTGGCAAGAATGGCAACAGTGGCATTGTTTGGCAACAATGGCATTGTGTGGCAACAATGGAAACAGTGGCATTGTTTGGCAACAATGGCATTGTGTGGCAACAATGGCAACAGTGGCATTGTGTGGCAACAATGGCAACAGTGGCATTGTTTGGCAACAATGGCATTGTGTGGCAACAATGGCATTGTGTGGCAACAATGGAAACAGTGGCATTGTGTGGCAACAATGGCATTGTTTGGCAACAGACGCAACGGTGGCATTGTTTGGCAACAATGGAAACAGTGCCATTGTTTGACAACAATGGCATTGTGTGGCTACAATGGCAACAGTGGCATTGTGTGGCAACAATGGAAACAGTAGCATTGTGTGGCAACAATGGCATTATGCGGCAACAATGGAAACAGTGGCATTGTGTGGCAACAATGGCACTGTGTGGCAACAATGGAAACATTGGCATTGTTTGGCAACAATGGCATTGTGTGGCAACAATGGCAACAGTGGCATTGTGTAGCAACAATGGCAACAGTGGCATTGTTTGGCAACAATGGCATTGTGTGGCAACAGTGGCATTGTGTGGCAACAATGGAAACAGTGGCATTGTGTGGCAACAATGGCATTGCGTGGCAACAATGGAAACAGTGGCATTGTGTGGCAACAATGGCACTGTGTGGCAACAATGGAAACAGTGGCATTGTGTGGCAACAATGGCATTGTGTGGCAACAATGGAAACAGTGGCATTGTGTGGCAACAATGGCAATAGTGGCATTGTGTGGCAACAGTGGCATTGTGTGGCAACAATGGAAACAGTGGCATTGTGTGGCAACAATGGCATTGTGTGGCAACAATGGCAACGGTGGCACTGTGTGGCAACAATGGCATTGTGTGGCAACAATGGCAACAGTGGCATTGTGCGGCAACAATGGCATTGTGTGGCAACAATGGCAACAGTGGCATTGTGTGGCAACAATGGCAACAGTGGCATTGTTTGGCAACAATGGCATTGTGTGGCAACAATGGAAACAGTGGCATTGTTTGGCAACAATGGCATTGTGTGGCAACAATGGCAACAGTGGCATTGTGTGGCAACAATGGCAACAGTGGCATTGTTTGGCAACAATGGCATTGTGTGGCAACAATGGCATTGTGTGGCAACAATGGAAACAGTGGCATTGTGTGGCAACAATGGCATTGTTTGGCAACAGACGCAACGGTGGCATTGTTTGGCAACAATGGAAACAGTGCCATTGTTTGACAACAATGGCATTGTGTGGCTACAATGGCAACAGTGGCATTGTGTGGCAACAATGGAAACAGTAGCATTGTGTGGCAACAATGGCATTATGCGGCAACAATGGAAACAGTGGCATTGTGTGGCAACAATGGCACTGTGTGGCAACAATGGAAACATTGGCATTGTTTGGCAAAAATGGCATTGTGTGGCAACAATGGCAACAGTGGCATTGTGTAGCAACAATGGCAACAGTGGCATTGTTTGGCAACAATGGCATTGTGTGGCAACAGTGGCATTGTGTGGCAACAATGGAAACAGTGGCATTGTGTGGCAACAATGGCATTGCGTGGCAACAATGGAAACAGTGGCATTGTGTGGCAACAATGGCACTGTGTGGCAACAATGGAAACAGTGGCATTGTGTGGCAACAATGGCATTGTTTGGCAACAATGGAAACAGTGGCATTGTGTGGCAACAATGGCAATAGTGGCATTGTGTGGCAACAGTGGCATTGTGTGGCAACAATGGAAACAGTGGCATTGTGTGGCAACAATGGCATTGTGTGGCAACAATGGCAACGGTGGCACTGTGTGGCAACAATGGCATTGTGTGGCAACAATGGCAACAGTGGCATTGTGCGGCCACAATGGCATTGTGTGGCAACAATGGCAACAGTGGCATTGTGCGGCAACTATGGAAACAGTGGCATTGTGTGGCAACAATGGCATTGTGTGGCAACAATGGCAACGGTGGCATTGTGTGGCCACAATGGCATTGTGTGGCAACAATGGCAACGGTGGCATTGTTTGGCAACAGAGGCAACGGTGGCATTGTTTGGCAACAATGGAAACAGTGCCATTGTTTGGCAACAATGGCATTGTGTGGCAACAATGGCAACAGTGGCATTGTGTGGCAACAATGGAAACAGTGGCATTGTGTGGCAACAATGGCATTATGCGGCAACAATGGAAACAGTGGCATTGTGTGGCAACAATGGCATTGTGTGGCAACAATGGAAACAGTGGCATTGTGTGGCAACAATGGCATTGTGTGGCAACAATGGAAACAGTGGCGTTGTGTGGCAACAATGGCATTGTGTGGCAACAATGGAAACAGTGGCATTGTGTGGCAACAATGGCATTGTGTGGCGACAATGGAAACAGTGGTATTGTGTGGCAACAATGGCATTGCGTGGCAACAATGGCAACAGTGGCATTGTGTGGTCACAATGGCATTGTGTGGTCACAATTGCATTGTGTGGCAACAATGGCAACGGTGGCATTGTTTGGCAACAAAGGCAACAGTGGCATTGTTTGTCAACAATGGCATTGTGTGGCAACAATGGAAACAGTGGCATTGTGTGGCAAGAATGGCATTGTGTGGCAACAATGGAAACAGTGGCATTGTGTGGCAACAATGGCATTGTGTGGCAACAATGGAAACAGTGGCATTGTGCGGCCACAATGGCATTCTGTGGCAACAATGGCAACGGTGGCATTGTTTGGCAACAATGGCATTGTGTGGCAACAATGGCAACAGTGGCATTGTGTGGCAACAGTGGCATTGTGTGGCAACAATGGCATTGTGTGACAACAATGGCATTGTGTGGCAACAATGGAAACAGTGGCATTGTGTGGCAACAATGGCATTGTTTGGCAACAGAGGCAACGGTGGCATTGTTTGGCAACAATGGAAACAGTGCCATTGTTTGGCAACAATGGCATTGTGTGGCTACAATGGCAACAGTGGCATTGTGTGGCAACAATGGAAACAGTAGCATTGTGTGGCAACAATGGCATTATGCGGCAACAATGGAAACAGTGGCATTGTGTGGCAACAATGGCATTGTGCGGAAACAATGGAAACAGTGGCATTGTGTGGCAACAATGGCATTGTGTGGCAACAATTGCAACAGTGGCATTGTGTGGCAACAATGGCACTGTGTGGCAACAATGGCAACAGTGGCATTGTGTGGCAACAATGGCAACAGTGGCATTGTTTGGCAACAATGGCATTGTGTGGCAACAGTGGCATTGTGTGGCAACAATGGAAACAGTGGCATTGTGTGGCAACAATGGCATTGCGTGGCAACAATGGAAACAGTGGCATTGTGTGGCAACAATGGCACTGTGTGGCAACAATGGCAAGAGTGGCATTGTGTGGCAACAATGGCATTGTGTGGCAACAATGGAAACAGTGGCATTGTGTGGCAACAATGGCATTGTGTGGCAACAATGGCAACGGTGGCATTGTGTGGCAACAGTGGCATTGTGTGGCAACAATGGAAACAGTAGCATTGTGTGGCAACAATGGCATTATGCGGCAACAATGGAAACAGTGGCATTGTGTGGCAACAATGGCACTGTGTGGCAACAATGGAAACATTGGCATTGTTTGGCAACAATGGCATTGTGTGGCAACAATGGCAACAGTGGCATTGTGTGGCAACAATGGCAACAGTGGCATTGTTTGGCAACAATGGCATTGTGTGGCAACAGTGGCATTGTGTGGCAACAATGGAAACAGTGGCATTGTGTGGCAACAATGGCATTGCGTGGCAACAATGGAAACAGTGGCATTGTGTGGCAACAATGGCACTGTGTGGCAACAATGGAAACAGTGGCATTGTGTGGCAACAATGGCATTGTGTGGCAACAATGGAAACGGTGGCATTGTGTGGCAACAATGGCAATAGTGGCATTGTGTGGCCACAGTGGCATTGTGTGGCAACAATGGAAACAGTGGCATTGTGTGGCAACAATGGCATTGTGTGGCAACAATGGCAACGGTGGCACTGTGTGGCAACAATGGCATTGTGTGGCAACAATGGCAACAGTGGCATCGTGCGGCCACAATGGGATTGTGTGGCAACAATGGCAACAGTGGCATTGTGTGGCAACAATGGAAACAGTGGCATTGTGTGGCAACAATGGCATTGTGTGGCAACAATGGAAACAGTGGCATTGTTTGGCAACAATGGCATTGTGTGGCAACAATGGCAACAGTGGCATTGTGCGGCCACAATGGCATTGTGTGGCAACAATGGCAACGGTGGCATTGTTTGGCAACAGAGCAACGGTGGCATTGTTTGGCAACAATGGAAACAGTGCCATTGTTTGACAACAATGGCATTGTGTGGCAACAATGGCAACAGTGGCATTGTGCGGCCACAATGGCATTGTGTGGCAACAATGGCAACAGTGGCATTGTGCGGCAACAATGGAAACAGTGGCATTGTGTGGCAACAATGGCATTGTGTGGCAACAATGGCAACGGTGGCATTGTGTGGCAACAATGGCATTGTGTGGCAACAATGGCAACAGTGGCATTGTGCGGCCACAATGGCATTGTGTGGCAAGAATGGCAACGGTGGCATTGTTTGGCAACAGAGGCAACGGTGGCATTGTTTGGCAACAATGGAAACAGTGCCATTGTTTGGCAACAATGGCATTGTGTGGCAACAATGGCAACAGTGGCATTGTGTGGCAACAATGGAAACAGTGGCATTGTGTGGCAACAATGGCATTATGCGGCAACAATGGAAACAGTGGCATTGTGTGGCAACAATGGCATTGTGTGGCAACAATGGAAACAGTGGCATTGTGTGGCAACAATGGCATTGTGTGGCAACAATGGAAACAGTGGCGTTGTGTGGCAACAATGGCATTGTGTGGCAACAATGGAAACAGTGGCATTGTGTGGCAACAATGGCATTGTGTGGCGACAATGGAAACAGTGGTATTGTGTGGCAACAATGGCATTGCGTGGCAACAATGGCAACAGTGGCATTGTGTGGTCACAATGGCATTGTGTGGTCACAATTGCATTGTGTGGCAACAATGGCAACGGTGGCATTGTTTGGCAACAAAGGCAACAGTGGCATTGTTTGTCAACAATGGCATTGTGTGGCAACAATGGAAACAGTGGCATTGTGTGGCAAGAATGGCATTGTGTGGCAACAATGGAAACAGTGGCATTGTGTGGCAACAATGGCATTGTGTGGCAACAATGGAAACAGTGGCATTGTGCGGCCACAATGGCATTCTGTGGCAACAATGGCCACGGTGGCATTGTTTGGCAACAATGGCATTGTGTGGCAACAATGGCAACAGTGGCATTGTGTGGCAACAGTGGCATTGTGTGGCAACAATGGCATTGTCTGACAACAATGGCATTGTGTGGCAACAATGGAAACAGTAGCATTGTGTGGCAACAATGGCATTGTTTGGCAACAGAGGCAACGGTGGCATTGTTTGGCAACAATGGAAACAGTGCCATTGTTTGGCAACAATGGCAACAGTGCCATTGTTTGGCAACAATGGCATTGTGTGGCAACAATGGCAACAGTGGCATTGTGTGGCAACAATGGAAACAGTGGCATTGTGTGGCAACAATGGCATTGTGTGGCAACAATGGAAACAGTGGCATTGTGTGGCAACAATGGCATTGTGTGGCAACAATGGAAACAGTGGCATTGTTTGGCAACAATGGCATTGTGCGGCAACAATGGAAACAGTGGCATTGTGTGGTAACAATGGCACTGTGTGGCAACAATGGAAACAGTGGCATTGTGTGGCAACAATGGCATTGTGTGGCAACAATGGAAACAGTGGCATTGTGTGGCAACAATGGCATTGTGCGGCAACAATGGAAACAGTGGCATTGTGTGGCAACAATGGCATTGTGTGGCAACAATGGCAAGAGTGGCATTGTGTGGTAACAATGGCATTGTGTGACAACAATGGCAACAGTGGCATTGTGCGGCCACAATGGCATTGTGTGGCAACAATGGCAACGGTGGCATTGTGTGGCAACAGTGGCATTGTGTGGCAACAATGGAAACAGTAGCATTGTGTGGCAACAATGGCATTATGCGGCAACAATGGAAACAGTGGCATTGTGTGGCAACAATGGCATTGTGTGGCAACAATGGAAACATTGGCATTGTTTGGCAACAATGGCATTGTGTGGCAACAATGGCAACAGTGGCATTGTGTGGCAACAATGGCAACAGTGGCATTGTTTGGCAACAATGGCATTGTGTGGCAACAGTGGCATTGTGTGGCAACAATGGAAACAGTGGCATTGTGTGGCAACAATGGCATTGCGTGGCAACAATGGAAACAGTGGCATTGTGTGGCAACAATGGCACTGTGTGGCAACAATGGAAACAGTGGCATTGTGTGGCAACAATGGCATTGTGTGGCAACAATGGAAACAGTGGCATTGTGTGGCAACAATGGCAATAGTGGCATTGTGTGGCAACAGTGGCATTGTGTGGCAACAATGGAAACAGTGGCATTGTGTGGCAACAATGGCATTGTGTGGCAACAATGGCAACGGTGGCACTGTGTGGCAACAATGGCATTGTGTGGCAACAATGGCAACAGTGGCATTGTGCGGCCACAATGGGATTCTGTGGCAACAATGGCAACAGTGGCATTGTGCGGCAACAATGGAAACAGTGGCATTGTGTGGCAACAATGGCATTGTATGGCAACAATGGCAACGGTGGCATTGTGTGGCAACAATGGCATTGTGTGGCAACAATGGCAACAGTGGCATTGTGCGGCCACAATGGCATTGTGTGGCAACAATGGCAACGGTGGCATTGTTTGGCAACAATGGAAACAGTGCCATTGTTTGGCAACAATGGCATTGTGTGGCAACAATGGCAACAGTGGCATTGTGTGGCAACAATGGAAACAGTGGCATTGTGTGGCAACAATGGCATTATGCGGCAACAATGGAAACAGTGGCATTGTGTGGCAACAATGGCATTGTGTGGCAACAATGGAAACAGTGGCATTGTGTGGCAACAATGGCATTGTGTGGCAACAATGGAAACAGTGGCGTTGTGTGGCAACAATGGCATTGTGTGGCAACAATGGAAACAGTGGCATTGTGTGGCAACAATGGCATTGTGTGGCGACAATGGAAACAGTGGTATTGTGTGGCAACAATGGCATTGCGTGGCAACAATGGCAACAGTGGCATTGTGTGGTCACAATGGCATTGTGTGGTCACAATTGCATTGTGTGGCAACAATGGCAACGGTGGCATTGTTTGGCAACAATGGCAACAGTGGCATTGTTTGTCAACAATGGCATTGTGTGGCAACAGTGGAAACAGTGGCATTGTGTGGCAACAATGGCATTGTGTGGCAACAATGGAAACAGTGGCATTGTGTGGCAACAATGGCATTGTGTGGCAACAATGGAAACAGTGGCATTGTGTGGTCACAATTGCATTGTGTGGTCACAATTGCATTGTGTGGCAACAATGGCAACGGTGGCATTGTTTGGCAATAATGGCAACAGTGGCATTGTTTGTCAACAATGGCATTGTGTGGCAACAATGGAAACAGTGGCATTGTGTGGCAACAATGGCATTGTGTGACAACAATGGCATTGTGTGGCAACAATGGAAACAGTGGCATTGTGTGGCAACAATGGCATTGTTTGGCAACAGAGGCAACGGTGGCATTGTTTGGCAACAATGGAAACAGTGCCATTGTTTGGCAACAATGGCATTGTATGGCTACAATGGCAACAGTGGCATTGTGTGGCAACTATGGAAACAGTAGCATTGTGTGGCAACAATGGCATTATGCGGCAACAATGGAAACAGTGGCATTGTGTGGCAACAATGGCATTGTGCGGAAACAATGGAAACAGTGGCATTGTGTGGCAACAATGGCATTGTGTGGCAACAGTGGCAACAGTGGCATTGTGTGGTCACAATGGCACTGTGTGGCAACAATGGAAACATTGGCATTGTTCGGCAACAATGGCATTGTGTGGCAACAATGGAAACAGTGGCATTGTGTGGCAACAATGGCAACAGTGGCTTTGTTTGGCAACAATGGCATTGTGTGGCAACAATGGCATTGTGTGGCAACAATGGCAACAGTGGCATTGTGCGGCCACAATGGCATTGTGTGGCAACAATGGCAACAGTGGCATTGTGCGGCAACAATGGAAACAGTGGCATTGTGTGGCAACAATGGCATTGTGTGGCAACAATGGCAACGGTGGCATTGTGTGGCAACAATGGCATTGTGTGGCAACAATGGCAACAGTGGCATTGTGCGGCCACAATGGCATTGTGTGGCAACAATGGCAACGGTGGCATTGTTTGGCAACAGAGGCAACGGTGGCATTGTTTGGCAACAATGGAAACAGTGCCATTGTTTGGCAACAATGGCATTGTGTGGCAACAATGGCAACAGTGGCATTGTGTGGCAACAATGGAAACAGTGGCATTGTGTGGCAACAATGGCATTGTGTGGCAACAATGGAAACAGTGGCATTGTTTGGCAACAATGGCATTGTGCGGCAACAATGGAAACAGTGGCATTGTGTGGTAACAATGGCACTGTGTGGCAACAATGGAAACAGTGGCATTGTGTGGCAACAATGGCATTGTGTGGCAACAATGGAAACAGTGGCATTGTGTGGCAACAATGGCATTGTGCGGCAACAATGGAAACAGTGGCATTGTGTGGCAACAATGGCATTGTGTGGCAACAATGGCAAGAGTGGCATTGTGTGGCAACAATGGCATTGTGTGGCAACAATGGCAACAGTGGCATTGTGCGGCCACAATGGCATTGTGTGGCAACAATGGCAACGGTGGCATTGTGTGGCAACAGTGGCATTGTGTGGCAACAATGGAAACAGTAGCATTGTGTGGCAACAATGGCATTGTGCGGCAACAATGGAAACAGTGGCATTGTGTGGCAACAATGGCATTGTATGGCAACAATGGCAACGGTGGCATTGTGTGGCAACAATGGCATTGTGTGGCAACAATGGCAACAGTGGCATTGTGCGGCCACAATGGCATTGTGTGGCAACAATGGCAACGGTGGCATTGTTTGGCAACAGAGCAACGGTGGCATTGTTTGGCAACAATGGAAACAGTGCCATTGTTTGACAACAATGGCATTGTGTGGCTACAATGGCAACAGTGGCATTGTGTGGCAACAATGGAAACAGTAGCATTGTGTGGCAACAATGGCATTATGTGGCAACAATGGAAACAGTGGCATTGTGTGGCAACAATGGCACTGTGTGGCAACAATGGAAACATTGGCATTGTTTGGCAACAATGGCATTGTGTGGCAACAATGGCAACAGTGGCATTGTGTGGCAACAATGGCAACAGTGGCATTGTTTGGCAACAATGGCATTGTGTGGCAACAGTGGCATTGTGTGGCAACAATGGAAACAGTGGCATTGTGTGGCAACAATGGCATTGCGTGGCAACAATGGAAACAGTGGCATTGTGTGGCAACAATGGCACTGTGTGGCAACAATGGAAACAGTGGCATTGTGTGGCAACAATGGCATTGTGTGGCAACAATGGAAACAGTGGCATTGTGTGGCAACAATGGCAATAGTGGCATTGTGTGGCAACAGTGGCATTGTGTGGCAACAATGGAAACAGTGGCATTGTGTGGCAACAATGGCATTGTGTGGCAACAATGGCAACGGTGGCACTGTGTGGCAACAATGGCATTGTGTGGCAACAATGGCAACAGTGGCATTGTGCGGCCACAATGGCATTGTGTGGCAACAATGGCAACAGTGGCATTGTGCGGCAACAATGGAAACAGTGGCATTGTGTGGCAACAATGGCATTGTGTGGCAACAATGGCAACGGTGGCATTGTGTGGCAACAATGGCATTGTGTGGCAACAGTGGCAACAGTGGCATTGTGTGGTCACAATGGCATTGTGTGGCACCAATTGCAACGGTGCAATTGTTTGGCAACAATGGCATTGTGTGGCAACAATGGCAACAGTGGCATTGTGTGGCCACAATTGCATTGTGTGGCAACAATGGCAACGGTGGCATTGTTTGGCAACAATGGAAACAGTGCCATTGTTTAGCAACAATGGCATTGTGTGGCAACAATGGCAACAGTGGCATTGTGTGGCAACAATGGAAACAGTGGCATTGTGTGGCAACAATGGCATTGTGCGGCAACAATGGAAACAGTGGCATTGTGTGGCAACAATGGCATTGTGTGGCAACAATGGCAACAGTGGCATTGTGTGGCAACAATGGCAACAGTGGCATTGTTTGGCAACAATGGCATTGTGTGGCAACAATGGAAACAGTGGCATTGTTTGGCAACAATGGCATTGTGTGGCAACAATGGCAACAGTGGCATTGTGTGGCAACAATGGCAACAGTGGCATTGTTTGGCAACAATGGCATTGTGTGGCAACAATGGCATTGTGTGGCAACAATGGAAACAGTGGCATTGTGTGGCAACAATGGCATTGTTTGGCAACAGACGCAACGGTGGCATTGTTTGGCAACAATGGAAACAGTGCCATTGTTTGACAACAATGGCATTGTGTGGCTACAATGGCAACAGTGGCATTGTGTGGCAACAATGTAAACAGTAGCATTGTGTGGCAACAATGGCATTATGCGGCAACAATGGAAACAGTGGCATTGTGTGGCAACAATGGCACTGTGTGGCAACAATGGAAACATTGGCATTGTTTGGCAACAATGGCATTGTGTGGCAACAATGGCAACAGTGGCATTGTGTAGCAACAATGGCAACAGTGGCATTGTTTGGCAACAATGGCATTGTGTGGCAACAGTGGCATTGTGTGGCAACAATGGAAACAGTGGCATTGTGTGGCAACAATGGCATTGCGTGGCAACAATGGAAACAGTGGCATTGTGTGGCAACAATGGCACTGTGTGGCAACAATGGAAACAGTGGCATTGTGTGGCAACAATGGCATTGTGTGGCAACAATGGAAACAGTGGCATTGTGTGGCAACAATGGCAATAGTGGCATTGTGTGGCAACAGTGGCATTGTGTGGCAACAATGGAAACAGTGGCATTGTGTGGCAACAATGGCATTGTGTGGCAACAATGGCAACGGTGGCACTGTGTGGCAACAATGGCATTGTGTGGCAACAATGGCAACAGTGGCATTGTGCGGCAACAATGGCATTGTGTGGCAACAATGGCAACAGTGGCATTGTGTGGCAACAATGGCAACAGTGGCATTGTTTGGCAACAATGGCATTGTGTGGCAACAATGGAAACAGTGGCATTGTTTGGCAACAATGGCATTGTGTGGCAACAATGGCAACAGTGGCATTGTGTGGCAACAATGGCAACAGTGGCATTGTTTGGCAACAATGGCATTGTGTGGCAACAATGGCATTGTGTGGCAACAATGGAAACAGTGGCATTGTGTGGCAACAATGGCATTGTTTGGCAACAGACGCAACGGTGGCATTGTTTGGCAACAATGGAAACAGTGCCATTGTTTGACAACAATGGCATTGTGTGGCTACAATGGCAACAGTGGCATTGTGTGGCAACAATGGAAACAGTAGCATTGTGTGGCAACAATGGCATTATGCGGCAACAATGGAAACAGTGGCATTGTGTGGCAACAATGGCACTGTGTGGCAACAATGGAAACATTGGCATTGTTTGGCAACAATGGCATTGTGTGGCAACAATGGCAACAGTGGCATTGTGTAGCAACAATGGCAACAGTGGCATTGTTTGGCAACAATGGCATTGTGTGGCAACAGTGGCATTGTGTGGCAACAATGGAAACAGTGGCATTGTGTGGCAACAATGGCATTGCGTGGCAACAATGGAAACAGTGGCATTGTGTGGTAACAATGGCACTGTGTGGCAACAATGGAAACAGTGGCATTGTGTGGCAACAATGGCATTGTTTGGCAACAATGGAAACAGTGGCATTGTGTGGCAACAATGGCAATAGTGGCATTGTGTGGCAACAGTGGCATTGTGTGGCAACAATGGAAACAGTGGCATTGTGTGGCAACAATGGCATTGTGTGGCAACAATGGCAACGGTGGCACTGTGTGGCAACAATGGCATTGTGTGGCAACAATGGCAACAGTGGCATTGTGCGGCCACAATGGCATTGTGTGGCAACAATGGCAACAGTGGCATTGTGCGGCAACTATGGAAACAGTGGCATTGTGTGGCAACAATGGCATTGTGTGGCAACAATGGCAACGGTGGCATTGTGTGGCCACAATGGCATTGTGTGGCAACAATGGCAACGGTGGCATTGTTTGGCAACAGAGGCAACGGTGGCATTGTTTGGCAACAATGGAAACAGTGCCATTGTTTGGCAACAATGGCATTGTGTGGCAACAATGGCAACAGTGGCATTGTGTGGCAACAATGGAAACAGTGGCATTGTGTGGCAACAATGGCATTATGCGGCAACAATGGAAACAGTGGCATTGTGTGGCAACAATGGCATTGTGTGGCAACAATGGAAACAGTGGCATTGTGTGGCAACAATGGCATTGTGTGGCAACAATGGAAACAGTGGCGTTGTGTGGCAACAATGGCATTGTGTGGCAACAATGGAAACAGTGGCATTGTGTGGCAACAATGGCATTGTGTGGCGACAATGGAAACAGTGGTATTGTGTGGCAACAATGGCATTGCGTGGCAACAATGGCAACAGTGGCATTGTGTGGTCACAATGGCATTGTGTGGTCACAATTGCATTGTGTGGCAACAATGGCAACGGTGGCATTGTTTGGCAACAAAGGCAACAGTGGCATTGTTTGTCAACAATGGCATTGTGTGGCAACAATGGAAACAGTGGCATTGTGTGGCAAGAATGGCATTGTGTGGCAACAATGGAAACAGTGGCATTGTGTGGCAACAATGGCATTGTGTGGCAACAATGGAAACAGTGGCATTGTGCGGCCACAATGGCATTCTGTGGCAACAATGGCAACGGTGGCATTGTTTGGCAACAATGGCATTGTGTGGCAACAATGGCAACAGTGGCATTGTGTGGCAACAGTGGCATTGTGTGGCAACAATGGCATTGTGTGACAACAATGGCATTGTGTGGCAACAATGGAAACAGTGGCATTGTGTGGCAACAATGGCATTGTTTGGCAACAGAGGCAACGGTGGCATTGTTTGGCAACAATGGAAACAGTGCCATTGTTTGGCAACAATGGCATTGTGTGGCTACAATGGCAACAGTGGCATTGTGTGGCAACAATGGAAACAGTAGCATTGTGTGGCAACAATGGCATTATGCGGCAACAATGGAAACAGTGGCATTGTGTGGCAACAATGGCATTGTGCGGAAACAATGGAAACAGTGGCATTGTGTGGCAACAATGGCATTGTGTGGCAACAATTGCAACAGTGGCATTGTGTGGCAACAATGGCACTGTGTGGCAACAATGGAAACATTGGCATTGTTTGGCAACAATGGCATTGTGTGGCAACAATGGCAACAGTGGCATTGTGTGGCAACAATGGCAACAGTGGCATTGTTTGGCAACAATGGCATTGTGTGGCAACAGTGGCATTGTGTGGCAACAATGGAAACAGTGGCATTGTGTGGCAACAATGGCATTGCGTGGCAACAATGGAAACAGTGGCATTGTGTGGCAACAATGGCACTGTGTGGCAACAATGGAAACAGTGGCATTGTGTGGCAACAATGGCATTGTGTGGCAACAATGGAAACAGTGGCATTGTGTGGCAACAATGGCAATAGTGGCATTGTGTGGCAACAGTGGCATTGTGTGGCAACAATGGCATTGTCTGACAACAATGGCATTGTGTGGCAACAATGGAAACAGTAGCATTGTGTGGCAACAATGGCATTGTTTGGCAACAGAGGCAACGGTGGCATTGTTTGGCAACAATGGAAACAGTGCCATTGTTTGGCAACAATGGCATTGTGTGGCAACAATGGCAACAGTGGCATTGTGTGGCAACAATGGAAACAGTGGCATTGTATGGCAACAATGGCATTGTGTGGCAACAATGGAAACAGTGGCATTGTGTGGCAACAATGGCATTGTGTGGCAACAATGGAAACAGTGGCATTGTTTGGCAACAATGGCATTGTGCGGCAACAATGGAAACAGTGGCATTGTGTGGCAACAATGGCATTGTGTGGCAACAATGGAAACAGTGGCATTGTGTGGCAACAATGGCATTGTGCGGCAACAATGGAAACAGTGGCATTGTGTGGCAACAATGGCATTGTGTGGCAACAATGGCAAGAGTGGCATTGTGTGGCAACAATGGCATTGTGTGGCAACAATGGCAACAGTGGCATTGTGCGGCCACAATGGCATTGTGTGGCAACAATGGCAACGGTGGCATTGTGTGGCAACAGTGGCATTGTGTGGCAACAATGGAAACAGTAGCATTGTGTGGCAACAATGGCATTATGCGGCAACAATGGAAACAGTGGCATTGTGTGGCAACAATGGCACTGTGTGGCAACAATGGAAACATTGGCATTGTTTGGCAACAATGGCATTGTGTGGCAACAATGGCAACAGTGGCATTGTGTGGCAACAATGGCAACAGTGGCATTGTTTGGCAACAATGGCATTGTGTGGCAACAGTGGCATTGTGTGGCAACAATGGAAACAGTGGCATTGTGTGGCAACAATGGCATTGCGTGGCAACAATGGAAACAGTGGCATTGTGTGGCAACAATGGCACTGTGTGGCAACAATGGAAACAGTGGCATTGTGTGGCAACAATGGCATTGTGTGGCAACAATGGAAACGGTGGCATTGTGTGGCAACAATGGCAATAGTGGCATTGTGTGGCCACAGTGGCATTGTGTGGCAACAATGGAAACAGTGGCATTGTGTGGCAACAATGGCATTGTGTGGCAACAATGGCAACGGTGGCACTGTGTGGCAACAATGGCATTGTGTGGCAACAATGGCAACAGTGGCATTGTGCGGCCACAATGGCATTGTGTGGCAACAATGGAAACAGTGCCATTGTTTGGCAACAATGGCATTGTGTGGCAACAATGGCAACAGTGGCATTGTGTGGCAACAATGGAAACAGTGGCATTGTGTGGCAACAATGGCATTATGCGGCAACAATGGAAACAGTGGCATTGTGTGGCAACAATGGCATTGTGTGGCAACAATGGAAACAGTGGCATTGTGTGGCAACAATGGCATTGTGTGGCAACAATGGAAACAGTGGCGTTGTGTGGCAACAATGGCATTGTGTGGCAACAATGGAAACAGTGGCATTGTGTGGCAACAATGGCATTGTGTGGCGACAATGGAAACAGTGGTATTGTGTGGCAACAATGGCATTGCGTGGCAACAATGGCAACAGTGGCATTGTGTGGTCACAATGGCATTGTGTGGTCACAATTGCATTGTGTGGCAACAATGGCAACGGTGGCATTGTTTGGCAACAATGGCAACAGTGGCATTGTTTGTCAACAATGGCATTGTGTGGCAACAGTGGAAACAGTGGCATTGTGTGGCAACAATGGCATTGTGTGGCAACAATGGAAACAGTGGCATTGTGTGGCAACAATGGCATTGTGTGGCAACAATGGAAACAGTGGCATTGTGTGGTCACAATGGCATTGTGTGGTCACAATTGCATTGTGTGGCAACAATGGCAACGGTGGCATTGTTTGGCAATAATGGCAACAGTGGCATTGTTTGTCAACAATGGCATTGTGTGGCAACAATGGAAACAGTGGCATTGTGTGGCAACAATGGCATTGTGTGACAACAATGGCATTGTGTGGCAACAATGGAAACAGTGGCATTGTGTGGCAACAATGGCATTGTTTGGCAACAGAGGCAACGGTGGCATTGTTTGGCAACAATGGAAACAGTGCCATTGTTTGGCAACAATGGCATTGTATGGCTACAATGGCAACAGTGGCATTGTGTGGCAACTATGGAAACAGTAGCATTGTGTGGCAACAATGGCATTATGCGGCAACAATGGAAACAGTGGCATTGTGTGGCAACAATGGCAACAGTGGCTTTGTTTGGCAACAATGGCATTGTGTGGCAACAATGGCATTGTGTGGCAACAATGGCAACAGTGGCATTGTGCGGCCACAATGGCATTGTGTGGCAACAATGGCAACAGTGGCATTGTGCGGCAACAATGGAAACAGTGGCATTGTGTGGCAACAATGGCATTGTGTGGCAACAATGGCAACGGTGGCATTGTGTGGCAACAATGGCATTGTGTGGCAACAATGGCAACAGTGGCATTGTGCGGCCACAATGGCATTGTGTGGCAACAATGGCAACGGTGGCATTGTTTGGCAACAGAGGCAACGGTGGCATTGTTTGGCAACAATGGAAACAGTGCCATTGTTTGGCAACAATGGCATTGTGTGGCAACAATGGCAACAGTGGCATTGTGTGGCAACAATGGAAACAGTGGCATTGTGTGGCAACAATGGCATTGTGTGGCAACAATGGAAACAGTGGCATTGTTTGGCAACAATGGCATTGTGCGGCAACAATGGAAACAGTGGCATTGTGTGGTAACAATGGCACTGTGTGGCAACAATGGAAACAGTGGCATTGTGTGGCAACAATGGCATTGTGTGGCAACAATGGAAACAGTGGCATTGTGTGGCAACAATGGCATTGTGCGGCAACAATGGAAACAGTGGCATTGTGTGGCAACAATGGCATTGTGTGGCAACAATGGCAAGAGTGGCATTGTGTGGCAACAATGGCATTGTGTGGCAACAATGGCAACAGTGGCATTGTGCGGCCACAATGGCATTGTGTGGCAACAATGGCAACGGTGGCATTGTGTGGCAACAGTGGCATTGTGTGGCAACAATGGAAACAGTAGCATTGTGTGGCAACAATGGCATTGTGCGGCAACAATGGAAACAGTGGCATTGTGTGGCAACAATGGCATTGTATGGCAACAATGGCAACGGTGGCATTGTGTGGCAACAATGGCATTGTGTGGCAACAATGGCAACAGTGGCATTGTGCGGCCACAATGGCATTGTGTGGCAACAATGGCAACGGTGGCATTGTTTGGCAACAGAGCAACGGTGGCATTGTTTGGCAACAATGGAAACAGTGCCATTGTTTGACAACAATGGCATTGTGTGGCTACAATGGCAACAGTGGCATTGTGTGGCAACAATGGAAACAGTAGCATTGTGTGGCAACAATGGCATTATGTGGCAACAATGGAAACAGTGGCATTGTGTGGCAACAATGGCACTGTGTGGCAACAATGGAAACATTGGCATTGTTTGGCAACAATGGCATTGTGTGGCAACAATGGCAACAGTGGCATTGTGTGGCAACAATGGCAACAGTGGCATTGTTTGGCAACAATGGCATTGTGTGGCAACAGTGGCATTGTGTGGCAACAATGGAAACAGTGGCATTGTGTGGCAACAATGGCATTGCGTGGCAACAATGGAAACAGTGGCATTGTGTGGCAACAATGGCACTGTGTGGCAACAATGGAAACAGTGGCATTGTGTGGCAACAATGGCATTGTGTGGCAACAATGGAAACAGTGGCATTGTGTGGCAACAATGGCAATAGTGGCATTGTGTGGCAACAGTGGCATTGTGTGGCAACAATGGAAACAGTGGCATTGTGTGGCAACAATGGCATTGTGTGGCAACAATGGCAACGGTGGCACTGTGTGGCAACAATGGCATTGTGTGGCAACAATGGCAACAGTGGCATTGTGCGGCCACAATGGCATTGTGTGGCAACAATGGCAACAGTGGCATTGTGCGGCAACAATGGAAACAGTGGCATTGTGTGGCAACAATGGCATTGTGTGGCAACAATGGCAACGGTGGCATTGTGTGGCAACAATGGCATTGTGTGGCAACAGTGGCAACAGTGGCATTGTGTGGTCACAATGGCATTGTGTGGCACCAATTGCAACGGTGGCATTGTTTGGCAACAATGGCATTGTGTGGCAACAATGGCAACAGTGGCATTGTGTGGCCACAATTGCATTGTGTGGCAACAATGGCAACGGTGGCATTGTTTGGCAACAATGGAAACAGTGCCATTGTTTAGCAACAATGGCATTGTGTGGCAACAATGGCAACAGTGGCATTGTGTGGCAACAATGGAAACAGTGGCATTGTGTGGCAACAATGGCATTGTGCGGCAACAATGGAAACAGTGGCATTGTGTGGCAACAATGGCATTGTGTGGCAACAATGGCAACAGTGGCATTGTGTGGCAACAATGGCAACAGTGGCATTGTTTGGCAACAATGGCATTGTGTGGCAACAATGGAAACAGTGGCATTGTTTGGCAACAATGGCATTGTGTGGCAACAATGGCAACAGTGGCATTGTGTGGCAACAATGGCAACAGTGGCATTGTTTGGCAACAATGGCATTGTGTGGCAACAATGGCATTGTGTGGCAACAATGGAAACAGTGGCATTGTGTGGCAACAATGGCATTGTTTGGCAACAGACGCAACGGTGGCATTGTTTGGCAACAATGGAAACAGTGCCATTGTTTGACAACAATGGCATTGTGTGGCTACAATGGCAACAGTGGCATTGTGTGGCAACAATGGAAACAGTAGCATTGTGTGGCAACAATGGCATTATGCGGCAACAATGGAAACAGTGGCATTGTGTGGCAACAATGGCACTGTGTGGCAACAATGGAAACATTGGCATTGTTTGGCAACAATGGCATTGTGTGGCAACAATGGCAACAGTGGCATTGTGTAGCAACAATGGCAACAGTGGCATTGTTTGGCAACAATGGCATTGTGTGGCAACAGTGGCATTGTGTGGCAACAATGGAAACAGTGGCATTGTGTGGCAACAATGGCATTGCGTGGCAACAATGGAAACAGTGGCATTGTGTGGCAACAATGGCACTGTGTGGCAACAATGGAAACAGTGGCATTGTGTGGCAACAATGGCATTGTGTGGCAACAATGGAAACAGTGGCATTGTGTGGAAACAATGGCAATAGTGGCATTGTGTGGCAACAGTGGCATTGTGTGGCAACAATGGAAACAGTGGCATTGTGTGGCAACAATGGCATTGTGTGGCAACAATGGCAACGGTGGCACTGTGTGGCAACAATGGCATTGTGTGGCAACAATGGCAACAGTGGCATTGTGCGGCAACAATGGCATTGTGTGGCAACAATGGCAACAGTGGCATTGTGTGGCAACAATGGCAACAGTGGCATTGTTTGGCAACAATGGCATTGTGTGGCAACAATGGAAACAGTGGCATTGTTTGGCAACAATGGCATTGTGTGGCAACAATGGCAACAGTGGCATTGTGTGGCAACAATGGCAACAGTGGCATTGTTTGGCAACAATGGCATTGTGTGGCAACAATGGCATTGTGTGGCAACAATGGAAACAGTGGCATTGTGTGGCAACAATGGCATTGTTTGGCAACAGACGCAACGGTGGCATTGTTTGGCAACAATGGAAACAGTGCCATTGTTTGACAACAATGGCATTGTGTGGCTACAATGGCAACAGTGGCATTGTGTGGCAACAATGGAAACAGTAGCATTGTGTGGCAACAATGGCATTATGCGGCAACAATGGAAACAGTGGCATTGTGTGGCAACAATGGCACTGTGTGGCAACAATGGAAACATTGGCATTGTTTGGCAACAATGGCATTGTGTGGCAACAATGGCAACAGTGGCATTGTGTAGCAACAATGGCAACAGTGGCATTGTTTGGCAACAATGGCATTGTGTGGCAACAGTGGCATTGTGTGGCAACAATGGAAACAGTGGCATTGTGTGGCAACAATGGCATTGCGTGGCAACAATGGAAACAGTGGCATTGTGTGGCAACAATGGCACTGTGTGGCAACAATGGAAACAGTGGCATTGTGTGGCAACAATGGCATTGTTTGGCAACAATGGAAACAGTGGCATTGTGTGGCAACAATGGCAATAGTGGCATTGTGTGGCAACAGTGGCATTGTGTGGCAACAATGGAAACAGTGGCATTGTGTGGCAACAATGGCATTGTGTGGCAACAATGGCAACGGTGGCACTGTGTGGCAACAATGGCATTGTGTGGCAACAATGGCAACAGTGGCATTGTGCGGCCACAATGGCATTGTGTGGCAACAATGGCAACAGTGGCATTGTGCGGCAACTATGGAAACAGTGGCATTGTGTGGCAACAATGGCATTGTGTGGCAACAATGGCAACGGTGGCATTGTGTGGCCACAATGGCATTGTGTGGCAACAATGGCAACGGTGGCATTGTTTGGCAACAGAGGCAACGGTGGCATTGTTTGGCAACAATGGAAACAGTGCCATTGTTTGGCAACAATGGCATTGTGTGGCAACAATGGCAACAGTGGCATTGTGTGGCAACAATGGAAACAGTGGCATTGTGTGGCAACAATGGCATTATGCGGCAACAATGGAAACAGTGGCATTGTGTGGCAACAATGGCATTGTGTGGCAACAATGGAAACAGTGGCATTGTGTGGCAACAATGGCATTGTGTGGCAACAATGGAAACAGTGGCGTTGTGTGGCAACAATGGCATTGTGTGGCAACAATGGAAACAGTGGCATTGTGTGGCAACAATGGCATTGTGTGGCGACAATGGAAACAGTGGTATTGTGTGGCAACAATGTCATTGCGTGGCAACAATGGCAACAGTGGCATTGTGTGGTCACAATGGCATTGTGTGGTCACAATTGCATTGTGTGGCAACAATGGCAACGGTGGCATTGTTTGGCAACAAAGGCAACAGTGGCATTGTTTGTCAACAATGGCATTGTGTGGCAACAATGGAAACAGTGGCATTCTGTGGCAAGAATGGCATTGTGTGGCAACAATGGAAACAATGGCATTGTGTGGCAACAATGGCATTGTGTGGCAACAATGGAAACAGTGGCATTGTGCGGCCACAATGGCATTCTGTGGCAACAATGGCAACGGTGGCATTGTTTGGCAACAATGGCATTGTGTGGCAACAATGGCAACAGTGGCATTGTGTGGCAACAGTGGCATTGTGTGGCAACAATGGCATTGTGTGACAACAATGGCATTGTGTGGCAACAATGGAAACAGTGGCATTGTGTGGCAACAATGGCATTGTTTGGCAACAGAGGCAACGGTGGCATTGTTTGGCAACAATGGAAACAGTGCCATTGTTTGGTAACAATGGCATTGTGTGGCTACAATGGCAACAGTGGCATTGTGTGGCAACAATGGAAACAGTAGCATTGTGTGGCAACAATGGCATTATGCGGCAACAATGGAAACAGTGGCATTGTGTGGCAACAATGGCATTGTGCGGAAACAATGGAAACAGTGGCATTGTGTGGCAACAATGGCATTGTGTGGCAACAATTGCAACAGTGGCATTGTGTGGCAACAATGGCACTGTGTGGCAACAATGGAAACATTGGCATTGTTTGGCAACAATGGCATTGTGTGGCAACAATGGCAACAGTGGCATTGTGTGGCAACAATGGCAACAGTGGCATTGTTTGGCAACAATGGCATTGTGTGGCAACAGTGGCATTGTGTGGCAACAATGGAAACAGTGGCATTGTGTGGCAACAATGGCATTGCGTGGCAACAATGGAAACAGTGGCATTGTGTGGCAACAATGGCACTGTGTGGCAACAATGGAAACAGTGGCATTGTGTGGCAACAATGGCATTGTGTGGCAACAATGGAAACAGTGGCATTGTGTGGCAACAATGGCAATAGTGGCATTGTGTGGCAACAGTGGCATTGTGTGGCAACAATGGCATTGTCTGACAACAATGGCATTGTGTGGCAACAATGGAAACAGTAGCATTGTGTGGCAACAATGGCATTGTTTGGCAACAGAGGCAACGGTGGCATTGTTTGGCAACAATGGAAACAGTGCCATTGTTTGGCAACAATGGCATTGTGTGGCAACAATGGCAACAGTGGCATTGTGTGGCAACAATGGAAACAGTGGCATTGTATGGCAACAATGGCATTGTGTGGCAACAATGGAAACAGTGGCATTGTGTGGCAACAATGGCATTGTGTGGCAACAATGGAAACAGTGGCATTGTTTGGCAACAATGGCATTGAGCGGCAACAATGGAAACAGTGGCATTGTGTGGCAACAATGGCATTGTGTGGCAACAATGGAAACAGTGGCATTGTGTGGCAACAATGGCATTGTGCGGCAACAATGGAAACAGTGGCATTGTGTGGCAACAATGGCATTGTGTGGCAACAATGGCAAGAGTGGCATTGTGTGGCAACAATGGCATTGTGTGGCAACAATGGCAACAGTGGCATTGTGCGGCCACAATGGCATTGTGTGGCAACAATGGCAACGGTGGCATTGTGTGGCAACAGTGGCATTGTGTGGCAACAATGGAAACAGTAGCATTGTGTGGCAACAATGGCATTATGCGGCAACAATGGAAACAGTGGCATTGTGTGGCAACAATGGCACTGTGTGGCAACAATGGAAACATTGGCATTGTTTGGCAACAATGGCATTGTGTGGCAACAATGGCAACAGTGGCATTGTGTGGCAACAATGGCAACAGTGGCATTGTTTGGCAACAATGGCATTGTGTGGCAACAGTGGCATTGTGTGGCAACAATGGAAACAGTGGCATTGTGTGGCAACAATGGCATTGCGTGGCAACAATGGAAACAGTGGCATTGTGTGGCAACAATGGCACTGTGTGGCAACAATGGAAACAGTGGCATTGTGTGGCAACAATGGCATTGTGTGGCAACAATGGAAACGGTGGCATTGTGTGGCAACAATGGCAATAGTGGCATTGTGTGGCCACAGTGGCATTGTGTGGCAACAATGGAAACAGTGGCATTGTGTGGCAACAATGGCATTGTGTGGCAACAATGGCAACGGTGGCACTGTGTGGCAACAATGGCATTGTGTGGCAACAATGGCAACAGTGGCATTGTGCGGCCACAATGGGATTGTGTGGCAACAATGGCAACAGTGGCATTGTGCGGCAACAATGGAAACAGTGGCATTGTGTGGCAACAATGGCATTGTATGGCAACAATGGCAACGGTGGCATTGTGTGGCAACAATGGCATTGTGTGGCAACAATGGCAACAGTGGCATTGTGCGGCCACAATGGCATTGTGTGGCAACAATGGCAACGGTGGCATTGTTTGGCAACAGAGCAACGGTGGCATTGTTTGGCAACAATGGAAACAGTGCCATTGTTTGACAACAATGGCATTGTGTGGCTACAATGGCAACAGTGGCATTGTGTGGCAACAATGGAAACAGTAGCATTGTGTGGCAACAATGGCATTATGTGGCAACAATGGAAACAGTGGCATTGTGTGGCAACAATGGCACTGTGTGGCAACAATGGAAACATTGGCATTGTTTGGCAACAATGGCATTGTGTGGCAACAATGGCAACAGTGGCATTGTGTGGCAACAATGGCAACAGTGGCATTGTTTGGCAACAATGGCATTGTGTGGCAACAGTGGCATTGTGTGGCAACAATGGAAACAGTGGCATTGTGTGGCAACAATGGCATTGCGTGGCAACAATGGAAACAGTGGCATTGTGTGGCAACAATGGCACTGTGTGGCAACAATGGAAACAGTGGCATTGTGTGGCAACAATGGCATTGTGTGGCAACAATGGAAACAGTGGCATTGTGTGGCAACAATGGCAATAGTGGCATTGTGTGGCAACAGTGGCATTGTGTGGCAACAATGGAAACAGTGGCATTGTGTGGCAACAATGGCATTGTGTGGCAACAATGGCAACGGTGGCACTGTGTGGCAACAATGGCATTGTGTGGCAACAATGGCAACAGTGGCATTGTGCGGCCACAATGGCATTGTGTGGCAACAATGGCAACAGTGGCATTGTGCGGCAACAATGGAAACAGTGGCATTGTGTGGCAACAATGGCATTGTGTGGCAACAATGGCAACGGTGGCATTGTGTGGCAACAATGGCATTGTGTGGCAACAGTGGCAACAGTGGCATTGTGTGGTCACAATGGCATTGTGTGGCAACAATGGCAACGGTGGCATTGTTTGGCAACAATGGAAACAGTGCCATTGTTTAGCAACAATGGCATTGTGTGGCAACAATGGCAACAGTGGCATTGTGTGGCAACAATGGAAACAGTGGCATTGTGTGGCAACAATGGCATTGTGCGGCAACAATGGAAACAGTGGCATTGTGTGGCAACAATGGCATTGTGTGGCAACAATGGCAACAGTGGCATTGTGTGGCAACAATGGCAACAGTGGCATTGTTTGGCAACAATGGCATTGTGTGGCAACAATGGAAACAGTGGCATTGTTTGGCAACAATGGCATTGTGTGGCAACAATGGCAACAGTGGCATTGTGTGGCAACAATGGCAACAGTGGCATTGTTTGGCAACAATGGCATTGTGTGGCAACAATGGCATTGTGTGGCAACAATGGAAACAGTGGCATTGTGTGGCAACAATGGCATTGTTTGGCAACAGACGCAACGGTGGCATTGTTTGGCAACAATGGAAACAGTGCCATTGTTTGACAACAATGGCATTGTGTGGCTACAATGGCAACAGTGGCATTGTGTGGCAACAATGGAAACAGTAGCATTGTGTGGCAACAATGGCATTATGCGGCAACAATGGAAACAGTGGCATTGTGTGGCAACAATGGCACTGTGTGGCAACAATGGAAACATTGGCATTGTTTGGCAACAATGGCATTGTGTGGCAACAATGGCAACAGTGGCATTGTGTAGCAACAATGGCAACAGTGGCATTGTTTGGCAACAATGGCATTGTGTGGCAACAGTGGCATTGTGTGGCAACAATGGAAACAGTGGCATTGTGTGGCAACAATGGCATTGCGTGGCAACAATGGAAACAGTGGCATTGTGTGGCAACAATGGCACTGTGTGGCAACAATGGAAACAGTGGCATTGTGTGGCAACAATGGCATTGTGTGGCAACAATGGAAACAGTGGCATTGTGTGGCAACAATGGCAATAGTGGCATTGTGTGGCAACAGTGGCATTGTGTGGCAACAATGGAAACAGTGGCATTGTGTGGCCACAATGGCATTGTGTGGCAACAATGGCAACAGTGGCATTGTGCGGCAACAATGGAAACAGTGGCATTGTGCGGCCACAATGGCATTGTGTGGCAACAATGGCAACGGTGGCATTGTTTGGCAACAGAGCAACGGTGGCATTGTTTGGCAACAATGGAAACAGTGCCATTGTTTGACAACAATGGCATTGTGTGGCTACAATGGCAACAGTGGCATTGTGTGGCAACAATGGAAACAGTAGCATTGTGTGGCAACAATGGCATTATGTGGCAACAATGGAAACAGTGGCATTGTGTGGCAACAATGGCACTGTGTGGCAACAATGGAAACATTGGCATTGTTTGGCAACAATGGCATTGTGTGGCAACAATGGCAACAGTGGCATTGTGTGGCAACAATGGCAACAGTGGCATTGTTTGGCAACAATGGCATTGTGTGGCAACAGTGGCATTGTGTGGCAACAATGGAAACAGTGGCATTGTGTGGCAACAATGGCATTGCGTGGCAACAATGGAAACAGTGGCATTGTGTGGCAACAATGGCACTGTGTGGCAACAATGGAAACAGTGGCATTGTGTGGCAACAATGGCATTGTGTGGCAACAATGGAAACAGTGGCATTGTGTGGCAACAATGGCAATAGTGGCATTGTGTGGCAACAGTGGCATTGTGTGGCAACAATGGAAACAGTGGCATTGTGTGGCAACAATGGCATTGTGTGGCAACAATGGCAACGGTGGCACTGTGTGGCAACAATGGCATTGTGTGGCAACAATGGCAACAGTGGCATTGTGCGGCCACAATGGCATTGTGTGGCAACAATGGCAACAGTGGCATTGTGCGGCAACAATGGAAACAGTGGCATTGTGTGGCAACAATGGCATTGTGTGGCAACAATGGCAACGGTGGCATTGTGTGGCAACAATGGCATTGTGTGGCAACAGTGGCAACAGTGGCATTGTGTGGTCACAATGGCATTGTGTGGCACCAATTGCAACGGTGGCATTGTTTGGCAACAATGGCATTGTGTGGCAACAATGGCAACAGTGGCATTGTGTGGCCACAATTGCATTGTGTGGCAACAATGGCAACGGTGGCATTGTTTGGCAACAATGGAAACAGTGCCATTGTTTAGCAACAATGGCATTGTGTGGCAACAATGGCAACAGTGGCATTGTGTGGCAACAATGGAAACAGTGGCATTGTGTGGCAACAATGGCATTGTGCGGCAACAATGGAAACAGTGGCATTGTGTGGCAACAATGGCATTGTGTGGCAACAATGGCAACAGTGGCATTGTGTGGCAACAATGGCAACAGTGGCATTGTTTGGCAACAATGGCATTGTGTGGCAACAATGGAAACAGTGGCATTGTTTGGCAACAATGGCATTGTGTGGCAACAATGGCAACAGTGGCATTGTGTGGCAACAATGGCAACAGTGGCATTGTTTGGCAACAATGGCATTGTGTGGCAACAATGGCATTGTGTGGCAACAATGGAAACAGTGGCATTGTGTGGCAACAATGGCATTGTTTGGCAACAGACGCAACGGTGGCATTGTTTGGCAACAATGGAAACAGTGCCATTGTTTGACAACAATGGCATTGTGTGGCTACAATGGCAACAGTGGCATTGTGTGGCAACAATGGAAACAGTAGCATTGTGTGGCAACAATGGCATTATGCGGCAACAATGGAAACAGTGGCATTGTGTGGCAACAATGGCACTGTGTGGCAACAATGGAAACATTGGCATTGTTTGGCAACAATGGCATTGTGTGGCAACAATGGCAACAGTGGCATTGTGTAGCAACAATGGCAACAGTGGCATTGTTTGGCAACAATGGCATTGTGTGGCAACAGTGGCATTGTGTGGCAACAATGGAAACAGTGGCATTGTGTGGCAACAATGGCATTGCGTGGCAACAATGGAAACAGTGGCATTGTGTGGCAACAATGGCACTGTGTGGCAACAATGGAAACAGTGGCATTGTGTGGCAACAATGGCATTGTGTGGCAACAATGGAAACAGTGGCATTGTGTGGAAACAATGGCAATAGTGGCATTGTGTGGCAACAGTGGCATTGTGTGGCAACAATGGAAACAGTGGCATTGTGTGGCAACAATGGCATTGTGTGGCAACAATGGCAACGGTGGCACTGTGTGGCAACAATGGCATTGTGTGGCAACAATGGCAACAGTGGCATTGTGCGGCAACAATGGCATTGTGTGGCAACAATGGCAACAGTGGCATTGTGTGGCAACAATGGCAACAGTGGCATTGTTTGGCAACAATGGCATTGTGTGGCAACAATGGAAACAGTGGCATTGTTTGGCAACAATGGCATTGTGTGGCAACAATGGCAACAGTGGCATTGTGTGGCAACAATGGCAACAGTGGCATTGTTTGGCAACAATGGCATTGTGTGGCAACAATGGCATTGTGTGGCAACAATGGAAACAGTGGCATTGTGTGGCAACAATGGCATTGTTTGGCAACAGACGCAACGGTGGCATTGTTTGGCAACAATGGAAACAGTGCCATTGTTTGACAACAATGGCATTGTGTGGCTACAATGGCAACAGTGGCATTGTGTGGCAACAATGGAAACAGTAGCATTGTGTGGCAACAATGGCATTATGCGGCAACAATGGAAACAGTGGCATTGTGTGGCAACAATGGCACTGTGTGGCAACAATGGAAACATTGGCATTGTTTGGCAACAATGGCATTGTGTGGCAACAATGGCAACAGTGGCATTGTGTAGCAACAATGGCAACAGTGGCATTGTTTGGCAACAATGGCATTGTGTGGCAACAGTGGCATTGTGTGGCAACAATGGAAACAGTGGCATTGTGTGGCAACAATGGCATTGCGTGGCAACAATGGAAACAGTGGCATTGTGTGGCAACAATGGCACTGTGTGGCAACAATGGAAACAGTGGCATTGTGTGGCAACAATGGCATTGTTTGGCAACAATGGAAACAGTGGCATTGTGTGGCAACAATGGCAATAGTGGCATTGTGTGGCAACAGTGGCATTGTGTGGCAACAATGGAAACAGTGGCATTGTGTGGCAACAATGGCATTGTGTGGCAACAATGGCAACGGTGGCACTGTGTGGCAACAATGGCATTGTGTGGCAACAATGGCAACAGTGGCATTGTGCGGCCACAATGGCATTGTGTGGCAACAATGGCAACAGTGGCATTGTGCGGCAACTATGGAAACAGTGGCATTGTGTGGCAACAATGGCATTGTGTGGCAACAATGGCAACGGTGGCATTGTGTGGCCACAATGGCATTGTGTGGCAACAATGGCAACGGTGGCATTGTTTGGCAACAGAGGCAACGGTGGCATTGTTTGGCAACAATGGAAACAGTGCCATTGTTTGGCAACAATGGCATTGTGTGGCAACAATGGCAACAGTGGCATTGTGTGGCAACAATGGAAACAGTGGCATTGTGTGGCAACAATGGCATTATGCGGCAACAATGGAAACAGTGGCATTGTGTGGCAACAATGGCATTGTGTGGCAACAATGGAAACAGTGGCATTGTGTGGCAACAATGGCATTGTGTGGCAACAATGGAAACAGTGGCGTTGTGTGGCAACAATGGCATTGTGTGGCAACAATGGAAACAGTGGCATTGTGTGGCAACAATGGCATTGTGTGGCGACAATGGAAACAGTGGTATTGTGTGGCAACAATGTCATTGCGTGGCAACAATGGCAACAGTGGCATTGTGTGGTCACAATGGCATTGTGTGGTCACAATTGCATTGTGTGGCAACAATGGCAACGGTGGCATTGTTTGGCAACAAAGGCAACAGTGGCATTGTTTGTCAACAATGGCATTGTGTGGCAACAATGGAAACAGTGGCATTCTGTGGCAAGAATGGCATTGTGTGGCAACAATGGAAACAATGGCATTGTGTGGCAACAATGGCATTGTGTGGCAACAATGGAAACAGTGGCATTGTGCGGCCACAATGGCATTCTGTGGCAACAATGGCAACGGTGGCATTGTTTGGCAACAATGGCATTGTGTGGCAACAATGGCAACAGTGGCATTGTGTGGCAACAGTGGCATTGTGTGGCAACAATGGCATTGTGTGACAACAATGGCATTGTGTGGCAACAATGGAAACAGTGGCATTGTGTGGCAACAATGGCATTGTTTGGCAACAGAGGCAACGGTGGCATTGTTTGGCAACAATGGAAACAGTGCCATTGTTTGGTAACAATGGCATTGTGTGGCTACAATGGCAACAGTGGCATTGTGTGGCAACAATGGAAACAGTAGCATTGTGTGGCAACAATGGCATTATGCGGCAACAATGGAAACAGTGGCATTGTGTGGCAACAATGGCATTGTGCGGAAACAATGGAAACAGTGGCATTGTGTGGCAACAATGGCATTGTGTGGCAACAATTGCAACAGTGGCATTGTGTGGCAACAATGGCACTGTGTGGCAACAATGGAAACATTGGCATTGTTTGGCAACAATGGCATTGTGTGGCAACAATGGCAACAGTGGCATTGTGTGGCAACAATGGCAACAGTGGCATTGTTTGGCAACAATGGCATTGTGTGGCAACAGTGGCATTGTGTGGCAACAATGGAAACAGTGGCATTGTGTGGCAACAATGGCATTGCGTGGCAACAATGGAAACAGTGGCATTGTGTGGCAACAATGGCACTGTGTGGCAACAATGGAAACAGTGGCATTGTGTGGCAACAATGGCATTGTGTGGCAACAATGGAAACAGTGGCATTGTGTGGCAACAATGGCAATAGTGGCATTGTGTGGCAACAGTGGCATTGTGTGGCAACAATGGCATTGTCTGACAACAATGGCATTGTGTGGCAACAATGGAAACAGTAGCATTGTGTGGCAACAATGGCATTGTTTGGCAACAGAGGCAACGGTGGCATTGTTTGGCAACAATGGAAACAGTGCCATTGTTTGGCAACAATGGCATTGTGTGGCAACAATGGCAACAGTGGCATTGTGTGGCAACAATGGAAACAGTGGCATTGTATGGCAACAATGGCATTGTGTGGCAACAATGGAAACAGTGGCATTGTGTGGCAACAATGGCATTGTGTGGCAACAATGGAAACAGTGGCATTGTTTGGCAACAATGGCATTGAGCGGCAACAATGGAAACAGTGGCATTGTGTGGCAACAATGGCATTGTGTGGCAACAATGGAAACAGTGGCATTGTGTGGCAACAATGGCATTGTGCGGCAACAATGGAAACAGTGGCATTGTGTGGCAACAATGGCATTGTGTGGCAACAATGGCAAGAGTGGCATTGTGTGGCAACAATGGCATTGTGTGGCAACAATGGCAACAGTGGCATTGTGCGGCCACAATGGCATTGTGTGGCAACAATGGCAACGGTGGCATTGTGTGGCAACAGTGGCATTGTGTGGCAACAATGGAAACAGTAGCATTGTGTGGCAACAATGGCATTATGCGGCAACAATGGAAACAGTGGCATTGTGTGGCAACAATGGCACTGTGTGGCAACAATGGAAACATTGGCATTGTTTGGCAACAATGGCATTGTGTGGCAACAATGGCAACAGTGGCATTGTGTGGCAACAATGGCAACAGTGGCATTGTTTGGCAACAATGGCATTGTGTGGCAACAGTGGCATTGTGTGGCAACAATGGAAACAGTGGCATTGTGTGGCAACAATGGCATTGCGTGGCAACAATGGAAACAGTGGCATTGTGTGGCAACAATGGCACTGTGTGGCAACAATGGAAACAGTGGCATTGTGTGGCAACAATGGCATTGTGTGGCAACAATGGAAACGGTGGCATTGTGTGGCAACAATGGCAATAGTGGCATTGTGTGGCCACAGTGGCATTGTGTGGCAACAATGGAAACAGTGGCATTGTGTGGCAACAATGGCATTGTGTGGCAACAATGGCAACGGTGGCACTGTGTGGCAACAATGGCATTGTGTGGCAACAATGGCAACAGTGGCATTGTGCGGCCACAATGGGATTGTGTGGCAACAATGGCAACAGTGGCATTGTGCGGCAACAATGGAAACAGTGGCATTGTGTGGCAACAATGGCATTGTATGGCAACAATGGCAACGGTGGCATTGTGTGGCAACAATGGCATTGTGTGGCAACAATGGCAACAGTGGCATTGTGCGGCCACAATGGCATTGTGTGGCAACAATGGCAACGGTGGCATTGTTTGGCAACAGAGCAACGGTGGCATTGTTTGGCAACAATGGAAACAGTGCCATTGTTTGACAACAATGGCATTGTGTGGCTACAATGGCAACAGTGGCATTGTGTGGCAACAATGGAAACAGTAGCATTGTGTGGCAACAATGGCATTATGTGGCAACAATGGAAACAGTGGCATTGTGTGGCAACAATGGCACTGTGTGGCAACAATGGAAACATTGGCATTGTTTGGCAACAATGGCATTGTGTGGCAACAATGGCAACAGTGGCATTGTGTGGCAACAATGGCAACAGTGGCATTGTTTGGCAACAATGGCATTGTGTGGCAACAGTGGCATTGTGTGGCAACAATGGAAACAGTGGCATTGTGTGGCAACAATGGCATTGCGTGGCAACAATGGAAACAGTGGCATTGTGTGGCAACAATGGCACTGTGTGGCAACAATGGAAACAGTGGCATTGTGTGGCAACAATGGCATTGTGTGGCAACAATGGAAACAGTGGCATTGTGTGGCAACAATGGCAATAGTGGCATTGTGTGGCAACAGTGGCATTGTGTGGCAACAATGGAAACAGTGGCATTGTGTGGCAACAATGGCATTGTGTGGCAACAATGGCAACGGTGGCACTGTGTGGCAACAATGGCATTGTGTGGCAACAATGGCAACAGTGGCATTGTGCGGCCACAATGGCATTGTGTGGCAACAATGGCAACAGTGGCATTGTGCGGCAACAATGGAAACAGTGGCATTGTGTGGCAACAATGGCATTGTGTGGCAACAATGGCAACGGTGGCATTGTGTGGCAACAATGGCATTGTGTGGCAACAGTGGCAACAGTGGCATTGTGTGGTCACAATGGCATTGTGTGGCAACAATGGCAACGGTGGCATTGTTTGGCAACAATGGAAACAGTGCCATTGTTTAGCAACAATGGCATTGTGTGGCAACAATGGCAACAGTGGCATTGTGTGGCAACAATGGAAACAGTGGCATTGTGTGGCAACAATGGCATTGTGCGGCAACAATGGAAACAGTGGCATTGTGTGGCAACAATGGCATTGTGTGGCAACAATGGCAACAGTGGCATTGTGTGGCAACAATGGCAACAGTGGCATTGTTTGGCAACAATGGCATTGTGTGGCAACAATGGAAACAGTGGCATTGTTTGGCAACAATGGCATTGTGTGGCAACAATGGCAACAGTGGCATTGTGTGGCAACAATGGCAACAGTGGCATTGTTTGGCAACAATGGCATTGTGTGGCAACAATGGCATTGTGTGGCAACAATGGAAACAGTGGCATTGTGTGGCAACAATGGCATTGTTTGGCAACAGACGCAACGGTGGCATTGTTTGGCAACAATGGAAACAGTGCCATTGTTTGACAACAATGGCATTGTGTGGCTACAATGGCAACAGTGGCATTGTGTGGCAACAATGGAAACAGTAGCATTGTGTGGCAACAATGGCATTATGCGGCAACAATGGAAACAGTGGCATTGTGTGGCAACAATGGCACTGTGTGGCAACAATGGAAACATTGGCATTGTTTGGCAACAATGGCATTGTGTGGCAACAATGGCAACAGTGGCATTGTGTAGCAACAATGGCAACAGTGGCATTGTTTGGCAACAATGGCATTGTGTGGCAACAGTGGCATTGTGTGGCAACAATGGAAACAGTGGCATTGTGTGGCAACAATGGCATTGCGTGGCAACAATGGAAACAGTGGCATTGTGTGGCAACAATGGCACTGTGTGGCAACAATGGAAACAGTGGCATTGTGTGGCAACAATGGCATTGTGTGGCAACAATGGAAACAGTGGCATTGTGTGGCAACAATGGCAATAGTGGCATTGTGTGGCAACAGTGGCATTGTGTGGCAACAATGGAAACAGTGGCATTGTGTGGCCACAATGGCATTGTGTGGCAACAATGGCAACAGTGGCATTGTGCGGCAACAATGGAAACAGTGGCATTGTGTGGCAACAATGGCATTGTGTGGCAACAATGGCAACGGTGGCATTGTGTGGCAACAATGGCATTGTGTGGCAACAATGGCAACAGTGGCATTGTGCGGCCACAATGGCATTGTGTGGCAAGAATGGCAACGGTGGCATTGTTTGGCAACAGAGGCAACGGTGGCATTGTTTGGCAACAATGGAAACAGTGCCATTGTTTGGCAACAATGGCATTGTGTGGCAACAATGGCAACAGTGGCATTGTGTGGCAACAATGGAAACAGTGGCATTGTGTGGCAACAATGGCATTATGCGGCAACAATGGAAACAGTGGCATTGTGTGGCAACAATGGCATTGTGTGGCAACAATGGAAACAGTGGCATTGTGTGGCAACAATGGCATTGTGTGGCAACAATGGAAACAGTGGCGTTGTGTGGCAACAATGGCATTGTGTGGCAACAATGGAAACAGTGGCATTGTGTGGCAACAATGGCATTGTGTGGCGACAATGGAAACAGTGGTATTGTGTGGCAACAATGGCATTGCGTGGCAACAATGGCAACAGTGGCATTGTGTGGTCACAATGGCATTGTGTGGTCACAATTGCATTGTGTGGCAACAATGGCAACGGTGGCATTGTTTGGCAACAAAGGCAACAGTGGCATTGTTTGTCAACAATGGCATTGTGTGGCAACAATGGAAACAGTGGCATTGTGTGGCAAGAATGGCATTGTGTGGCAACAATGGAAACAGTGGCATTGTGTGGCAACAATGGCATTGTGTGGCAACAATGGAAACAGTGGCATTGTGCGGCCACAATGGCATTCTGTGGCAACAATGGCAACGGTGGCATTGTTTGGCAACAATGGCATTGTGTGGCAACAATGGCAACAGTGGCATTGTGTGGCAACAGTGGCATTGTGTGGCAACAATGGCATTGTCTGACAACAATGGCATTGTGTGGCAACAATGGAAACAGTAGCATTGTGTGGCAACAATGGCATTGTTTGGCAACAGAGGCAACGGTGGCATTGTTTGGCAACAATGGAAACAGTGCCATTGTTTGGCAACAATGGCAACAGTGCCATTGTTTGGCAACAATGGCATTGTGTGGCAACAATGGCAACAGTGGCATTGTGTGGCAACAATGGAAACAGTGGCATTGTATGGCAACAATGGCATTGTGTGGCAACAATGGAAACAGTGGCATTGTGTGGCAACAATGGCATTGTGTGGCAACAATGGCAACGGTGGCATTGTGTGGCAACAATGGCATTGTGTGGCAACAATGGCAACAGTGGCATTGTGCGGCCACAATGGCATTGTGTGGCAAGAATGGCAACGGTGGCATTGTTTGGCAACAGAGGCAACGGTGGCATTGTTTGGCAACAATGGAAACAGTGCCATTGTTTGGCAACAATGGCATTGTGTGGCAACAATGGCAACAGTGGCATTGTGTGGCAACAATGGAAACAGTGGCATTGTGTGGCAACAATGGCATTATGCGGCAACAATGGAAACAGTGGCATTGTGTGGCAACAATGGCATTGTGTGGCAACAATGGAAACAGTGGCATTGTGTGGCAACAATGGCATTGTGTGGCAACAATGGAAACAGTGGCGTTGTGTGGCAACAATGGCATTGTGTGGCAACAATGGAAACAGTGGCATTGTGTGGCAACAATGGCATTGTGTGGCGACAATGGAAACAGTGGTATTGTGTGGCAACAATGGCATTGCGTGGCAACAATGGCAACAGTGGCATTGTGTGGTCACAATGGCATTGTGTGGTCACAATTGCATTGTGTGGCAACAATGGCAACGGTGGCATTGTTTGGCAACAAAGGCAACAGTGGCATTGTTTGTCAACAATGGCATTGTGTGGCAACAATGGAAACAGTGGCATTGTGTGGCAAGAATGGCATTGTGTGGCAACAATGGAAACAGTGGCATTGTGTGGCAACAATGGCATTGTGTGGCAACAATGGAAACAGTGGCATTGTGCGGCCACAATGGCATTCTGTGGCAACAATGGCAACGGTGGCATTGTTTGGCAACAATGGCATTGTGTGGCAACAATGGCAACAGTGGCATTGTGTGGCAACAGTGGCATTGTGTGGCAACAATGGCATTGTCTGACAACAATGGCATTGTGTGGCAACAATGGAAACAGTAGCATTGTGTGGCAACAATGGCATTGTTTGGCAACAGAGGCAACGGTGGCATTGTTTGGCAACAATGGAAACAGTGCCATTGTTTGGCAACAATGGCAACAGTGCCATTGTTTGGCAACAATGGCATTGTGTGGCAACAATGGCAACAGTGGCATTGTGTGGCAACAATGGAAACAGTGGCATTGTATGGCAACAATGGCATTGTGTGGCAACAATGGAAACAGTGGCATTGTGTGGCAACAATGGCATTGTGTGGCAACAATGGAAACAGTGGCATTGTTTGGCAACAATGGCATTGTGCGGCAACAATGGAAACAGTGGCATTGTGTGGTAACAATGGCACTGTGTGGCAACAATGGAAACAGTGGCATTGTGTGGCAACAATGGCATTGTGTGGCAACAATGGAAACAGTGGCATTGTGTGGCAACAATGGCATTGTGCGGCAACAATGGAAACAGTGGCATTGTGTGGCAACAATGGCATTGTGTGGCAACAATGGCAAGAGTGGCATTGTGTGGTAACAATGGCATTGTGTGGCAACAATGGCAACAGTGGCATTGTGCGGCCACAATGGCATTGTGTGGCAACAATGGCAACGGTGGCATTGTGTGGCAACAGTGGCATTGTGTGGCAACAATGGAAACAGTAGCATTGTGTGGCAACAATGGCATTATGCGGCAACAATGGAAACAGTGGCATTGTGTGGCAACAATGGCATTGTGTGGCAACAATGGAAACATTGGCATTGTTTGGCAACAATGGCATTGTGTGGCAACAATGGCAACAGTGGCATTGTGTGGCAACAATGGCAACAGTGGCATTGTTTGGCAACAATGGCATTGTGTGGCAACAGTGGCATTGTGTGGCAACAATGGAAACAGTGGCATTGTGTGGCAACAATGGCATTGCGTGGCAACAATGGAAACAGTGGCATTGTGTGGCAACAATGGCACTGTGTGGCAACAATGGAAACAGTGGCATTGTGTGGCAACAATGGCATTGTGTGGCAACAATGGAAACAGTGGCATTGTGTGGCAACAATGGCAATAGTGGCATTGTGTGGCAACAGTGGCATTGTGTGGCAACAATGGAAACAGTGGCATTGTGTGGCAACAATGGCATTGTGTGGCAACAATGGCAACGGTGGCACTGTGTGGCAACAATGGCATTGTGTGGCAACAATGGCAACAGTGGCATTGTGCGGCCACAATGGGATTCTGTGGCAACAATGGCAACAGTGGCATTGTGCGGCAACAATGGAAACAGTGGCATTGTGTGGCAACAATGGCATTGTATGGCAACAATGGCAACGGTGGCATTGTGTGGCAACAATGGCATTGTGTGGCAACAATGGCAACAGTGGCATTGTGCGGCCACAATGGCATTGTGTGGCAACAATGGCAACGGTGGCATTGTTTGGCAACAATGGAAACAGTGCCATTGTTTGGCAACAATGGCATTGTGTGGCAACAATGGCAACAGTGGCATTGTGTGGCAACAATGGAAACAGTGGCATTGTGTGGCAACAATGGCATTATGCGGCAACAATGGAAACAGTGGCATTGTGTGGCAACAATGGCATTGTGTGGCAACAATGGAAACAGTGGCATTGTGTGGCAACAATGGCATTGTGTGGCAACAATGGAAACAGTGGCGTTGTGTGGCAACAATGGCATTGTGTGGCAACAATGGAAACAGTGGCATTGTGTGGCAACAATGGCATTGTGTGGCGACAATGGAAACAGTGGTATTGTGTGGCAACAATGGCATTGCGTGGCAACAATGGCAACAGTGGCATTGTGTGGTCACAATGGCATTGTGTGGTCACAATTGCATTGTGTGGCAACAATGGCAACGGTGGCATTGTTTGGCAACAATGGCAACAGTGGCATTGTTTGTCAACAATGGCATTGTGTGGCAACAATGGAAACAGTGGCATTGTGTGGCAACAATGGCATTGTGTGGCAACAATGGAAACAGTGGCATTGTGTGGCAACAATGGCATTGTGTGGCAACAATGGAAACAGTGGCATTGTGTGGTCACAATGGCATTGTGTGGTCACAATTGCATTGTGTGGCAACAATGGCAACGGTGGCATTGTTTGGCAACAATGGCAACAGTGGCATTGTTTGTCAACAATGGCATTGTGTGGCAACAATGGAAACAGTGGCATTGTGTGGCAACAATGGCATTGTGTGACAACAATGGCATTGTGTGGCAACAATGGAAACAGTGGCATTGTGTGGCAACAATGGCATTGTTTGGCAACAGAGGCAACGGTGGCATTGTTTGGCAACAATGGAAACAGTGCCATTGTTTGGCAACAATGGCATTGTATGGCTACAATGGCAACAGTGGCATTGTGTGGCAACTATGGAAACAGTAGCATTGTGTGGCAACAATGGCATTATGCGGCAACAATGGAAACAGTGGCATTGTGTGGCAACAATGGCATTGTGCGGAAACAATGGAAACAGTGGCATTGTGTGGCAACAATGGCATTGTGTGGCAACAGTGGCAACAGTGGCATTGTGTGGTCACAATGGCACTGTGTGGCAACAATGGAAACATTGGCATTGTTCGGCAACAATGGCATTGTGTGGCAACAATGGAAACAGTGGCATTGTGTGGCAACAATGGCAACAGTGGCTTTGTTTGGCAACAATGGCATTGTGTGGCAACAATGGCATTGTGTGGCAACAATGGCAACAGTGGCATTGTGCGGCCACAATGGCATTGTGTGGCAACAATGGCAACAGTGGCATTGTGCGGCAACAATGGAAACAGTGGCATTGTGTGGCAACAATGGCATTGTGTGGCAACAATGGCAACGGTGGCATTGTGTGGCAACAATGGCATTGTGTGGCAACAATGGCAACAGTGGCATTGTGCGGCCACAATGGCATTTTGTGGCAACAATGGCAACGGTGGCATTGTTTGGCAACAGAGGCAACGGTGGCATTGTTTGGCAACAATGGAAACAGTGCCATTGTTTGGCAACAATGGCATTGTGTGGCAACAGTGGCATTGTGTGGCAACAATGGAAACAGTGGCATTGTGTGGCAACAATGGCATTGCGTGGCAACAATGGAAACAGTGGCATTGTGTGGCAACAATGGCACTGTGTGGCAACAATGGAAACAGTGGCATTGTGTGGCAACAATGGCATTGTGTGGCAACAATGGAAACAGTGGCATTGTGTGGCAACAATGGCAATAGTGGCATTGTGTGGCAACAATGGCATTGTGTGGCAACAATGGAAACAGTGGCATTGTGTGGCAACAATGGCATTGTGAGGCAACAATGGCAACGGTGGCACTGTGTGGCAACAATGGCATTGTGTGGCAACAATGGCAACAGTGGCATTGTGCGGCCACAATGGGATTGTGTGGCAACAATGGCAACAGTGGCATTGTGCGGCAACAATGGAAACAGTGGCATTGTGTGGCAACAATGGCATTGTATGGCAACAATGGCAACGGTGGCATTGTGTGGCAACAATGGCATTGTGTGGCAACAATGGCAACAGTGGCATTGTGCGGCCACAATGGCATTGTGTGGCAACAATGGCAACGGTGGCATTGTTTGGCAACAGAGCAACGGTGGCATTGTTTGGCAACAATGGAAACAGTGCCATTGTTTGGCAACAATGGCATTGTGTGGCAACAATGGCAACAGTGGCATTGTGTGGCAACAATGGCATTGTATGGCTACAATGGCAACAGTGGCATTGTGTGGCAACTATGGAAACAGTAGCATTGTGTGGCAACAATGGCATTATGCGGCAACAATGGAAACAGTGGCATTGTGTGGCAACAATGGCATTGTGCGGAAACAATGGAAACAGTGGCATTGTGTGGCAACAATGGCATTGTGTGGCAACAGTGGCAACAGTGGCATTGTGTGGTCACAATGGCACTGTGTGGCAACAATGGAAACATTGGCATTGTTTGGCAACAATGGCATTGTTTGGCAACAATGGCATTGTGTGGCAACAATGGAAACAGTGGCATTGTGTGGCAACAATGGCAACAGTGGCTTTGTTTGGCAACAATGGCATTGTGTGGCAACAATGGCATTGTGTGGCAACAATGGCAACAGTGGCATTGTGCGGCCACAATGGCATTGTGTGGCAACAATGGCAACAGTGGCATTGTGCGGCAACAATGGAAACAGTGGCATTGTGTGGCAACAATGGCATTGTGTGGCAACAATGGCAACGGTGGCATTGTGTGGCAACAATGGCATTGTGTGGCAACAATGGCAACAGTGGCATTGTGCGGCCACAATGGCATTGTGTGGCAACAATGGCAACGGTGGCATTGTTTGGCAACAGAGGCAACGGTGGCATTGTTTGGCAACAATGGAAACAGTGCCATTGTTTGGCAACAATGGCATTGTGTGGCAACAATGGCAACAGTGGCATTGTGTGGCAACAATGGAAACAGTGGCATTGTGTGGCAACAATGGCATTGTGTGGCAAAAATGGAAACAGTGGCATTGTTTGGCAACAATGGCATTGTGCGGCAACAATGGAAACAGTGGCATTGTGTGGTAACAATGGCACTGTGTGGCAACAATGGAAACAGTGGCATTGTGTGGCAACAATGGCATTGTGTGGCAACAATGGAAACAGTGGCATTGTGTGGCAACAATGGCATTGTGCGGCAACAATGGAAACAGTGGCATTGTGTGGCAACAATGGCATTGTGTGGCAACAATGGCAAGAGTGGCATTGTGTGGCAACAATGGCATTGTGTGGCAACAATGGCAACAGTGGCATTGTGTGGTCACAATGGCATTGTGTGGCAACAATGGCAACGGTGGCATTGTGTGGCAACAGTGGCATTGTGTGGCAACAATGGAAACAGTAGCATTGTGTGGCAACAATGGCATTATGCGGCAACAATGGAAACAGTGGCATTGTGTGGCAACAATGGCACTGTGTGGCAACAATGGAAACATTGGCATTGTTTGGCAACAATGGCATTGTGTGGCAACAATGGCAACAGTGGCATTGTGTGGCAACAATGGCAACAGTGGCATTGTTTGGCAACAATGGCATTGCGTGGCAACAATGGAAACAGTGGCATTGTGTGGCAACAATGGCACTGTGTGGCAACAATGGAAACAGTGGCATTGTGTGGCAACAATGGCATTGTGTGGCAACAATGGAAACAGTGGCATTGTGTGGCAACAATGGCAATAGTGGCATTGTGTGGCAACAGTGGCATTGTGTGGCAACAATGGAAACAGTGGCATTGTGTGGCAACAATGGCATTGTGTGGCAACAATGGCAACGGTGGCACTGTGTGGCAACAATGGCATTGTGTGGCAACAATGGCAACAGTGGCATTGTGCGGCCACAATGGGATTGTGTGGCAACAATGGCAACAGTGGCATTGTGCGGCAACAATGGAAACAGTGGCATTGTGTGGCAACAATGGCATTGTATGGCAACAATGGCAACGGTGGCATTGTGTGGCAACAATGGCATTGTGTGGCAACAATGGCAACAGTGGCATTGTGCGGTCACAATGGCATTGTGTGGCAACAATGGCAACGGTGGCATTGTTTGGCAACAGAGCAACGGTGGCATTGTTTGGCAACAATGGAAACAGTGCCATTGTTTGGCAACAATGGCATTGTGTGGCAACAATGGCAACAGTGGCATTGTGTGGCAACAATGGAAACAGTGGCATTGTGTGGCAACAATGGCATTATGCGGCAACAATGGAAACAGTGGCATTGTGTGGCAACAATGGCATTGTGTGGCAACAATGGAAACAGTGGCATTGTGTGGCAACAATGGCATTGTGTGGTCACAATGGCATTGTGTGGTCACAATTGCATTGTGTGGCAACAATGGCTACGGTGGCATTGTTTGGCAACAATGGCAACAGTGGCATTGTTTGTCAACAATGGCATTGTGTGGCAACAATGGAAACAGTGGCATTGTGTGGCAACAATGGCATTGTGTGGCAACAATGGAAACAGTGGCATTGTGTGGCAACAATGGCATTGTGTGGCAACAATGGCAACAGTGGCATTGTGTGGTCACAATGGCATTGTGTGGTCACAATTGCATTGTGTGGCAACAATGGCTACGGTGGCATTGTTTGGCAACAATGGCAACAGTGGCATTGTTTGTCAACAATGGCATTGTGTGGCAACAATGGAAACAGTGGCATTGTGTGGCAACAATGGCATTGTGTGGCAACAATGGAAACAGTGGCATTGTGTGGCAACAATGGCATTGTGTGGCAACAATGGAAACAGTGGCATTGTGCGGCCACAATGGCATTGTGTGGCAACAGTGGCATTGTGTGGCAACAGTGGCATTGTGTGGCAACAATGGCATTGTGTGACAACAATGGCATTGTGTGGCAACAATGGAAACAGTGGCATTGTGTGGCAACAATGGCATTGTTTGGCAACAGAGGCAACGGTGGCATTGTTTGGCAACAATGGAAACAGTGCCATTGTTTGGCAACAATGGCATTGTATGGCTACAATGGCAACAGTGGCATTGTGTGGCAACTATGGAAACAGTAGCATTGTGTGGCAACAATGGCATTATGCGGCAACAATGGAAACAGTGGCATTGTGTGGCAACAATGGCATTGTGCGGAAACAATGGAAACAGTGGCATTGTGTGGCAACAATGGCATTGTGTGGCAACAGTGGCAACAGTGGCATTGTGTGGTCACAATGGCACTGTGTGGCAACAATGGAAACATTGGCATTGTTTGGCAACAATGGCATTGTGTGGCAACAATGGAAACAGTGGCATTGTGTGGCAACAATGGCAACAGTGGCTTTGTTTGGCAACAATGGCATTGTGTGGCAACAATGGCATTGTGTGGCAACAATGGCAACAGTGGCATTGTGCGGCCACAATGGCATTGTGTGGCAACAATGGCAACAGTGGCATTGTGCGGCAACAATGGAAACAGTGGCATTGTGTGGCAACAATGGCATTGTGTGGCAACAATGGCAACGGTGGCATTGTGTGGCAACAATGGCATTGTGTGGCAACAATGGCAACAGTGGCATTGTGCGGCCACAATGGCATTGTGTGGCAACAATGGCAACGGTGGCATTGTTTGGCAACAGAGGCAACGGTGGCATTGTTTGGCAACAATGGAAACAGTGCCATTGTTTGGCAACAATGGCATTGTGTGGCAACAATGGCAACAGTGGCATTGTGTGGCAACAATGGAAACAGTGGCATTGTGTGGCAACAATGGCATTGTGTGGCAACAATGGAAACAGTGGCATTGTTTGGCAACAATGGCATTGTGCGGCAACAATGGAAACAGTGGCATTGTGTGGCAACAATGGCATTGTGTGGCAACAATGGAAACTGTGGCATTGTGTGGCAACAATGGCATTGTGTGGTCACAATGGCATTGTGTGGTCACAATTGCATTGTGTGGCAACAATGGCAACGGTGGCATTGTTTGGCAACAATGGCAACAGTGGCATTGTTTGTCAACAATGGCATTGTGTGGCAACAATGGAAACAGTGGCATTGTGTGGCAACAATGGCATTGTGTGGCAACAATGGAAACAGTGGCATTGTGTGGCAACAATGGCATTGTGTGGCAACAATGGCAACAGTGGCATTGTGTGGTCACAAAGGCATTGTGTGGTCACAATTGCATTGTGTGGCAACAATGGCAACGGTGGCATTGTTTGGCAACAATGGCAACAGTGGCATTGTTTGTCAACAATGGCATTGTGTGGCAACAATGGAAACAGTGGCATTGTGTGGCAACAATGGCATTGTGTGGCAACAATGGAAACAGTGGCATTGTGTGGCAACAATGGCATTGTGTGGCAACAATGGAAACAGTGGCATTGTGCGGCCACAATGGCATTGTGTGGCAACAGTGGCATTGTGTGGCAACAATGGCATTGTGTGACAACAATGGCATTGTGTGGCAACAATGGAAACAGTGGCATTGTGTGGCGACAATGGCATTGTTTGGCAACAGAGGCAACGGTGGCATTGTTTGGCAACAATGGAAACAGTGCCATTGTTTGGCAACAATGGCATTGTATGGCTACAATGGCAACAGTGGCATTGTGTGGCAACTATGGAAACAGTAGCATTGTGTGGCAACAATGGCATTATGCGGCAACAATGGAAACAGTGGCATTGTGTGGCAACAATGGCATTGTGCGGAAACAATGGAAACAGTGGCATTGTGTGGCAACAATGGCATTGTGTGGCAACAGTGGCAACAGTGGCATTGTGTGGTCACAATGGCACTGTGTGGCAACAATGGAAACATTGGCATTGTTTGGCAACAATGGCATTGTGTGGCAACAATGGAAACAGTGGCATTGTGTGGCAACAATGGCAACAGTGGCTTTGTTTGGCAACAATGGCATTGTGTGGCAACAATGGCATTGTGTGGCAACAATGGCAACAGTGGCATTGTGCGGCCACAATGGCATTGTGTGGCAACAATGGCAACAGTGGCATTGTGCGGCAACAATGGAAACAGTGGCATTGTGTGGCAACAATGGCATTGTGTGGCAACAATGGAAACAGTGGCATTGTTTGGCAACAATGGCATTGTGCGGCAACAATGGAAACAGTGGCATTGTGTGGTAACAATGGCACTGTGTGGCAACAATGGAAACAGTGGCATTGTGTGGCAACAATGGCATTGTGTGGCAACAATGGAAACAGTGGCATTGTGTGGCAACAATGGCATTGTGCGGCAACAATGGAAACAGTGGCATTGTGTGGCAACAATGGCATTGTGTGGCAACAATGGCAAGAGTGGCATTGTGTGGCAACAATGGCATTGTGTGGCAACAATGGCAACAGTGGCATTGTGCGGCCACAATGGCATTGTGTGGCAACAATGGCAACGGTGGCATTGTGTGGCAACAGTGGCATTGTGTGGCAACAATGGAAACAGTAGCATTGTGTGGCAACAATGGCATTGTGCGGCAAAAATGGAAACAGTGGCATTGTGTGGCAACAATGGCATTGTGCGGCAACAATGGAAACAGTGGCATTGTGTGGCAACAATGGCATTGTGTGGCAACAATGGAAACAGTGGCATTGTGTGGCAACAATGGCATTGTGCGGCAACAATGGAAACAGTGGCATTGTGTGGCAACAATGGCATTGTGTGGCAACAATGGCAAGAGTGGCATTGTGTGGCAACAATGGCATTGTGTGGCAACAATGGCAACAGTGGCATTGTGCGGCCACAATGGCATTGTGTGGCAACAATGGCAACGGTGGCATTGTGTGGCAACAGTGGCATTGTGTGGCAACAATGGAAACAGTAGCATTGTGTGGCAACAATGGCATTATGCGGCAACAATGGAAACAGTGGCATTGTGTGGCAACAATGGCATTGTGTGGCAACAATGGAAACATTGGCATTGTTTGGCAACAATGGCATTGTGTGGCAACAATGGCAACAGTGGCATTGTGTGGCAACAATGGCAACAGTGGCATTGTTTGGCAACAATGGCATTGTGTGGCAACAGTGGCATTGTGTGGCAACAATGGAAACAGTGGCATTGTGTGGCAACAATGGCATTGCGTGGCAACAATGGAAACAGTGGCATTGTGTGGCAACAATGGCACTGTGTGGCAACAATGGAAACAGTGGCATTGTGTGGCAACAATGGCATTGTGTGGCAACAATGGAAACAGTGGCATTGTGTGGCAACAATGGCAATAGTGGCATTGTGTGGCAACAGTGGCATTGTGTGGCAACAATGGAAACAGTGGCATTGTGTGGCAACAATGGCATTGTGTGGCAACAATGGCAACGGTGGCACTGTGTGGCAACAATGGCATTGTGTGGCAACAATGGCAACAGTGGCATTGTGCGGCCACAATGGGATTGTGTGGCAACAATGGCAACAGTGGCATTGTGCGGCAACAATGGAAACAGTGGCATTGTGTGGCAACAATGGCATTGTATGGCAACAATGGCAACGGTGGCATTGTGTGGCAACAATGGCATTGTGTGGCAACAATGGCAACAGTGGCATTGTGCGGCCACAATGGCATTGTGTGGCAACAATGGCAACGGTGGCATTGTTTGGCAACAATGGAAACAGTGCCATTGTTTGGCAACAATGGCATTGTGTGGCAACAATGGCAACAGTGGCATTGTGTGGCAACAATGGAAACAGTGGCATTGTGTGGCAACAATGGCATTATGCGGCAACAATGGAAACAGTGGCATTGTGTGGCAACAATGGCATTGTGTGGCAACAATGGAAACAGTGGCATTGTGTGGCAACAATGGCATTGTGTGGCAACAATGGAAACAGTGGCGTTGTGTGGCAACAATGGCATTGTGTGGCAACAATGGAAACAGTGGCATTGTGTGGCAACAATGGCATTGTGTGGCGACAATGGAAACAGTGGTATTGTGTGGCAACAATGGCATTGCGTGGCAACAATGGCAACAGTGGCATTGTGTGGTCACAATGGCATTGTGTGGTCACAATTGCATTGTGTGGCAACAATGGCAACGGTGGCATTGTTTGGCAACAATGGCAACAGTGGCATTGTTTGTCAACAATGGCATTGTGTGGCAACAATGGAAACAGTGGCATTGTGTGGCAACAATGGCATTGTGTGGCAACAATGGAAACAGTGGCATTGTGTGGCAACAATGGCATTGTGTGGCAACAATGGAAACAGTGGCATTGTGCGGCCACAATGGCATTGTGTGGCAACAGTGGCATTGTGTGGCAACAGTGGCATTGTGTGGCAACAATGGCATTGTGTGACAACAATGGCATTGTGTGGCAACAATGGAAACAGTGGCATTGTGTGGCAACAATGGCATTGTGTGGCAACAGAGGCAACGGTGGCATTGTTTGGCAACAATGGAAACAGTGCCATTGTTTGGCAACAATGGCATTGTATGGCTACAATGGCAACAGTGGCATTGTGTGGCAACTATGGAAACAGTAGCATTGTGTGGCAACAATGGCATTATGCGGCAACAATGGAAACAGTGGCATTGTGTGGCAACAATGGCATTGTGCGGAAACAATGGAAACAGTGGCATTGTGTGGCAACAATGGCATTGTGTGGCAACAGTGGCAACAGTGGCATTGTGTGGTCACAATGGCACTGTGTGGCAACAATGGAAACATTGGCATTGTTTGGCAACAATGGCATTGTGTGGCAACAATGGAAACAGTGGCATTGTGTGGCAACAATGGCAACAGTGGCTTTGTTTGGCAACAATGGCATTGTGTGGCAACAATGGCATTGTGTGGCAACAATGGCAACAGTGGCATTGTGCGGCCACAATGGCATTGTGTGGCAACAATGGCAACAGTGGCATTGTGCGGCAACAATGGAAACAGTGGCATTGTGTGGCAACAATGGCATTGTGTGGCAACAATGGCAACGGTGGCATTGTGTGGCAACAATGGCATTGTGTGGCAACAATGGCAACAGTGGCATTGTGCGGCCACAATGGCATTGTGTGGCAACAATGGCAACGGTGGCATTGTTTGGCAACAGAGGCAACGGTGGCATTGTTTGGCAACAATGGAAACAGTGCCATTGTTTGGCAACAATGGCATTGTGTGGCAACAATGGCAACAGTGGCATTGTGTGGCAACAATGGAAACAGTGGCATTGTGTGGCAACAATGGCATTGTGTGGCAACAATGGAAACAGTGGCATTGTTTGGCAACAATGGCATTGTGCGGCAACAATGGAAACAGTGGCATTGTGTGGTAACAATGGCACTGTGTGGCAACAATGGAAACAGTGGCATTGTGTGGCAACAATGGCATTGTGTGGCAACAATGGAAACAGTGGCATTGTGTGGCAACAATGGCATTGTGCGGCAACAATGGAAACAGTGGCATTGTGTGGCAACAATGGCATTGTGTGGCAACAATGGCAAGAGTGGCATTGTGTGGCAACAATGGCATTGTGTGGCAACAATGGCAACAGTGGCATTGTGCGGCCACAATGGCATTGTGTGGCAACAATGGCAACGGTGGCATTGTGTGGCAACAGTGGCATTGTGTGGCAACAATGGAAACAGTAGCATTGTGTGGCAACAATGGCATTATGCGGCAAAAATGGAAACAGTGGCATTGTGTGGCAACAATGGCACTGTGTGGCAACAATGGAAACATTGGCATTGTTTGGCAACAATGGCATTGTGTGGCAACAATGGCAACAGTGGCATTGTGTGGCAACAATGGCAACAGTGGCATTGTTTGGCAACAATGGCATTGTGTGGCAACAGTGGCATTGTGTGGCAACAATGGAAACAGTGGCATTGTTTGGCAACAATGGCATTGCGTGGCAACAATGGAAACAGTGGCATTGTGTGGCAACAATGGCACTGTGTGGCAACAATGGAAACAGTGGCATTGTGTGGCAACAATGGCATTGTGTGGCAACAATGGAAACAGTGGCATTGTGTGGCAACAATGGCAATAGTGGCATTGTGTGGCAACAGTGGCATTGTGTGGCAACAATGGAAACAGTGGCATTGTGTGGCAACAATGGCATTGTGTGGCAACAATGGCAACGGTGGCACTGTGTGGCAACAATGGCATTGTGTGGCAACAATGGCAACAGTGGCATTGTGCGGCCACAATGGGATTGTGTGGCAACAATGGCAACAGCGGCATTGTGCGGCAACAATGGAAACAGTGGCATTGTGTGGCAACAATGGCATTGTATGGCAACAATGGCAACGGTGGCATTGTGTGGCAACAATGGCATTGTGTGGCAACAATGGCAACAGTGGCATTGTGCGGCCACAATGGCATTGTGTGGCAGCAATGGCAACGGTGGCATTGTTTGGCAACAGAGCAACGGTGGCATTGTTTGGCAACAATGGAAACAGTGCCATTGTTTGGCAACAATGGCATTGTGTGGCAACAATGGCAACAGTGGCATTGTGTGGCAACAATGGCATTGTATGGCTACAATGGCAACAGTGGCATTGTGTGGCAACTATGGAAACAGTAGCATTGTGTGGCAACAATGGCATTATGCGGCAACAATGGAAAGAGTGGCATTGTGTGGCAACAATGGCATTGTGCGGAAACAATGGAAACATGGCATTGTGTGGCAACAATGGCATTGTGTGGCAACAGTGGCAACAGTGGCATTGTGTGGTCACAATGGCACTGTGTGGCAACAATGGAAACATTGGCATTGTTTGGCAACAATGGCATTGTGTGGCAACAATGGAAACAGTGGCATTGTGTGGCAACAATGGCAACAGTGGCTTTGTTTGGCAAAAATGGCATTGTGTGGCAACAATGGCATTGTGTGGCAACAATGGCAACAGTGGCATTGTGCGGCCACAATGGCATTGTGTGGCAACAATGGCAACAGTGGCATTGTGTGGCAACAATGGCATTGTGTGGCAACAATGGCAACAGTGGCATTGTGCGGCCACAATGGCATTGTGTGGCAACAATGGCAACGGTGGCATTGTTTGGCAACAGAGGCAACGGTGGCATTGTGTGGTCACAATGGCACTGTGTGGCAACAATGGAAACAGTGGCATTGTTTGGCAACAATGGCATTGTGTGGCAACAATGGAAACAGTGGCATTGTGTGGCAACAATGGCAACAGTGGCTTTGTTTGGCAACAATGGCATTGTGTGGCAACAATGGCATTGTGTGGCAACAATGGCAACAGTGGCATTGTGCGGTAACAATGGAAACAGTGGCATTGTGTGGCAACAATGGCATTGTGTGGCAACAATGGAAACAGTGGCATTGTTTGGCAACAATGGCATTGTGCGGCAACAATGGAAACAGTGGCATTGTGTGGTAACAATGGCACTGTGTGGCAACAATGGAAACAGTGGCATTGTGTGGCAACAATGGCATTGTGTGGCAACAATGGAAACAGTGGCATTGTGTGGCAACAATGGCATTGTGCGGCAACAATGGAAACAGTGGCATTGTGTGGCAACAATGGCATTGTGTGGCAACAATGGCAAGAGTGGCATTGTGTGGCAACAATGGCATTGTGTGGCAACAATGGCAACAGTGGCATTGTGCGGCCACAATGGCATTGTGTGGCAACAATGGCAACGGTGGCATTGTGTGGCAACAGTGGCATTGTGTGGCAACAATGGAAACAGTAGCATTGTGTGGCAACAATGGCATTGTGCGGCAAAAATGGAAACAGTGGCATTGTGTGGCAACAATGGCATTGTGCGGCAACAATGGAAACAGTGGCGTTGTGTGGCAACAATGGCATTGTGTGGCAACAATGGAAACAGTGGCATTGTGTGGCAACAATGGCATTGTGCGGCAACAATGGAAACAGTGGCATTGTGTGGCAACAATGGCATTGTGTGGCAACAATGGCAAGAGTGGCATTGTGTGGCAACAATGGCATTGTGTGGCAACAATGGCAACAGTGGCATTGTGCGGCCACAATGGCATTGTGTGGCAACAATGGCAACGGTGGCATTGTGTGGCAACAGTGGCATTGTGTGGCAACAATGGAAACAGTAGCATTGTGTGGCAACAATGGCATTATGCGGCAACAATGGAAACAGTGGCATTGTGTGGCAACAATGGCATTGTGTGGCAACAATGGAAACATTGGCATTGTTTGGGAACAATGGCATTGTGTGGCAACAATGGCAACAGTGGCATTGTGTGGCAACAATGGCAACAGTGGCATTGTTTGGCAACAATGGCATTGTGTGGCAACAGTGGCATTGTGTGGCAACAATGGAAACAGTGGCATTGTGTGGCAACAATGGCATTGCGTGGCAACAATGGAAACAGTGGCATTGTGTGGCAACAATGGCATTGTGTGGCAACAATGGCAACGGTGGCACTGTGTGGCAACAATGGCATTGTGTGGCATCAATGGCAACAGTGGCATTGTGCGGCCACAATGGGATTGTGTGGCAACAATGGCAACAGTGGCATTGTGCGGCAACAATGGAAACAGTGGCATTGTGTGGCAACAATGGCATTGTATGGCAACAATGGCAACGGTGGCATTGTGTGGCAACAATGGCATTGTGTGGCAACAATGGCAACAGTGGCATTGTGCGGCCACAATGGCATTGTGTGGCAACAATGGCAACGGTGGCATTGTTTGGCAACAATGGAAACAGTGCCATTGTTTGGCAACAATGGCATTGTGTGGCAACAATGGCAACAGTGGCATTGTGTGGCAACAATGGAAACAGTGGCATTGTGTGGCAACAATGGCATTATGCGGCAACAATGGAAACAGTGGCATTGTGTGGCAACAATGGCATTGTGTGGCAACAATGGAAACAGTGGCATTGTGTGGCAACAATGGCATTGTGTGGCAACAATGGAAACAGTGGCGTTGTGTGGCAACAATGGCATTGTGTGGCAACAATGGAAACAGTGGCATTGTGTGGCAACAATGGCATTGTGTGGCGACAATGGAAACAGTGGTATTGTGTGGCAACAATGGCATTGCGTGGCAACAATGGCAACAGTGGCATTGTGTGGTCACAATGGCATTGTGTGGTCACAATTGCATTGTGTGGCAACAATGGCAACGGTGGCATTGTTTGGCAACAATGGCAACAGTGGCATTGTTTGTCAACAATGCCATTGTGTGGCAACAATGGAAACAGTGGCATTGTGTGGCAACAATGGCATTGTGTGGCAACAATGGAAACAGTGGCATTGTGTGGCAACAATGGCATTGTGTGGCAACAATGGAAACAGTGGCATTGTGCGGCCACAATGGCATTGTGTGGCAACAGTGGCATTGTGTGGCAACAGTGGCATTGTGTGGCAACAATGGCATTGTGTGACAACAATGGCATTGTGTGGCAACAATGGAAACAGTGGCATTGTGTGGCAACAATGGCATTGTGTGGCAACAGAGGCAACGGTGGCATTGTTTGGCAACAATGGAAACAGTGCCATTGTTTGGCAACAATGGCATTGTATGGCTACAATGGCAACAGTGGCATTGTGTGGCAACTATGGAAACAGTAGCATTGTGTGGCAACAATGGCATTATGCGGCAACAATGGAAACAGTGGCATTGTGTGGCAACAATGGCACTGTGTGGCAACAATGGAAACATTGGCATTGTTTGGCAACAATGGCATTGTGTGGCAACAGTGGCAACAGTGGCATTGTGTGGTCACAATGGCACTGTGTGGCAACAATGGAAACATTGGCATTGTTTGGCAACAATGGCATTGTGTGGCAACAATGGAAACAGTGGCATTGTGTGGCAACAATGGCAACAGTGGCTTTGTTTGGCAACAATGGCATTGTGTGGCAACAATGGCATTGTGTGGCAACAATGGCAACAGTGGCATTGTGCGGTCACAATGGCATTGTGTGGCAACAATGGCAACAGTGGCATTGTGCGGCAACAATGGAAACAGTGGCATTGTGTGGCAACAATGGCATTGTGTGGCAACAATGGCAACGGTGGCATTGTGTGGCAACAATGGCATTGTGTGGCAACAATGGCAACAGTGGCATTGTGCGGCCACAATGGCATTGTGTGGCAACAATGGCAACGGTGGCATTGTTTGGCAACAGAGGCAACGGTGGCATTGTTTGGCAACAATGGAAACAGTGCCATTGTTTGGCAACAATGGCATTGTGTGGCAACAATGGCAACAGTGGCATTGTGTGGCAACAATGGAAACAGTGGCATTGTGTGGCAACAATGGCATTGTGTGGCAACAATGGAAACAGTGGCATTGTTTGGCAACAATGGCATTGTGCGGCAACAATGGAAACAGTGGCATTGTGTGGTAACAATGGCACTGTGTGGCAACAATGGAAACAGTGGCATTGTGTGGCAACAATGGCATTGTGTGGCAACAATGGAAACAGTGGCATTGTGTGGCAACAATGGCATTGTGCGGCAACAATGGAAACAGTGGCATTGTGTGGCAACAATGGCATTGTGTGGCAACAATGGCAAGAGTGGCATTGTGTGGCAACAATGGCATTGTGTGGCAACAATGGCAAGAGTGGCATTGTGTGGCAACAATGGCATTGTGTGGCAACAATGGCAACAGTGGCATTGTGCGGCCACAATGGCATTGTGTGGCAACAATGGCAACGGTGGCATTGTGTGGCAACAGTGGCATTGTGTGGCAACAATGGAAACAGTAGCATTGTGTGGCAACAATGGCATTGTGCGGCAAAAATGGAAACAGTGGCATTGTGTGGCAACAATGGCATTGTGCGGCAACAATGGAAACAGTGGCATTGTGTGGCAACAATGGCATTGTGTGGCAACAATGGAAACAGTGGCATTGTGTGGCAACAATGGCATTGTGCGGCAACAATGGAAACAGTGGCATTGTGTGGCAACAATGGCATTGTGTGGCAACAATGGCAAGAGTGGCATTGTGTGGCAACAATGGCATTGTGTGGCAACAATGGCAACAGTGGCATTGTGCGGCCACAATGGCATTGTGTGGCAACAATGGCAACGGTGGCATTGTGTGGCAACAGTGGCATTGTGTGGCAACAATGGAAACAGTAGCATTGTGTGGCAACAATGGCATTATGCGGCAACAATGGAAACAGTGGCATTGTGTGGCAACAATGGCATTGTGTGGCAACAATGGAAACATTGGCATTGTTTGGCAACAATGGCATTGTGTGGCAACAATGGCAACAGTGGCATTGTGTGGCAACAATGGCAACAGTGGCATTGTTTGGCAACAATGGCATTGTGTGGCAACAGTGGCATTGTGTGGCAACAATGGAAACAGTGGCATTGTGTGGCAACAATGGCATTGCGTGGCAACAATGGAAACAGTGGCATTGTGTGGCAACAATGGCACTGTGTGGCAACAATGGAAACAGTGGCATTGTGTGGCAACAATGGCATTGTGTGGCAACAATGGAAACAGTGGCATTGTGTGGCAACAATGGCAATAGTGGCATTGTGTGGCAACAGTGGCATTGTGTGGCAACAATGGAAACAGTGGCATTGTGTGGCAACAATGGCATTGTGTGGCAACAATGGCAACGGTGGCACTGTGTGGCAACAATGGCATTGTGTGGCAACAATGGCAACAGTGGCATTGTGCGGCCACAATGGGATTGTGTGGCAACAATGGCAACAGTGGCATTGTGCGGCAACAATGGAAACAGTGGCATTGTGTGGCAACAATGGCATTGTATGGCAACAATGGCAACGGTGGCATTGTGTGGCAACAATGGCATTGTGTGGCAACAATGGCAACAGTGGCATTGTGCGGCCACAATGGCATTGTGTGGCAACAATGGCAACGGTGGCATTGTTTGGCAACAATGGAAACAGTGCCATTGTTTGGCAACAATGGCATTGTGTGGCAACAATGGCAACAGTGGCATTGTGTGGCAACAATGGAAACAGTGGCATTGTGTGGCAACAATGGCATTATGCGGCAACAATGGAAACAGTGGCATTGTGTGGCAACAATGGCATTGTGTGGCAACAATGGAAACAGTGGCATTGTGTGGCAACAATGGCATTGTGTGGCAACAATGGAAACAGTGGCGTTGTGTGGCAACAATGGCATTGTGTGGCAACAATGGAAACAGTGGCATTGTGTGGCAACAATGGCATTGTGTGGCGACAATGGAAACAGTGGTATTGTGTGGCAACAATGGCATTGCGTGGCAACAATGGCAACAGTGGCATTGTGTGGTCACAATGGCATTGTGTGGTCACAATTGCATTGTGTGGCAACAATGGCAACGGTGGCATTGTTTGGCAACAATGGCAACAGTGGCATTGTTTGTCAACAATGGCATTGTGTGGCAACAATGGAAACAGTGGCATTGTGTGGCAACAATGGCATTGTGTGGCAACAATGGAAACAGTGGCATTGTGTGGCAACAATGGCATTGTGTGGCAACAATGGAAACAGTGGCATTGTGCGGCCACAATGGCATTGTGTGGCAACAGTGGCATTGTGTGGCAACAGTGGCATTGTGTGGCAACAATGGCATTGTGTGACAACAATGGCATTGTGTGGCAACAATGGAAACAGTGGCATTGTGTGGCAACAATGGCATTGTGTGGCAACAGAGGCAACGGTGGCATTGTTTGGCAACAATGGAAACAGTGCCATTGTTTGGCAACAATGGCATTGTATGGCTACAATGGCAACAGTGGCATTGTGTGGCAACTATGGAAACAGTAGCATTGTGTGGCAACAATGGCATTATGCGGCAACAATGGAAACAGTGGCATTGTGTGGCAACAATGGCATTGTGCGGAAACAATGGAAACAGTGGCATTGTGTGGCAACAATGGCATTGTGTGGCAACAGTGGCAACAGTGGCATTGTGTGGTCACAATGGCACTGTGTGGCAACAATGGAAACATTGGCATTGTTTGGCAACAATGGCATTGTGTGGCAACAATGGAAACAGTGGCATTGTGTGGCAACAATGGCAACAGTGGCTTTGTTTGGCAACAATGGCATTGTGTGGCAACAATGGCATTGTGTGGCAACAATGGCAACAGTGGCATTGTGCGGCCACAATGGCATTGTGTGGCAACAATGGCAACAGTGGCATTGTGCGGCAACAATGGAAACAGTGGCATTGTGTGGCAACAAAGGCATTGTGTGGCAACAATGGCAACGGTGGCATTGTGTGGCAACAATGGCATTGTGTGGCAACAATGGCAACAGTGGCATTGTGCGGCCACAATGGCATTGTGTGGCAACAATGGCAACGGTGGCATTGTTTGGCAACAGAGGCAACGGTGGCATTGTTTGGCAACAATGGAAACAGTGCCATTGTTTGGCAACAATGGCATTGTGTGGCAACAATGGCAACAGTGGCATTGTGTGGCAACAATGGAAACAGTGGCATTGTGTGGCAACAATGGCATTGTGTGGCAACAATGGAAACAGTGGCATTGTTTGGCAACAATGGCATTGTGCGGCAACAATGGAAACAGTGGCATTGTGTGGTAACAATGGCACTGTGTGGCAACAATGGAAACAGTGGCATTGTGTGGCAACAATGGCATTGTGTGGCAACAATGGAAACAGTGGCATTGTGTGGCAACAATGGCATTGTGCGGCAACAATGGAAACAGTGGCATTGTGTGGCAACAATGGCATTGTGTGGCAACAATGGCAAGAGTGGCATTGTGTGGCAACAATGGCATTGTGTGGCAACAATGGCAACAGTGGCATTGTGCGGCCACAATGGCATTGTGTGGCAACAATGGCAACGGTGGCATTGTGTGGCAACAGTGGCATTGTGTGGCAACAATGGAAACAGTAGCATTGTGTGGCAACAATGGCATTATGCGGCAAAAATGGAAACAGTGGCATTGTGTGGCAACAATGGCACTGTGTGGCAACAATGGAAACATTGGCATTGTTTGGCAACAATGGCATTGTGTGGCAACAATGGCAACAGTGGCATTGTGTGGCAACAATGGCAACAGTGGCATTGTTTGGCAACAATGGCATTGTGTGGCAACAGGGGCATTGTGTGGCAACAATGGAAACAGTGGCATTGTTTGGCAACAATGGCATTGCGTGGCAACAATGGAAACAGTGGCATTGTGTGGCAACAATGGCACTGTGTGGCAACAATGGAAACAGTGGCATTGTGTGGCAACAATGGCATTGTGTGGCAACAATGGAAACAGTGGCATTGTGTGGCAACAATGGCAATAGTGGCATTGTGTGGCAACAGTGGCATTGTGTGGCAACAATGGAAACAGTGGCATTGTGTGGCAACAATGGCATTGTGTGGCAACAATGGCAACGGTGGCACTGTGTGGCAACAATGGCATTGTGTGGCAACAATGGCAACAGTGGCATTGTGCGGCCACAATGGGATTGTGTGGCAACAATGGCAACAGCGGCATTGTGCGGCAACAATGGAAACAGTGGCATTGTGTGGCAACAATGGCATTGTATGGCAACAATGGCAACGGTGGCATTGTGTGGCAACAATGGCATTGTGTGGCAACAATGGCAACAGTGGCATTGTGCGGCCACAATGGCATTGTGTGGCAGCAATGGCAACGGTGGCATTGTTTGGCAACAGAGCAACGGTGGCATTGTTTGGCAACAATGGAAACAGTGCCATTGTTTGGCAACAATGGCATTGTGTGGCAACAATGGCAACAGTGGCATTGTGTGGCAACAATGGCATTGTATGGCTACAATGGCAACAGTGGCATTGTGTGGCAACTATGGAAACAGTAGCATTGTGTGGCAACAATGGCATTATGCGGCAACAATGGAAACAGTGGCATTGTGTGGCAACAATGGCATTGTGCGGAAACAATGGAAACAGTGGCATTGTGTGGCAACAATGGCATTGTGTGGCAACAGTGGCAACAGTGGCATTGTGTGGTCACAATGGCACTGTGTGGCAACAATGGAAACATTGGCATTGTTTGGCAACAATGGCATTGTGTGGCAACAATGGAAACAGTGGCATTGTGTGGCAACAATGGCAACAGTGGCTTTGTTTGGCAAAAATGGCATTGTGTGGCAACAATGGCATTGTGTGGCAACAATGGCAACAGTGGCATTGTGCGGCCACAATGGCATTGTGTGGCAACAATGGCAACAGTGGCATTGTGCGGCAACAATGGAAACAGTGGCATTGTGTGGCAACAATGGCATTGTGTGGCAACAATGGCAACGGTGGCATTGTGTGGCAACAATGGCATTGTGTGGCAACAATGGCAACAGTGGCATTGTGCGGCCACAATGGCATTGTGTGGCAACAATGGCAACGGTGGCATTGTTTGGCAACAGAGGCAACGGTGGCATTGTTTGGCAACAATGGAAACAGTGCCATTGTTTGGCAACAATGGCATTGTGTGGCAACAATGGCAACAGTGGCATTGTGTGGCAACAATGGAAACAGTGGCATTGTGTGGCAACAATGGCATTGTGTGGCAACAATGGAAACAGTGGCATTGTTTGGCAACAATGGCATTGTGCGGCAACAATGGAAACAGTGGCATTGTGTGGTAACAATGGCACTGTGTGGCAACAATGGAAACAGTGGCATTGTGTGGCAACAATGGCATTGTGTGGCAACAATGGAAACAGTGGCATTGTGTGGCAACAATGGCATTGTGCGGCAACAATGGAAACAGTGGCATTGTGTGGCAACAATGGCATTGTGTGGCAACAATGGCAACAGTGGCATTGTGCGGCCACAATGGCATTGTGTGGCAACAATGGCAACGGTGGCATTGTGTGGCAACAGTGGCATTGTGTGGCAACAATGGAAACAGTAGCATTGTGTGGCAACAATGGCATTATGCGGCAACAATGGAAACAGTGGCATTGTGTGGCAACAATGGCACTGTGTGGCAACAATGGAAACATTGGCATTGTTTGGCAACAATGGCATTGTGTGGCAACAATGGCAACAGTGGCATTGTGTGGCAACAATGGCAACAGTGGCATTGTTTGGCAACAATGGCATTGTGTGGCAACAGTGGCATTGTGTGGCAACAATGGAAACAGTGGCATTGTGTGGCAACAATGGCATTGCGTGGCAACAATGGAAACAGTGGCATTGTGTGGCAACAATGGCACTGTGTGGCAACAATGGAAACAGTGGCATTGTGTGGCAACAATGGCATTGTGTGGCAACAATGGAAACAGTGGCATTGTGTGGCAACAATGGCAATAGTGGCATTGTGTGGCAACAGTGGCATTGTGTGGCAACAATGGAAACAGTGGCATTGTGTGGCAACAATGGCAACGGTGGCACTGTGTGGCAACAATGGCATTGTGTGGCAACAATGGCAACAGTGGCATTGTGCGGCCACAATGGGATTGTGTGGCAACAATGGCAACAGTGGCATTGTGCGGCAACAATGGAAACAGTGGCATTGTGTGGCAACAATGGCATTGTATGGCAACAATGGCAACGGTGGCATTGTGTGGCAACAATGGCATTGTGTGGCAACAATGGCAACAGTGGCATTGTGCGGCCACAATGGCATTGTGTGGCAACAATGGCAACGGTGGCATTGTTTGGCAACAGAGCAACGGTGGCATTGTTTGGCAACAATGGAAACAGTGCCATTGTTTGGCAACAATGGCATTGTGTGGCAACAATGGCAACAGTGGCATTGTGCGGCCACAATGGCATTGTGTGGCAACAATGGCAACGGTGGCATTGTTTGGCAACAGAGGCAACGGTGGCATTGTTTGGCAACAATGGAAACAGTGCCATTGTTTGGCAACAATGGCATTGTGTGGCAACAATGGCAACAGTGGCATTGTGTGGCAACAATGGAAACAGTGGCATTGTGTGGCAACAATGGCATTGTGTGGCAACAATGGAAACAGTGGCATTGTTTGGCAACAATGGCATTGTGCGGCAACAATGGAAACAGTGGCATTGTGTGGTAACAATGGCACTGTGTGGCAACAATGGAAACAGTGGCATTGTGTGGCAACAATGGCATTGTGTGGCAACAATGGAAACAGTGGCATTGTGTGGCAACAATGGCATTGTGCGGCAACAATGGAAACAGTGGCATTGTGTGGCAACAATGGCATTGTGTGGCAACAATGGCAAGAGTGGCATTGTGTGGCAACAATGGCATTGTGTGGCAACAATGGCAACAGTGGCATTGTGCGGCCACAATGGCATTGTGTGGCAACAATGGCAACGGTGGCATTGTGTGGCAACAGTGGCATTGTGTGGCAACAATGGAAACAGTAGCATTGTGTGGCAACAATGGCATTATGCGGCAACAATGGAAACAGTGGCATTGTGTGGCAACAATGGCATTGTGTGGCAACAATGGAAACAGTGGCATTGTGTGGCAACAATGGCATTGTGTGGTCACAATGGCATTGTGTGGTCACAATTGCATTGTGTGGCAACAATGGCAACGGTGGCATTGTTTGGCAACAATGGCAACAGTGGCATTGTTTGTCAACAATGGCATTGTGTGGCAACAATGGAAACAGTGGCATTGTGTGGCAACAATGGCATTGTGTGGCAACAATGGAAACAGTGGCATTGTGTGGCAACAATGGCATTGTGTGGCAACAATGGAAACAGTGGCATTGTGCGGCCACAATGGCATTGTGTGGCAACAGTGGCATTGTGTGGCAACAATGGCATTGTGTGACAACAATGGCATTGTGTGGCAACAATGGAAACAGTGGTATTGTGTGGCAACAATGGCATTGTTTGGCAACAGAGGCAACGGTGGCATTGTTTGGCAACAATGGAAACAGTGCCATTGTTTGGCAACAATGGCATTGTATGGCTACTATGGCAACAGTGGCATTGTGTGGCAACTATGGAAACAGTAGCATTGTGTGGCAACAATGGCATTATGCGGCAACAATGGAAACAGTGGCATTGTGTGGCAACAATGCAATTGTGCGGAAACAATGGAAACAGTGGCATTGTGTGGCAACAATGGCATTGTGTGGCAACAGTGGCAACAGTGGCATTGTGTGGTCACAATGGCACTGTGTGCCAACAATGGAAACATTGGCATTGTTTGGCAACAATGGCATTGTGTGGCAACAATGGAAACAGTGGCATTGTGTGGCAACAATGGCAACAGTGGCTTTGTTTGGCAACAATGGCATTGTGTGGCAACAATGGCATTGTGTGGCAACAATGGCAAAAGTGGCATTGTGCGGCCACAATGGCATTGTGTGGCAACAATGGCAACAGTGGCATTGTGCGGCAACAATGGAAACAGTGGCATTGTGTGGCAACAATGGCATTGTGTGGCAACAATGGCAACGGTGGCATTGTGTGGCAACAATGGCATTGTGTGGCAACAATGGCAACAGTGGCATTGTGCGGCCACAATGGCATTGTGTGGCAACAATGGCAACGGTGGCATTGTTTGGCAACAGAGGCAACGGTGGCATTGTTTGGCAACAATGGAAACAGTGCCATTGTTTGGCAACAATGGCATTGTGTGGCAACAATGGCAACAGTGGCATTGTGTGGCAACAATGGAAACAGTGGCATTGTGTGGCAACAATGGCATTGTGTGGCAACAATGGAAACAGTGGCATTGTTTGGCAACAATGGCATTGTGCGGCAACAATGGAAACAGTGGCATTGTGTGGCAACAATGGCATTGTGTGGCAACAATGGAAACAGTGGCATTGTGTGGCAACAATGGCATTGTGTGGTCACAATGGCATTGTGTGGTCACAATTGCATTGTGTGGCAACAATGGCAACGGTGGCATTGTTTGGCAACAATGGCATTGTGCGGCAACAATGGAAACAGTGGCATTGTGTGGCAACAATGGCATTGTGTGGCAACAATGGAAACAGTGGCATTGTGTGGCAACAATGGCATTGTGTGGCAACAATGGCAACAGTGGCATTGTGTGGTCACAATGGCATTGTGTGGTCACAATTGCATTGTGTGGCAACAATGGCAACGGTGGCATTGTTTGGCAACAATGGCAACAGTGGCATTGTTTGTCAACAATGGCATTGTGTGGCAACAATGGAAACAGTGGCATTGTGTGGCAACAATGGCATTGTGTGGCAACAATGGAAACAGTGGCATTGTGTGGCAACAATGGCATTGTGTGGCAACAATGGAAACAGTGGCATTGTGCGGCCACAATGGCATTGTGTGGCAACAGTGGCATTGTGTGGCAACAGTGGCATTGTGTGGCAACAATGGCATTGTGTGACAACAATGGCATTGTGTGGCAACAATGGAAACAGTGGCATTGTGTGGCAACAATGGCATTGTTTGGCAACAGAGGCAACGGTGGCATTGTTTGGCAACAATGGAAACAGTGCCATTGTTTGGCAACAATGGCATTGTATGGCTACAATGGCAACAGTGGCATTGTGTGGCAACTATGGAAACAGTAGCATTGTGTGGCAACAATGGCATTATGCGGCAACAATGGAAACAGTGGCATTGTGTGGCAACAATGGCATTGTGCGGAAACAATGGAAACAGTGGCATTGTGTGGCAACAATGGCATTGTGTGGCAACAGTGGCAACAGTGGCATTGTGTGGTCACAATGGCACTGTGTGGCAACAATGGAAACATTGGCATTGTTTGGCAACAATGGCATTGTGTGGCAACAATGGAAACAGTGGCATTGTGTGGCAACAATGGCAACAGTGGCTTTGTTTGGCAACAATGGCATTGTGTGGCAACAATGGCATTGTGTGGCAACAATGGCAACAGTGGCATTGTGCGGCCACAATGGCATTGTGTGGCAACAATGGCAACAGTGGCATTGTGCGGCAACAATGGAAACAGTGGCATTGTGTGGCAACAATGGCATTGTGTGGCAACAATGGCAACGGTGGCATTGTGTGGCAACAATGGCATTGTGTGGCAACAATGGCAACAGTGGCATTGTGCGGCCACAATGGCATTGTGTGGCAACAATGGCAACGGTGGCATTGTTTGGCAACAATGGAAACAGTGCCATTGTTTGGCAACAATGGCATTGTGTGGCAACAATGGCAACAGTGGCATTGTGTGGCAACAATGGAAACAGTGGCATTGTGTGGCAACAATGGCATTGTGCGGCAACAATGGAAACAGTGGCATTGTGTGGTAACAATGGCACTGTGTGGCAACAATGGAAACAGTGGCATTGTGTGGCAACAATGGCATTGTGTGGCAACAATGGAAACAGTGGCATTGTGTGGCAACAATGGCATTGTGCGGCAACAATGGAAACAGTGGCATTGTGTGGCAACAATGGCATTGTGTGGCAACAATGGCAAGAGTGGCATTGTGTGGCAACAATGGCATTGTGTGGCAACAATGGCAACAGTGGCATTGTGCGGCCACAATGGCATTGTGTGGCAACAATGGCAACGGTGGCATTGTGTGGCAACAGTGGCATTGTGTGGCAACAATGGAAACAGTAGCATTGTGTGGCAACAATGGCATTATGCGGCAACAATGGAAACAGTGGCATTGTGTGGCAACAATGGCACTGTGTGGCAACAATGGAAACATTGGCATTGTTTGGCAACAATGGCATTGTGTGGCAACAATGGCAACAGTGGCTTTGTGTGGCAACAATGGCAACAGTGGCATTGTTTGGCAACAATGGCATTGTGTGGCAACAGTGGCATTGTGTGGCAACAATGGAAACAGTGGCATTGTGTGGCAACAGTGGCATTGTGTGGCAACAATGGAAACAGTGGCATTGTGTGGCAACAATGGCATTGCGTGGCAACAATGGAAACAGTGGCATTGTGTGGCAACAATGGCACTGTGTGGCAACAATGGAAACAGTGGCATTGTGTGGCAACAATGGCATTGTGTGGCAACAATGGAAACAGTGGCATTGTGTGGCAACAATGGCAATAGTGGCATTGTGTGGCAACAGTGGCATTGTGTGGCAACAATGGAAACAGTGGCATTGTGTGTCAACAATGGCATTGTGTGGCAACAATGGCAACGGTGGCACTGTGCGGCCACAATGGCATTGTGTGGCAACAATGGCAACGGTGGCATTGTTTGGCAACAGAGCAACGGTGGCATTGTTTGGCAACAATGGAAACAGTGCCATTGTTTGGCAACAATGGCATTGTGTGGCAACAATGGCAACAGTGGCATTGTGTGGCAACAATGGAAACAGTGGCATTGTGTGGCAACAATGGCATTGTGTGGCAACAATGGAAACAGTGGCATTGTGTGGCAACAATGGCATTGCGTGGCAACAATGGCATTGTGTGGTCACAATTGCATTGTGTGGCAACAATGGCAACGGTGGCATTGTTTGGCAACAATGGCAACAGTGGCATTGTTTGTCAACAATGGCATTGTGTGGCAACAATGGAAACAGTGGCATTGTGTGGCAACAATGGCATTGTGTGGCAACAATGGAAACAGTGGCATTGTGTGGCAACAATGGCATTGTGTGGCAACAATGGAAACAGTGGCATTGTGCGGCCACAATGGCATTGTGTGGCAACAATGGCAACGGTGGCATTGTTTGGCAACAATGGCATTGTGTGGCAACAATGGCAACAGTGGCATTGTGTGGCAACAGTGGCATTGTGTGGCAACAATGGCATTGTGTGACAACAATGGCATTGTGTGGCAACAATGGAAACAGTGGCATTGTGTGGCAACAATGGCATTGTTTGGCAACAGAGGCAACGGTGGCATTGTTTGGCAACAATGGAAACAGTGCCATTGTTTGGCAACAATGGCATTGTATGGCTACAATGGCAACAGTGGCATTGTGTGGCAACAATGGAAACAGTAGCATTGTGTGGCAACAATGGCATTATGCGGCAACAATGGAAACAGTGGCATTGTGTGGCAACAATGGCATTGTGCGGAAACAATGGAAACAGTGGCATTGTGTGGCAACAATGGCATTGTGTGGCAACAGTGGCAACAGTGGCATTGTGTGGTCACAATGGCACTGTGTGGCAACAATGGAAACATTGGCATTGTTTGGCAACAATGGCATTGTGTGGCAACAATGGAAACAGTGGCATTGTGTGGCAACAATGGCAACAGTGGCTTTGTTTGGCAACAATGGCATTGTGTGGCAACAATGGCATTGTGTGGCAACAATGGCAACAGTGGCATTGTGCGGCCACAATGGCATTGTGTGGCAACAATGGCAACAGTGGCATTGTGCGGCAACAATGGAAACAGTGGCATTGTGTGGCAACAATGGCATTGTGCGGCAACAATGGCAACGGTGGCATTGTGTGGCAACAATGGCATTGTGTGGCAACAATGGCAACAGTGGCATTGTGCGGCCACAATGGCATTGTGTGGCAACAATGGCAACGGTGGCATTGTTTGGCAACAGAGGCAACGGTGGCATTGTTTGGCAACAATGGAAACAGTGCCATTGTTTGGCAACAATGGCATTGTGTGGCAACAATGGCAACAGTGGCATTGTGTGGCAACAATGGAAACAGTGGCATTGTGTGGCAACAATGGCATTATGCGGCAACAATGGAAACAGTGGCATTGTGTGGCAACAATGGCATTGTGTGGCAACAATGGAAACAGTGGCATTGTGTGGCAACAATGGCATTGTGTGGCAACAATGGAAACAGTGGCGTTGTGTGGCAACAATGGCATTGTGTGGCAACAATGGAAACAGTGGCATTGTGTGGCAACAATGGCATTGTGTGGCGACAATGGAAACAATGGTATTGTGTGGCAACAATGGCATTGCGTGGCAACAATGGCAACAGTGGCATTGTGTGGTCACAATGGCATTGTGTGGTCACAATTGCATTGTGTGGCAACAATGGCAACGGTGGCATTGTTTGGCAGCAAAGGCAACAGTGGCATTGTTTGTCAACAATGGCATTGTGTGGCAACAATGGAAACAGTGGCATTGTGTGGCAAGAATGGCATTGTGTGGCAACAATGGAAACAGTGGCATTGTGTGGCAACAATGGCATTGTGTGGCAACAATGGAAACAGTGGCATTGTGCGGCCACAATGGCATTCTGTGGCAACAATGGCAACGGTGGCATTGTTTGGCAACAATGGCATTGTGTGGCAACAATGGCAACAGTGGCATTGTGTGGCAACAGTGGCATTGTGTGGCAACAATGGCATTGTGTGACAACAATGGCATTGTGTGGCAACAATGGAAACAGTGGCATTGTGTGGCAACAATGGCATTGTTTGGCAACAGAGGCAACGGTGGCATTGTTTGGCAACAATGGAAACAGTGCCATTGTTTGGCAACAATGGCATTGTGTGGCTACAATGGCAACAGTGGCATTGTGTGGCAACAATGGAAACAGTAGCATTGTGTGGCAACAATGGCATTATGCGGCAACAATGGAAACAGTGGCATTGTGTGGCAACAATGGCATTGTGCGGAAACAATGGAAACAGTGGCATTGTGTGGCAACAATGGCATTGTGTGGCAACAATGGAAACAGTGGCGTTGTGTGGCAACAATGGCATTGTGTGGCAACAACGGAAACAGTGGCATTGTGTGGCAACAATGGCATTGTGTGGCGACAATGGAAACAGTGGTATTGTGTGGCAACAATGGCATTGCGTGGCAACAATGGCAACAGTGGCATTGTGTGGTCACAATGGCATTGTGTGGTCACAATTGCATTGTGTGGCAACAATGGCAACGGTGGCATTGTTTGGCAGCAAAGGCAACAGTGGCATTGTTTGTCAACAATGGCATTGTGTGGCAACAATGGAAACAGTGGCATTGTGTGGCAAGAATGGCATTGTGTGGCAACAATGGAAACAGTGGCATTGTGTGGCAACAATGGCATTGTGTGGCAACAATGGAAACAGTGGCATTGTGCGGCCACAATGGCATTCTGTGGCAACAATGGCAACGGTGGCATTGTTTGGCAACAATGGCATTGTGTGGCAACAATGGCAACAGTGGCATTGTGTGGCAACAGTGGCATTGTGTGGCAACAATGGCATTGTGTGACAACAATGGAAACAGTGGCATTGTGTGGCAACAATGGCATTGCGTGGCAACAATGGAAACAGTGGCATTGTGTGGCAACAATGGCACTGTGTGGCAACAATGGAAACAGTGGCATTGTGTGGCAACAATGGCATTGTGTGGCAACAATGGAAACAGTGGCATTGTGTGGCAACAATGGCAATAGTGGCATTGTGTGGCAACAGTGGCATTGTGTGGCAACAATGGCATTGTCTGACAACAATGGCATTGTGTGGCAACAATGGAAACAGTAGCATTGTGTGGCAACAATGGCATTGTTTGGCAACAGAGGCAACGGTGGCATTGTTTGGCAACAATGGAAACAGTGCCATTGTTTGGCAACAATGGCATTGTGTGGCAACAATGGCAACAGTGGCATTGTGTGGCAACAATGGAAACAGTGGCATTGTATGGCAACAATGGCATTGTGTGGCAACAATGGAAACAGTGGCATTGTGTGGCAACAATGGCATTGTGTGGCAACAATGGAAACAGTGGCATTGTTTGGCAACAATGGCATTGTGCGGCAACAATGGAAACAGTGGCATTGTGTGGTAACAATGGCACTGTGTGGCAACAATGGAAACAGTGGCATTGTGTGGCAACAATGGCATTGTGTGGCAACAATGGAAACAGTGGCATTGTGTGGCAACAATGGCATTGTGCGGCAACAATGGAAACAGTGGCATTGTGTGGCAACAATGGCATTGTGTGGCAACAATGGCAAGAGTGGCATTGTGTGGCAACAATGGCATTGTGTGGCAACAATGGCAACAGTGGCATTGTGCGGCCACAATGGCATTGTGTGGCAACAATGGCAACGGTGGCATTGTGCGGCAACAATGGAAACAGTGGCATTGTGTGGCAACAATGGCATTGTGTGGCAACAATGGCAACGGTGGCATTGTGTGGCAACAATGGCATTGTGTGGCAACAATGGCAACAGTGGCATTGTGCGGCCACAATGGCATTGTGTGGCAACAATGGCAACGGTGGCATTGTTTGGCAACAGAGGCAACGGTGGCATTGTTTGGCAACAATGGAAACAGTGCCATTGTTTGGCAACAATGGCATTGTGTGGCAACAATGGCAACAGTGGCATTGTGTGGCAACAATGGAAACAGTGGCATTGTGTGGCAACAATGGCATTGTGTGGCAACAATGGAAACAGTGGCATTGTTTGGCAACAATGGCATTGTGCGGCAACAATGGAAACAGTGGCATTGTGTGGTAACAATGGCACTGTGTGGCAACAATGGAAACAGTGGCATTGTGTGGCAACAATGGCATTGTGTGGCAACAATGGAAACAGTGGCATTGTGTGGCAACAATGGCATTGTGCGGCAACAATGGAAACAGTGGCATTGTGTGGCAACAATGGCATTGTGTGGCAACAATGGCAAGAGTGGCATTGTGTGGCAACAATGGCATTGTGTGGCAACAATGGCAACAGTGGCATTGTGCGGCCACAATGGCATTGTGTGGCAACAATGGCAACGGTGGCATTGTGTGGCAACAGTGGCATTGTGTGGCAACAATGGAAACAGTAGCATTGTGTGGCAACAATGGCATTATGCGGCAACAATGGAAACAGTGGCATTGTGTGGCAACAATGGCACTGTGTGGCAACAATGGAAACATTGGCATTGTTTGGCAACAATGGCATTGTGTGGCAACAATGGCAACAGTGGCTTTGTGTGGCAACAATGGCAACAGTGGCATTGTTTGGCAACAATGGCATTGTGTGGCAACAGTGGCATTGTGTGGCAACAATGGAAACAGTGGCATTGTGTGGCAACAGTGGCATTGTGTGGCAACAATGGAAACAGTGGCATTGTGTGGCAACAATGGCATTGCGTGGCAACAATGGAAACAGTGGCATTGTGTGGCAACAATGGCACTGTGTGGCAACAATGGAAACAGTGGCATTGTGTGGCAACAATGGCATTGTGTGGCAACAATGGAAACAGTGGCATTGTGTGGCAACAATGGCAATAGTGGCATTGTGTGGCAACAGTGGCATTGTGTGGCAACAATGGAAACAGTGGCATTGTGTGTCAACAATGGCATTGTGTGGCAACAATGGCAACGGTGGCACTGTGTGGCAACAATGGCATTGTGTGGCAACAATGGCAACAGTGGCATTGTGCGGCCACAATGGGATTGTGTGGCAACAATGGCAACAGTGGCATTGTGCGGCAACAATGGAAACAGTGGCATTGTGTGGCAACAATGGCATTGTATGGCAACAATGGCAACGGTGGCATTGTGTGGCAACAATGGCATTGTGTGGCAACAATGGCAACAGTGGCATTGTGCGGCCACAATGGCATTGTGTGGCAACAATGGCAACGGTGGCATTGTTTGGCAACAGAGCAACGGTGGCATTGTTTGGCAACAATGGAAACAGTGCCATTGTTTGGCAACAATGGCATTGTGTGGCAACAATGGCAACAGTGGCATTGTGTGGCAACAATGGAAACAGTGGCATTGTGTGGCAACAATGGCATTATGCGGCAACAATGGAAACAGTGGCATTGTGTGGCAACAATGGCATTGTGTGGCAACAATGGAAACAGTGGCATTGTGTGGCAACAATGGCATTGCGTGGCAACAATGGCATTGTGTGGTCACAATTGCATTGTGTGGCAACAATGGCAACGGTGGCATTGTTTGGCAACAATGGCAACAGTGGCATTGTTTGTCAACAATGGCATTGTGTGGCAACAATGGAAACAGTGGCATTGTGTGGCAACAATGGCATTGTGTGGCAACAATGGAAACAGTGGCATTGTGTGGCAACAATGGCATTGTGTGGCAACAATGGAAACAGTGGCATTGTGCGGCCACAATGGCATTGTGTGGCAACAATGGCAACAGTGGCATTGTGTGGCAACAGTGGCATTGTGTGGCAACAATGGCATTGTGTGACAACAATGGCATTGTGTGGCAACAATGGAAACAGTGGCATTGTGTGGCAACAATGGCATTGTTTGGCAACAGAGGCAACGGTGGCATTGTTTGGCAACAATGGAAACAGTGCCATTGTTTGGCAACAATGGCATTGTATGGCTACAATGGCAACAGTGGCATTGTGTGGCAACAATGGAAACAGTAGCATTGTGTGGCAACAATGGCATTATGCGGCAACAATGGAAACAGTGGCATTGTGTGGCAACAATGGCACTGTGTGGCAACAATGGAAACATTGGCATTGTTTGGCAACAATGGCATTGTGTGGCAACAATGGCAACAGTGGCTTTGTGTGGCAACAATGGCAACAGTGGCATTGTTTGGCAACAATGGCATTGTGTGGCAACAGTGGCATTGTGTGGCAACAATGGAAACAGTGGCATTGTGTGGCAACAGTGGCATTGTGTGGCAACAATGGAAACAGTGGCATTGTGTGGCAACAATGGCATTGCGTGGCAACAATGGAAACAGTGGCATTGTGTGGCAACAATGGCACTGTGTGGCAACAATGGAAACAGTGGCATTGTGTGGCAACAATGGCATTGTGTGGCAACAATGGAAACAGTGGCATTGTGTGGCAACAATGGCAATAGTGGCATTGTGTGGCAACAGTGGCATTGTGTGGCAACAATGGAAACAGTGGCATTGTGTGTCAACAATGGCATTGTGTGGCAACAATGGCAACGGTGGCACTGTGTGGCAACAATGGCATTGTGTGGCAACAATGGCAACAGTGGCATTGTGCGGCCACAATGGGATTGTGTGGCAACAATGGCAACAGTGGCATTGTGCGGCAACAATGGAAACAGTGGCATTGTGTGGCAACAATGGCATTGTATGGCAACAATGGCAACGGTGGCATTGTGTGGCAACAATGGCATTGTGTGGCAACAATGGCAACAGTGGCATTGTGCGGCCACAATGGCATTGTGTGGCAACAATGGCAACGGTGGCATTGTTTGGCAACAGAGCAACGGTGGCATTGTTTGGCAACAATGGAAACAGTGCCATTGTTTGGCAACAATGGCATTGTGTGGCAACAATGGCAACAGTGGCATTGTGTGGCAACAATGGAAACAGTGGCATTGTGTGGCAACAATGGCATTATGCGGCAACAATGGAAACAGTGGCATTGTGTGGCAACAATGGCATTGTGTGGCAACAATGGAAACAGTGGCATTGTGTGGCAACAATGGCATTGCGTGGCAACAATGGCATTGTGTGGTCACAATTGCATTGTGTGGCAACAATGGCAACGGTGGCATTGTTTGGCAACAATGGCAACAGTGGCATTGTTTGTCAACAATGGCATTGTGTGGCAACAATGGAAACAGTGGCATTGTGTGGCAACAATGGCATTGTGTGGCAACAATGGAAACAGTGGCATTGTGTGGCAACAATGGCATTGTGTGGCAACAATGGAAACAGTGGCATTGTGCGGCCACAATGGCATTGTGTGGCAACAATGGCAACGGTGGCATTGTTTGGCAACAATGGCATTGTGTGGCAACAATGGCAACAGTGGCATTGTGTGGCAACAGTGGCATTGTGTGGCAACAATGGCATTGTGTGACAACAATGGCATTGTGTGGCAACAATGGAAACAGTGGCATTGTGTGGCAACAATGGCATTGTTTGGCAACAGAGGCAACGGTGGCATTGTTTGGCAACAATGGAAACAGTGCCATTGTTTGGCAACAATGGCATTGTATGGCTACAATGGCAACAGTGGCATTGTGTGGCAACAATGGAAACAGTAGCATTGTGTGGCAACAATGGCATTATGCGGCAACAATGGAAACAGTGGCATTGTGTGGCAACAATGGCATTGTGCGGAAACAATGGAAACAGTGGCATTGTGTGGCAACAATGGCATTGTGTGGCAACAGTGGCAACAGTGGCATTGTGTGGTCACAATGGCACTGTGTGGCAACAATGGAAACATTGGCATTGTTTGGCAACAATGGCATTGTGTGGCAACAATGGAAACAGTGGCATTGTGTGGCAACAATGGCAACAGTGGCTTTGTTTGGCAACAATGGCATTGTGTGGCAACAATGGCATTGTGTGGCAACAATGGCAACAGTGGCATTGTGCGGCCACAATGGCATTGTGTGGCAACAATGGCAACAGTGGCATTGTGCGGCAACAATGGAAACAGTGGCATTGTGTGGCAACAATGGCATTGTGCGGCAACAATGGCAACGGTGGCATTGTGTGGCAACAATGGCATTGTGTGGCAACAATGGCAACAGTGGCATTGTGCGGCCACAATGGCATTGTGTGGCAACAATGGCAACGGTGGCATTGTTTGGCAACAGAGGCAACGGTGGCATTGTTTGGCAACAATGGAAACAGTGCCATTGTTTGGCAACAATGGCATTGTGTGGCAACAATGGCAACAGTGGCATTGTGTGGCAACAATGGAAACAGTGGCATTGTGTGGCAACAATGGCATTATGCGGCAACAATGGAAACAGTGGCATTGTGTGGCAACAATGGCATTGTGTGGCAACAATGGAAACAGTGGCATTGTGTGGCAACAATGGCATTGTGTGGCAACAATGGAAACAGTGGCGTTGTGTGGCAACAATGGCATTGTGTGGCAACAATGGAAACAGTGGCATTGTGTGGCAACAATGGCATTGTGTGGCGACAATGGAAACAGTGGTATTGTGTGGCAACAATGGCATTGCGTGGCAACAATGGCAACAGTGGCATTGTGTGGTCACAATGGCATTGTGTGGTCACAATTGCATTGCGTGGCAACAATGGCAACGGTGGCATTGTTTGGCAGCAAAGGCAACAGTGGCATTGTTTGTCAACAATGGCATTGTGTGGCAACAATGGAAACAGTGGCATTGTGTGGCAAGAATGGCATTGTGTGGCAACAATGGAAACAGTGGCATTGTGTGGCAACAATGGCATTGTGTGGCAACAATGGAAACAGTGGCATTGTGCGGCCACAATGGCATTCTGTGGCAACAATGGCAACGGTGGCATTGTTTGGCAACAATGGCATTGTGTGGCAACAATGGCAACAGTGGCATTGTGTGGCAACAGTGGCATTGTGTGGCAACAATGGCATTGTGTGACAACAATGGCATTGTGTGGCAACAATGGAAACAGTGGCATTGTGTGGCAACAATGGCATTGTTTGGCAACAGAGGCAACGGTGGCATTGTTTGGCAACAATGGAAACAGTGCCATTGTTTGGCAACAATGGCATTGTGTGGCTACAATGGCAACAGTGGCATTGTGTGGCAACAATGGAAACAGTAGCATTGTGTGGCAACAATGGCATTATGCGGCAACAATGGAAACAGTGGCATTGTGTGGCAACAATGGCATTGTGCGGAAACAATGGAAACAGTGGCATTGTGTGGCAAGAATGGCATTGTGTGGCAACAATGGAAACAGTGGCGTTGTGTGGCAACAATGGCATTGTGTGGCAACAATGGAAACAGTGGCATTGTGTGGCAACAATGGCATTGTGTGGCGACAATGGAAACAGTGGTATTGTGTGGCAACAATGGCATTGCGTGGCAACAATGGCAACAGTGGCATTGTGTGGTCACAATGGCATTGTGTGGTCACAATTGCATTGTGTGGCAACAATGGCAACGGTGGCATTGTTTGGCAGCAAAGGCAACAGTGGCATTGTTTGTCAACAATGGCATTGTGTGGCAACAATGGAAACAGTGGCATTGTGTGGCAAGAATGGCATTGTGTGGCAACAATGGAAACAGTGGCATTGTGTGGCAACAATGGCATTGTGTGGCAACAATGGAAACAGTGGCATTGTGCGGCCACAATGGCATTCTGTGGCAACAATGGCAACGGTGGCATTGTTTGGCAACAATGGCATTGTGTGGCAACAATGGCAACAGTGGCATTGTGTGGCAACAGTGGCATTGTGTGGCAACAATGGCATTGTGTGACAACAATGGAAACAATGGCATTGTGTGGCAACAATGGCATTGCGTGGCAACAATGGAAACAGTGGCATTGTGTGGCAACAATGGCACTGTGTGGCAACAATGGAAACAGTGGCATTGTGTGGCAACAATGGCATTGTGTGGCAACAATGGAAACAGTGGCATTGTGTGGCAACAATGGCAATAGTGGCATTGTGTGGCAACAGTGGCATTGTGTGGCAACAATGGCATTGTCTGACAACAATGGCATTGTGTGGCAACAATGGAAACAGTAGCATTGTGTGGCAACAATGGCATTGTTTGGCAACAGAGGCAACGGTGGCATTGTTTGGCAACAATGGAAACAGTGCCATTGTTTGGCAACAATGGCATTGTGTGGCAACAATGGCAACAGTGGCATTGTGTGGCAACAATGGAAACAGTGGCATTGTATGGCAACAATGGCATTGTGTGGCAACAATGGAAACAGTGGCATTGTGTGGCAACAATGGCATTGTGTGGCAACAATGGAAACAGTGGCATTGTTTGGCAACAATGGCATTGTGCGGCAACAATGGAAACAGTGGCATTGTGTGGTAACAATGGCACTGTGTGGCAACAATGGAAACAGTGGCATTGTGTGGCAACAATGGCATTGTGTGGCAACAATGGAAACAGTGGCATTGTGTGGCAACAATGGCATTGTGCGGCAACAATGGAAACAGTGGCATTGTGTGGCAACAATGGCATTGTGTGGCAACAATGGCAAGAGTGGCATTGTGTGGCAACAATGGCATTGTGTGGCAACAATGGCAACAGTGGCATTGTGCGGCCACAATGGCATTGTGTGGCAACAATGGCAACGGTGGCATTGTGTGGCAACAGTGGCATTGTGTGGCAACAATGGAAACAGTAGCATTGTGTGGCAACAATGGCATTATGCGGCAACAATGGAAACAGTGGCATTGTGTGGCAACAATGGCACTGTGTGGCAACAATGGAAACATTGGCATTGTTTGGCAACAATGGCATTGTGTGGCAACAATGGCAACAGTGGCATTGTGTGGCAACAATGGCAACAGTGGCATTGTTTGGCAACAATGGCATTGTGTGGCAACAGTGGCATTGTGTGGCAACAATGGAAACAGTGGCATTGTGTGGCAACAATGGCATTGCGTGGCAACAATGGAAACAGTGGCATTGTGTGGCAACAATGGCACTGTGTGGCAACAATGGAAACAGTGGCATTGTGTGGCAACAATGGCATTGTGTGGCAACAATGGAAACAGTGGCATTGTGTGGCAACAATGGCAATAGTGGCATTGTGTGGCAACAGTGGCATTGTGTGGCAACAATGGAAACAGTGGCATTGTGTGGCAACAATGGCATTGTGTGGCAACAATGGCAACGGTGGCACTGTGTGGCAACAATGGCATTGTGTGGCAACAATGGCAACAGTGGCATTGTGCGGCCACAATGGGATTGTGTGGCAACAATGGCAACAGTGGCATTGTGCGGCAACAATGGAAACAGTGGCATTGTGTGGCAACAATGGCATTGTATGGCAACAATGGCAACGGTGGCATTGTGTGGCAACAATGGCATTGTGTGGCAACAATGGCAACAGTGGCATTGTGCGGCCACAATGGCATTGTGTGGCAACAATGGCAACGGTGGCATTGTTTGGCAACAGAGCAACGGTGGCATTGTTTGGCAACAATGGAAACAGTGCCATTGTTTGGCAACAATGGCATTGTGTGGCAACAATGGCAACAGTGGCATTGTGTGGCAACAATGGAAACAGTGGCATTGTGTGGCAACAATGGCATTATGCGGCAACAATGGAAACAGTGGCATTGTGTGGCAACAATGGCATTGTGTGGCAACAATGGAAACAGTGGCATTGTGTGGCAACAATGGCATTGTGTGGCAACAATGGAAACAGTGGCGTTGTGTGGCAACAATGGCATTGTGTGGCAACAATGGAAACAGTGGCATTGTGTGGCAACAATGGCATTGTGTGGCGACAATGGAAACAGTGGTATTGTGTGGCAACAATGGCATTGCGTGGCAACAATGGCAACAGTGGCATTGTGTGGTCACAATGGCATTGTGTGGTCACAATTGCATTGTGTGGCAACAATGGCAACGGTGGCATTGTTTGGCAACAATGGCAACAGTGGCATTCTTTGTCAACAATGGCATGGTGTGGCAACAATGGAAACAGTGGCATTGTGTGGCAACAATGGCATTGTGTGGCAACAATGGCAACGGTGGCATTGTGTGGCAACAATGGCATTGTGTGGCAACAATGGAAACAGTGGCATTGTGCGGCCACAATGGCATTGTGTGGCAACAATGGCAACGGTGGCATTGTTTGGCAACAATGGCATTGTGTGGCAACAATGGCAACAGTGGCATTGTGTGGCAACAGTGGCATTGTGTGGCAACAATGGCATTGTGTGACAACAATGGCATTGTGTGGCAACAATGGAAACAGTGGCATTGTGTGGCAACAATGGCATTGTTTGGCAACAGAGGCAACGGTGGCATTGTTTGGCAACAATGGAAACAGTGCCATTGTTTGGCAACAATGGCATTGTATGGCTACAATGGCAACAGTGGCATTGTGTGGCAACAATGGAAACAGTAGCATTGTGTGGCAACAATGGCATTATGCGGCAACAATGGAAACAGTGGCATTGTGTGGCAACAATGGCATTGTGCGGAAACAATGGAAACAGTGGCATTGTGTGGCAACAATGGCATTGTGTGGCAACAGTGGCAACAGTGGCATTGTGTGGTCACAATGGCACTGTGTGGCAACAATGGAAACATTGGCATTGTTTGGCAACAATGGCATTGTGTGGCAACAATGGCAACAGTGGCATTGTGTGGCAACAATGGCAACAGTGGCATTGTTTGGCAACAATGGCATTGTGTGGCAACAGTGGCATTGTGTGGCAACAATGGAAACAGTGGCATTGTGTGGCAACAATGGCATTGCGTGGCAACAATGGAAACAGTGGCATTGTGTGTCAACAATGGCACTGTGTGGCAAGAATGGAAACAGTGGCATTGTGTGGCAACAATGGCATTGTGTGGCAACAATGGAAACAGTGGCATTGTGTGGCAACAATGGCAATAGTGGCATTGTGTGGCAACAGTGGCATTGTGTGGCAACAATGGCATTGTCTGACAACAATGGCATTGTGTGGCAACAATGGAAACAGTAGCATTGTGTGGCAACAATGGCATTGTTTTGCAACAGAGGCAACGGTGGCATTGTTTGGCAACAATGGAAACAGTGCCATTGTTTGGCAACAATGGCATTGTGTGGCAACAATAGCAACAGTGGCATTGTGTGGCAACAATGGAAACAGTGGCATTGTATGGCAACAATGGCATTGTGTGGCAACAATGGAAACAGTGGCATTGTGTGGCAACAATGGCATTGTGTGGCAACAATGGAAACAGTGGCATTGTTTGGCAACAATGGCATTGTGCGGAAACAATGGAAACAGTGGCATTGTGTGGCAACAATGGCACTGTGTGGCAACAATGGAAACAGTGGCATTGTGTGGCAACAATGGCATTGTGTGGCAACAATGGCAAGAGTGGCATTGTGTGGCAACAATGGCATTGTGTGGCAACAATGGCAACAGTGGCATTGTGCGGCCCCAATGGCATTGTGTGGCAACAATGGCAACGGTGGCATTGTGTGGCAACAATGGCATTGTGTGGCAACAATGGCAACAGTGGCATTGTGTGGCAACAGTGGCATTGTGTGGCAACAATGGCATTGTGTGGCAACAATGGCATTGTGTGGCAACAATGGCAACAGTGGCATTGTGTGGCAACAATGGTAACAGTGGCATTGTGTGGCAACAATGGCATTGTGCGGCAAGAATGGAAACAGTGGCATTGTGTGGCAACAATGGCATTGTGTGGCAACAATGGCAACAGTGGCATTGTGTGGCAACAATGGCATTGTGTGGCAACAATGGAAACAGTGGCATTGTGTGGCAACAATGGCATTGTTTGGCAACAGACGCAACGGTGGCATTGTTTGGCAACAATGGAAACAGTGGCATTGTGTGGCAACAATGGCATTGTGTGGCAACAATGGCAACAATGGCATTGTGTGGCAACAATGGCAACAGTGGCATTGTTTGGCAACAATGGCATTGTGCGGCAACAATGGCAACAGTGGCATTGTGCGGCCACAATGGCATTGTGTGGCAACAATGGCAACGGTGGCATTGTTTGGCAACAGAGGCAACGGTGGCATTGTTTGGCAACAATGGAAACAGTGCCATTGTTTGGCAACAATGGCATTGTGTGGCAACAATGGCAACAGTGGCATTGTGTGGCAACAATGGAAACAGTGGCATTGTGTGGCAACAATGGCATTATGCGGCAACAATGGAAACAGTGGCATTGTGTGGCAACAATGGCATTGTGTGGCAACAATGGAAACAGTGGCATTGTGTGGCAACAATGGCATTGTGTGGCAACAATGGAAACAGTGGCGTTGTGTGGCAACAATGGCATTGTGTGGCAACAATGGAAACAGTGGCATTGTGTGGCAACAATGGCATTGTGTGGCGACAATGGAAACAGTGGTATTGTGTGGCAACAATGGCATTGCGTGGCAACAATGGCAACAGTGGCATTGTGTGGTCACAATGGCATTGTGTGGTCACAATTGCATTGTGTGGCAACAATGGCAACGGTGGCATTGTTTGGCAGCAAAGGCAACAGTGGCATTGTTTGTCAACAATGGCATTGTGTGGCAACAATGGAAACAGTGGCATTGTGTGGCAAGAATGGCATTGTGTGGCAACAATGGAAACAGTGGCATTGTGTGGCAACAATGGCATTGTGTGGCAACAATGGAAACAGTGGCATTGTGCGGCCACAATGGCATTCTGTGGCAACAATGGCAACGGTGGCATTGTTTGGCAACAATGGCATTGTGTGGCAACAATGGCAACAGTGGCATTGTGTGGCAACAGTGGCATTGTGTGGCAACAATGGCATTGTGTGACAACAATGGCATTGTGTGGCAACAATGGAAACAGTGGCATTGTGTGGCAACAATGGCATTGTTTTTCAACAGAGGCAACGGTGGCATTGTTTGGCAACAATGGAAACAGTGCCATTGTTTGGCAACAATGGCATTGTGTGGCTACAATGGCAACAGTGGCATTGTGTGGCAACAATGGAAACAGTAGCATTGTGTGGCAACAATGGCATTATGCGGCAACAATGGAAACAGTGGCATTGTGTGGCAACAATGGCATTGTGCGGAAACAATGGAAACAGTGGCATTGTGTGGCAACAATGGCATTGTGTGGCAACAATTGCAACAGTGGCATTGTGTGGCAACAATGGCACTGTGTGGCAACAATGGAAACATTGGCATTGTTTGGCAACAATGGCATTGTGTGGCAACAATGGCAACAGTGGCATTGTGTGGCAACAATGGCAACAGTAGCATTGTTTGGCAACAATGGCATTGTGTGGCAACAGTGGCATTGTGTGGCAACAATGGAAACAGTGGCATTGTGTGGCAACAATGGCATTGCGTGGCAACAATGGAAACAGTGGCATTGTGTGGCAACAATGGCACTGTGTGGCAACAATGGAAACAGTGGCATTGTGTGGCAACAATGGCATTGTGTGGCAACAATGGAAACAGTGGCATTGTGTGGCAACAATGGCAATAGTGGCATTGTGTGGCAACAGTGGCATTGTGTGGCAACAATGGCATTGTCTGACAACAATGGCATTGTGTGGCAACAATGGAAACAGTAGCATTGTGTGGCAACAATGGCATTGTTTGGCAACAGAGGCAACGGTGGCATTGTTTGGCAAGAATGGAAACAGTGCCATTGTTTGGCAACAATGGCATTGTGTGGCAACAATGGCAACAGTGGCATTGTGTGGCAACAATGGAAACAGTGGCATTGTATGGCAACAATGGCATTGTGTGGCAACAATGGAAACAGTGGCATTGTGTGGCAACAATGGCATTGTGTGGCAACAATGGAAACAGTGGCATTGTGTGGCAACAATGGCATTGTGTGGCAACAATGGAAACAGTGGCATTGTGTGGCAACAATGGCATTGTGCGGCAACAATGGAAACAGTGGCATTGTGTGGCAACAATGGCGTTGTGTGGCAACAATGGCAAGAGTGGCATTGTGTGGCAACAATGGCATTGTGTGGCAACAATGGCAACAGTGGCATTGTGCGGCCACAATGGCTTTGTGTGGCAACAATGGCAACGGTGGCATTGTGTGGCAACAGTGGCATTGTGTGGCAACAATGGAAACAGTAGCATTGTGTGGCAACAATGGCATTATGCGGCAACAATGGAAACAGTGGCATTGTGTGGCAACAATGGCACTGTGTGGCAACAATGGAAACATTGGCATTGTTTGGCAACAATGGCATTGTGTGGCAACAATGGCAACAGTGGCATTGTGTGGCAACAATGGCAACAGTGGCATTGTTTGGCAACAATGGCATTGTGTGGCAACAGTGGCATTGTGTGGCAACAATGGAAACAGTATCATTGTGTGGCAACAATGGCATTGCGTGGCAACAATGGAAACAGTGGCATTGTGTGGCAACAATGGCACTGTGTGGCAACAATGGAAACAGTGGCATTGTGTGGCAACAATGGCATTGTGTGGCAACAATGGAAACAGTGGCATTGTGTGGCAACAATGGCAATAGTGGCATTGTGTGGCAACAGTGGCATTGTGTGGCAACAATGGAAACAGTGGCATTGTGTGGCAACAATGGCATTGTGTGGCAACAATGGCAACGGTGGCACTGTGTGGCAACAATGGCATTGTGTGGCAACAATGGCAACAGTGGCATTGTGCGGCCACAATGGGATTGTGTGGCAACAATGGCAACAGTGGCATTGTGCGGCAACAATGGAAACAGTGGCATTGTGTGGCAACAATGGCATTGTATGGCAACAATGGCAACGGTGGCATTGTGTGGCAACAATGGCATTGTGTGGCAACAATGGCAACAGTGGCATTGTGCGGCCACAATGGCATTGTGTGGCAACAATGGCAACGGTGGCATTGTTTGGCAACAGAGCAACGGTGGCATTGTTTGGCAACAATGGAAACAGTGCCATTGTTTGGCAACAATGGCATTGTGTGGCAACAATGGCAACAGTGGCATTGTGTGGCAACAATGGAAACAGTGGCATTGTGTGGCAACAATGGCATTGTGTGGCAACAATGGAAACAGTGGCATTGTGTGGCAACAATGGCATTGTGTGGCAACAATGGAAACAGTGGCGTTGTGTGGCAACAATGGCATTGTGTGGCAACAATGGAAACAGTGGCATTGTGTGGCAACAATGGCATTGTGTGGCGACAATGGAAACAGTGGTATTGTGTGGCAACAATGGCATTGCGTGGCAACAATGGCAACAGTGGCATTGTGTGGTCACAATGGCATTGTGTGGTCACAATTCCATTGTGTGGCAACAATGGCAACGGTGGCATTGTTTGGCAACAATGGCATTGTGTGGCAACAATGGAAACAGTGGCATTGTGTGGCAACAATGGCATTGTGTGGCAACAATGGAAACAGTGCCATTGTGTGGCAACAATGGCATTGTGTGGCAACAATGGAAACAGTGGCATTGTGCGGCCACAATGGCATTGTGTGGCAACAATGGCAACGGTGGCATTGTTTGGCAACAATGGCATTGTGTGGCAACAATGGCAACAGTGGCATTGTGTGGCAACAGTGGCATTGTGTGGCAACAATGGCATTGTGTGACAACAATGGCATTGTGTGGCAACAATGGAAACAGTGGCATTGTGTGGCAACAATGGCATTGTTTGGCAACAGAGGCAACGGTGGCATTGTTTGGCAACAATGGAAACAGTGCCATTGTTTGGCAACAATGGCATTGTATGGCTACAATGGCAACAGTGGCATTGTGTGGCAACAATGGAAACAGTAGCATTGTGTGGCAACAATGGCATTATGCGGCAACAATGGAAACAGTGGCATTGTGTGGCAACAATGGCATTGTGCGGAAACAATGGAAACAGTGGCATTGTGTGGCAACAATGGCATTGTGTGGCAACAGTGGCAACAGTGGCATTGTGTGGTCACAATGGCACTGTGTGGCAACAATGGAAACATTGGCATTGTTTGGCAACAATGGCATTGTGTGGCAACAATGGCAACAGTGGCATTGTGTGGCAACAATGGCAACAGTGGCATTGTTTGGCAACAATGGCATTGTGTGGCAACAGTGGCATTGTGTGGCAACAATGGAAACAGTGGCATTGTGTGGCAACAATGGCATTGCGTGGCAACAATGGAAACAGTGGCATTGTGTGGCAACAATGGCACTGTGTGGCAAGAATGGAAACAGTGGCATTGTGTGGCAACAATGGCATTGTGTGGCAACAATGGAAACAGTGGCATTGTGTGGCAACAATGGCAATAGTGGCATTGTGTGGCAACAGTGGCATTGTGTGGCAACAATGGCATTGTCTGACAACAATGGCATTGTGTGGCAACAATGGAAACAGTAGCATTGTGTGGCAACAATGGCATTGTTTTGCAACAGAGGCAACGGTGGCATTGTTTGGCAACAATGGAAACAGTGCCATTGTTTGGCAACAATGGCATTGTGTGGCAACAATGGCAACAGTGGCATTGTGTGGCAACAATGGAAACAGTGGCATTGTATGGCAACAATGGCATTGTGTGGCAACAATGGAAACAGTGGCATTGTGTGGCAACAATGGCATTGTGTGGCAACAATGGAAACAGTGGCATTGTTTGGCAACAATGGCATTGTGCGGAAACAATGGAAACAGTGGCATTGTGTGGCAACAATGGCAACAGTGGCATTGTGTGGCAACAATGGCATTGTGTGGCAACAATGGCAAGAGTGGCATTGTGTGGCAACAATGGCATTGTGTGGCAACAATGGCAACAGTGGCATTGTGCGGCCACAATGGCATTGTGTGGCAACAATGGCAACGGTGGCATTGTGTGGCAACAATGGCATTGTGTGGCAACAATGGCAACAGTGGCATTGTGTGGCAACAGTGGCATTGTGTGGCAACAATGGCATTGTGTGGCAACAATGGCATTGTGTGGCAACAATGGCGACAGTGGCATTGTGTGGCAACAATGGTAACAGTGGCATTGTGTGGCAACAATGGCATTGTGCGGCAAGAATGGAAACAGTGGCATTGTGTGGCAACAATGGCATTGTGTGGCAACAATGGCAACAGTGGCATTGTGTGGCAACAATGGCATTGTGTGGCAACAATGGAAACAGTGGCATTGTGTGGCAACAATGGCATTGTTTGGCAACAGACGCAACGGTGGCATTGTTTGGCAACAATGGAAACAGTGGCATTGTGTGGCAACAATGGCATTGTGTGGCAACAATGGCAACAATGGCATTGTGTGGCAACAATGGCAACAGTGGCATTGTTTGGCAACAATGGCATTGTGCGGCAACAATGGAAACAGTGGCATTGTGTGGCAACAATGGCACTGTGTGGCAACAATGGAAACAGTGGCATTGTGTGGCAACAATGGCATTGTGTGGCAACAATGGAAACAGTGGCATTGTGTGGCAACAATGGCATTGTGTGGCAACAATGGCAACAATGGCATTGTGTGGCAACAATGGCATTGTGTGGCAACAATGGCAACAGTGGCATTGTGCGGCCACAATGGCATTGTGTGGCAACAATGGCAACGGTGGCATTGTGTGGCAACAATAGCATTGTGTGGCAAAAATGGCAACGGTGGCATTGTGTGGCAACAGTGGCATTGTGTGGCAACAATGGCATTGTGTGGCAACAATGGCATTGTGTGGCAACAATGGAAACAGTGGCATTGTGTGGCAACAATGGCATTGTTTGGCAACAGACGCAACGGTGGCATTGTTTGGCAACAATGGAAACAGTGCCATTGTTTGGCAACAATGGCATTGTGTGGCTACAATGGCAACAGTGGCATTGTGTGGCAACAATGGAAACAGTAGCATTGTGTGGCAACAATGGCATTATGCGGCTACAATGGCAACAGTGGCATTGTGTGGCAACAATGGAAACAGTAGCATTGTCTGGCAACAATGGCATTATGCGGCAACAATGGAAACAGTGGCATTGTGTGGCAACAATGGCATTGTGTGGCAACAATGGAAACAGTGGCATTGTGCGGCAACAATGGCATTGTGTGGCAACAATGGAAACAGTGGCATTGTGTGGCAACAATGGCAATAGTGGCATTGTGTGGCAACAGTGGCATTGTGTGGCAACAATGGCATTGTGTGGCAACAATGGCATTGTGTGGCAACAATGGAAACAGTAGCATTGTGTGGCAACAATGGCATTGTTTGGCAACAGAGGTAACGGTTGCATTGTTTGGCAACAATGGAAACAGTGCCATTGTTTGGCAACAATGGCATTGTGTGGCAACAATGGCAACAGTGGCATTGTGTGGCAACAATGGAAACAGTGGCATTGTGTGGCAACAATGGCATTGTGCGGCAACAATGGAAACAGTGGCATTGTTTGGCAACAATGGCATTGTGTGGCAACAATGGAAACAGTGGCATTGTGTGGCAACAATGGCACTGTGTGGCAACAATGGAAACAGTGGCATTGTGTGGCAACAATGGCATTGTGTGGCAACAATGGAAACAGTGGCATTGTGTGGCAACAATGGCATTGTGTGGCAACAATGGCAACAATGGCATTGTGTGGCAACAATGGCATTGTGTGGCAACAATGGCAACAGTGGCATTGTGCGGCCACAATGGCATTGTGTGGCAACAATGGCAACGGTGGCATTGTTTGGCAACAATGGCATTGTGTGGCAACAATGGCAACAGTGGCATTGTGTGGCAACAATGGAAACAGTGGCATTGTGTGGCAACAATGGCACTGTGTGGCAACAATGGAAACAGTGGTATTGTTTGGCAACAATGGCATTGTGTGGCAACAATGGCAACAGTGGCATTGTTTGGCAACAGTGGCATTGTGTGGCAACAATGGTATTGTGTGACAACAATGGCATTGTGTGGCAACAATGGCAACAGTGGCATTGTGTGGCAACAATGGCACTGTGTGGCAACAATGGCAACGGTGGCATTGTGTGGCAACAATGGCATTGTGTGGCAACAATGGCAACAGTGGCATTGTGTGGCAACAATGGCAACAGTGGCATTGTGTGGCAACAATGGCATTGTGTGGCAACAATGGAAACAGTGGCATTGTGTGGCAACAATGGCATTGTTTGGCAACAGACGCAACGGTGGCATTGTTTGGCAACAATGGAAACAGTGGCATTGTGTGGCAACAATGGCATTGTGTGGCAACAATGGCAACAATGGCATTGTGTGGCAACAATGGCAACAGTGGCATTGTTTGGCAACAATGGCATTGTGCGGCAACAATGGAAACAGTGGCATTGTGTGGCAACAATGGCACTGTGTGGCAACAATGGAAACAGTGGCATTGTGTGGCAACAATGGCATTGTGTGGCAACAATGGAAACAGTGGCATTGTGTGGCAACAATGGCATTGTGTGGCAACAATGGCAACAATGGCATTGTGTGGCAACAATGGCATTGTGTGGCAACAATGGCAACAGTGGCATTGTGCGGCCACAATGGCATTGTGTGGCAACAATGGCAACGGTGGCATTGTGTGGCAACAATAGCATTGTGTGGCAAAAATGGCAACGGTGGCATTGTGTGGCAACAGTGGCATTGTGTGGCAACAATGGCATTGTGTGGCAACAATGGCATTGTGTGGCAACAATGGAAACAGTGGCATTGTGTGGCAACAATGGCATTGTTTGGCAACAGACGCAACGGTGGCATTGTTTGGCAACAATGGAAACAGTGCCATTGTTTGGCAACAATGGCATTGTGTGGCTACAATGGCAACAGTGGCATTGTGTGGCAACAATGGAAACAGTAGCATTGTGTGGCAACAATGGCATTATGCGGCTACAATGGCAACAGTGGCATTGTGTGGCAACAATGGAAACAGTAGCATTGTCTGGCAACAATGGCATTATGCGGCAACAATGGAAACAGTGGCATTGTGTGGCAACAATGGCATTGTGTGGCAACAATGGAAACAGTGGCATTGTGCGGCAACAATGGCATTGTGTGGCAACAATGGAAACAGTGGCATTGTGTGGCAACAATGGCAATAGTGGCATTGTGTGGCAACAGTGGCATTGTGTGGCAACAATGGCATTGTGTGGCAACAATGGCATTGTGTGGCAACAATGGAAACAGTAGCATTGTGTGGCAACAATGGCATTGTTTGGCAACAGAGGTAACGGTTGCATTGTTTGGCAACAATGGAAACAGTGCCATTGTTTGGCAACAATGGCATTGTGTGGCAACAATGGCAACAGTGGCATTGTGTGGCAACAATGGAAACAGTGGCATTGTGTGGCAACAATGGCATTGTGCGGCAACAATGGAAACAGTGGCATTGTTTGGCAACAATGGCATTGTGTGGCAACAATGGAAACAGTGGCATTGTGTGGCAACAATGGCACTGTGTGGCAACAATGGAAACAGTGGCATTGTGTGGCAACAATGGCATTGTGTGGCAACAATGGAAACAGTGGCATTGTGTGGCAACAATGGCATTGTGTGGCAACAATGGCAACAATGGCATTGTGTGGCAACAATGGCATTGTGTGGCAACAATGGCAACAGTGGCATTGTGCGGCCACAATGGCATTGTGTGGCAACAATGGCAACGGTGGCATTGTTTGGCAACAATGGCATTGTGTGGCAACAATGGCAACAGTGGCATTGTGTGGCAACAATGGAAACAGTGGCATTGTGTGGCAACAATGGCACTGTGTGGCAACAATGGAAACAGTGGTATTGTTTGGCAACAATGGCATTGTGTGGCAACAATGGCAACAGTGGCATTGTTTGGCAACAGTGGCATTGTGTGGCAACAATGGTATTGTGTGACAACAATGGCATTGTGTGGCAACAATGGCAACAGTGGCATTGTGTGGCAACAATGGCACTGTGTGGCAACAATGGCAACGGTGGCATTGTGTGGCAACAATGGCATTGTGTGGCAACAATGGCAACAGTGGCATTGTGTGGCAACAATGGCAACAGTGGCATTGTGTGGCAACAATGGCATTGTGTGGCAACAATGGCATTGTGTGGCAACAATGGAAACAGTGGCATTGTGTGGCAACAATGGCATTGTGTGGCAACAATGGCAACAATGGCATTGTGTGGCAACAATGGCAACAGTGGCATTGTTTGGCAACAATGGCATTGTGCGGCAACAATGGAAACAGTGGCATTGTGTGGCAACAATGGCACTGTGTGGCAACAATGGAAACAGTGGCATTGTGTGGCAACAATGGCATTGTGTGGCAACAATGGAAACAGTGGCATTGTGTGGCAACAATGGCATTGTGTGGCAACAATGGCAACAATGGCATTGTGTGGCAACAATGGCATTGTGTGGCAACAATGGCAACAGTGGCATTGTGCGGCCACAATGGCATTGTGTGGCAACAATGGCAACGGTGGCATTGTGTGGCAACAATAGCATTGTGTGGCAACAATGGCAACGGTGGCATTGTGTGGCAACAGTGGCATTGTGTGGCAACAATGGCATTGTGTGGCAACAATGGCATTGTGTGGCAACAATGGAAACAGTGGCATTGTGTGGCAACAATGGCATTGTTTGGCAACAGACGCAACGGTGGCATTGTTTGGCAACAATGGAAACAGTGCCATTGTTTGGCAACAATGGCATTGTGTGGCTACAATGGCAACAGTGGCATTGTGTGGCAACAATGGAAACAGTAGCATTGTGTGGCAACAATGGCATTATGCGGCTACAGTGGCAACAGTGGCATTGTGTGGCAACAATGGAAACAGTAGCATTGTCTGGCAACAATGGCATTATGCGGCAACAATGGAAACAGTGGCATTGTGTGGCAACAATGGCATTGTGTGGCAACAATGGAAACAGTGGCATTGTGCGGCAACAATGGCATTGTGTGGCAACAATGGAAACAGTGGCATTGTGTGGCAACAATGGCAATAGTGGCATTGTGTGGCAACAGTGGCATTGTGTGGCAACAATGGCATTGTGTGGCAACAATGGCATTGTGTGGCAACAATGGAAACAGTGGCATTGTGTGGCAACAATGGCATTGTTTGGCAACAGACGCAACGGTGGCATTGTTTGGCAACAATGGAAACAGTGCCATTGTTTGGTAACAATGGCATTGTGTGGCTACAATGGCAACAGTGGCATTGTGTGGCAACAATGGAAACAGTAGCATTGTGTGGCAACAATGGCATTATGCGGCAACAATGGAAACAGTGGCATTGTGTGGCAACAATGGCATTGTGTGGCAACAATGGAAACAGTGGCATTGTGCGGCAACAATGGCATTGTGTGGCAACAATGGAAACAGTGGCATTGTGTGGCAACAATGGCAATAGTGGCATTGTGTGGCAACAGTGGCATTGTGTGGCAACAATGGCATTGTGTGGCAACAATGGCATTGTGTGGCAACAATGGAAACAGTAGCATTGTGTGGCAACAATGGCATTGTTTGGCATCAGAGGTAACGGTTGCATTGTTTGGCAACAATGGAAACAGTGCCATTGTTTGGCAACAATGGCATTGTGTGGCAACAATGGCAACAGTGGCATTGTGTGGCAACAATGGAAACAGTGGCATTGTGTGGCAACAATGGCATTGTGCGGCAACAATGGAAACAGTGGCATTGTTTGGCAACAATGGCATTGTGTGGCAACAATGGAAACAGTGGCATTGTGTGGCAACAATGGCACTGTGTGGCAACAATGGAAACAGTGGCATTGTGTGGCAACAATGGCATTGTGTGGCAACAATGGAAACAGTGGCATTGTGTGGCAACAATGGCATTGTGTGGCAACAATGGCAACAATGGCATTGTGTGGCAACAATGGCATTGTGTGGCAACAATGGCAACAGTGGCATTGTGCGGCCACAATGGCATTGTGTGGCAACAATGGCAACGGTGGCATTGTTTGGCAACAATGGCATTGTGTGGCAACAATGGCAACAGTGGCATTGTGTGGCAACAATGGAAACAGTGGCATTGTGTGGCAACAATGGCACTGTGTGGCAACAATGGAAACAGTGGTATTGTTTGGCAACAATGGCATTGTGTGGCAACAATGGCAACAGTGGCATTGTTTGGCAACAGTGGCATTGTGTGGCAACAATGGTATTGTGTGACAACAATGGCATTGTGTGGCAACAATGGAAACAGTGGCATTGTGTGGCAACAATGGCACTGTGTGGCAACAATGGCAACGGTGGCATTGTGTGGCAACAATGGCATTGTGTGGCAACAATGGCAACAGTGGCATTGTGTGGCAACAATGGCAACAGTGGTATTGTGTGGCAACAATGGCATTGTGTGGCAACAATGGCATTGTGTGGCAACAATGGAAACAGTGGCATTGTGTGGCAACAATGGCATTGTGTGGCAACAATGGCAACAATGGCATTGTGTGGCAACAATGGCAACAGTGGCATTGTTTGGCAACAATGGCATTGTGCGGCAACAATGGAAACAGTGGCATTGTGTGGCAACAATGGCACTGTGTGGCAACAATGGAAACAGTGGCATTGTGTGGCAACAATGGCATTGTGTGGCAACAATGGAAACAGTGGCATTGTGTGGCAACAATGGCATTGTGTGGCAACAATGGCAACAATGGCATTGTGTGGCAACAATGGCAACAGTGGCATTGTGCGGCCACAATGGCATTGTGTGGCAACAATGGCAACGGTGGCATTGTGTGGCAACAATAGCATTGTGTGGCAACAATGGCAACGGTGGCATTGTGTGGCAACAGTGGCATTGTGTGGCAACAATGGCATTGTGTGGCAACAATGGCATTGTGTGGCAACAATGGAAACAGTGGCATTGTGTGGCAACAATGGCATTGTTTGGCAACAGACGCAACGGTGGCATTGTTTGGCAACAATGGAAACAGTGCCATTGTTTGGCAACAATGGCATTGTGTGGCTACAATGGCAACAGTGGCATTGTGTGGCAACAATGGAAACAGTAGCATTGTGTGGCAACAATGGCATTATGCGGCTACAATGGCAACAGTGGCATTGTGTGGCAACAATGGAAACAGTAGCATTGTCTGGCAACAATGGCATTATGCGGCAACAATGGAAACAGTGGCATTGTGTGGCAACAATGGCATTGTGTGGCAACAATGGAAACAGTGGCATTGTGCGGCAACAATGGCATTGTGTGGCAACAATGGAAACAGTGGCATTGTGTGGCAACAATGGCAATAGTGGCATTGTGTGGCAACAGTGGCATTGTGTGGCAACAATGGCATTGTGTGGCAACAATGGCATTGTGTGGCAACAATGGAAACAGTAGCATTGTGTGGCAACAATGGCATTGTTTGGCAACAGAGGTAACGGTTGCATTGTTTGGCAACAATGGAAACAGTGCCATTGTTTGGCAACAATGGCATTGTGTGGCAACAATGGCAACAGTGGCATTGTGTGGCAACAATGGAAACAGTGGCATTGTGTGGCAACAATGGCATTGTGCGGCAACAATGGAAACAGTGGCATTGTTTGGCAACAATGGCATTGTGCGGCAACAATGGAAACAGTGGCATTGTTTGGCAACAATGGCATTGTGTGGCAACAATGGAAACAGTGGCATTGTGTGGCAACAATGGCACTGTGTGGCAACAATGGAAACAGTGGCATTGTGTGGCAACAATGGCATTGTGTGGCAACAATGGAAACAGTGGCATTGTGTGGCAACAATGGCATTGTGTGGCAACAATGGCAACAATGGCATTGTGTGGCAACAATGGCATTGTGTGGCAACAATGGCAACAGTGGCATTGTGCGGCCACAATGGCATTGTGTGGCAACAATGGCAACGGTGGCATTGTTTGGCAACAATGGCATTGTGTGGCAACAATGGCAACAGTGGCATTGTGTGGCAACAATGGAAACAGTGGCATTGTGTGGCAACAATGGCACTGTGTGGCAACAATGGAAACAGTGGTATTGTTTGGCAACAATGGCATTGTGTGGCAACAGTGGCATTGTGTGGCAACAATGGAAACAGTATCATTGTGTGGCAACAATGGCATTGCGTGGCAACAATGGAAACAGTGGCATTGTGTGGCAACAATGGCACTGTGTGGCAACAATGGAAACAGTGGCATTGTGTGGCAACAATGGCATTGTGTGGCAACAATGGAAACAGTGGCATTGTGTGGCAACAATGGCAATAGTGGCATTGTGTGGCAACAGTGGCATTGTGTGGCAACAATGGAAACAGTGGCATTGTGTGGCAACAATGGCATTGTGTGGCAACAATGGCAACGGTGGCACTGTGTGGCAACAATGGCATTGTGTGGCAACAATGGCAACAGTGGCATTGTGCGGCCACAATGGGATTGTGTGGCAACAATGGCAACAGTGGCATTGTGCGGCAACAATGGAAACAGTGGCATTGTGTGGCAACAATGGCATTGTATGGCAACAATGGCAACGGTGGCATTGTGTGGCAACAATGGCATTGTGTGGCAACAATGGCAACAGTGGCATTGTGCGGCCACAATGGCATTGTGTGGCAACAATGGCAACGGTGGCATTGTTTGGCAACAGAGCAACGGTGGCATTGTTTGGCAACAATGGAAACAGTGCCATTGTTTGGCAACAATGGCATTGTGTGGCAACAATGGCAACAGTGGCATTGTGTGGCAACAATGGAAACAGTGGCATTGTGTGGCAACAATGGCATTGTGTGGCAACAATGGAAACAGTGGCATTGTGTGGCAACAATGGCATTGTGTGGCAACAATGGAAACAGTGGCGTTGTGTGGCAACAATGGCATTGTGTGGCAACAATGGAAACAGTGGCATTGTGTGGCAACAATGGCATTGTGTGGCGACAATGGAAACAGTGGTATTGTGTGGCAACAATGGCATTGCGTGGCAACAATGGCAACAGTGGCATTGTGTGGTCACAATGGCATTGTGTGGTCACAATTGCATTGTGTGGCAACAATGGCAACGGTGGCATTGTTTGGCAACAATGGCAACAGTGGCATTCTTTGTCAACAATGGCATTGTGTGGCAACAATGGAAACAGTGGCATTGTGTGGCAACAATGGCATTGTGTGGCAACAATGGAAACAGTGCCATTGTGTGGCAACAATGGCATTGTGTGGCAACAATGGAAACAGTGGCATTGTGCGGCCACAATGGCATTGTGTGGCAACAATGGCAACGGTGGCATTGTTTGGCAACAATGGCATTGTGTGGCAACAATGGCAACAGTGGCATTGTGTGGCAACAGTGGCATTGTGTGGCAACAATGGCATTGTGTGACAACAATGGCATTGTGTGGCAACAATGGAAACAGTGGCATTGTGTGGCAACAATGGCATTGTTTGGCAACAGAGGCAACGGTGGCATTGTTTGGCAACAATGGAAACAGTGCCATTGTTTGGCAACAATGGCATTGTATGGCTACAATGGCAACAGTGGCATTGTGTGGCAACAATGGAAACAGTAGCATTGTGTGGCAACAATGGCATTATGCGGCAACAATGGAAACAGTGGCATTGTGTGGCAACAATGGCATTGTGCGGAAACAATGGAAACAGTGGCATTGTGTGGCAACAATGGCATTGTGTGGCAACAGTGGCAACAGTGGCATTGTGTGGTCACAATGGCACTGTGTGGCAACAATGGAAACATTGGCATTGTTTGGCAACAATGGCATTGTGTGGCAACAATGGCAACAGTGGCATTGTGTGGCAACAATGGCAACAGTGGCATTGTTTGGCAACAATGGCATTGTGTGGCAACAGTGGCATTGTGTGGCAACAATGGAAACAGTGGCATTGTGTGGCAACAATGGCATTGCGTGGCAACAATGGAAACAGTGGCATTGTGTGGCAACAATGGCACTGTGTGGCAAGAATGGAAACAGTGGCATTGTGTGGCAACAATGGCATTGTGTGGCAACAATGGAAACAGTGGCATTGTGTGGCAACAATGGCAATAGTGGCATTGTGTGGCAACAGTGGCATTGTGTGGCAACAATGGCATTGTCTGACAACAATGGCATTGTGTGGCAACAATGGAAACAGTAGCATTGTGTGGCAACAATGGCATTGTTTTGCAACAGAGGCAACGGTGGCATTGTTTGGCAACAATGGAAACAGTGCCATTGTTTGGCAACAATGGCATTGTGTGGCAACAATGGCAACAGTGGCATTGTGTGGCAACAATGGAAACAGTGGCATTGTATGGCAACAATGGCATTGTGTGGCAACAATGGAAACAGTGGCATTGTGTGGCAACAATGGCACTGTGTGGCAACAATGAAAACAGTGGCATTGTTTGGCAACAATGGCATTGTGCGGAAACAATGGAAACAGTGGCATTGTGTGGCAACAATGGCAACAGTGGCATTGTGTGGCAACAATGGCATTGTGTGGCAACAATGGCAAGAGTGGCATTGTGTGGCAACAATGGCATTGTGTGGCAACAATGGCAACAGTGGCATTGTGCGGCCACAATGGCATTGTGTGGCAACAATGGCAACGGTGGCATTGTGTGGCAACAATGGCATTGTGTGGCAACAATGGCAACAGTGGCATTGTGTGGCAACAGTGGCATTGTGTGGCAACAATGGCATTGTGTGGCAACAATGGCGACAGTGGCATTGTGTGGCAACAATGGTAACAGTGGCATTGTGTGGCAACAATGGCATTGTGCGGCAAGAATGGAAACAGTGGCATTGTGTGGCAACAATGGCATTGTGTGGCAACAATGGCAACAGTGGCATTGTGTGGCAACAATGGCATTGTGTGGCAACAATGGAAACAGTGGCATTGTGTGGCAACAATGGCATTGTTTGGCAACAGACGCAACGGTGGCATTGTTTGGCAACAATGGAAACAGTGGCATTGTGTGGCAACAATGGCATTGTGTGGCAACAATGGCAACAATGGCATTGTGTGGCAACAATGGCAACAGTGGCATTGTTTGGCAACAATGGCATTGTGCGGCAACAATGGAAACAGTGGCATTGTGTGGCAACAATGGCACTGTGTGGCAACAATGGAAACAGTGGCATTGTGTGGCAACAATGGCATTGTGTGGCAACAATGGAAACAGTGGCATTGTGTGGCAACAATGGCATTGTGTGGCAACAATGGCAACAATGGCATTGTGTGGCAACAATGGCATTGTGTGGCAACAATGGCAACAGTGGCATTGTGCGGCCACAATGGCATTGTGTGGCAACAATGGCAACGGTGGCATTGTGTGGCAACAATAGCATTGTGTGGCAAAAATGGCAACGGTGGCATTGTGTGGCAACAGTGGCATTGTGTGGCAACAATGGCATTGTGTGGCAACAATGGCATTGTGTGGCAACAATGGAAACAGTGGCATTGTGTGGCAACAATGGCATTGTTTGGCAACAGACGCAACGGTGGCATTGTTTGGCAACAATGGAAACAGTGCCATTGTTTGGCAACAATGGCATTGTGTGGCTACAATGGCAACAGTGGCATTGTGTGGCAACAATGGAAACAGTAGCATTGTGTGGCAACAATGGCATTATGCGGCTACAATGGCAACAGTGGCATTGTGTGGCAACAATGGAAACAGTAGCATTGTCTGGCAACAATGGCATTATGCGGCAACAATGGAAACAGTGGCATTGTGTGGCAACAATGGCATTGTGTGGCAACAATGGAAACAGTGGCATTGTGCGGCAACAATGGCAATAGTGGCATTGTGTGGCAACAGTGGCATTGTGTGGCAACAATGGCATTGTGTGGCAACAATGGCATTGTGTGGCAACAATGGAAACAGTAGCATTGTGTGGCAACAATGGCATTGTTTGGCAACAGAGGTAACGGTTGCATTGTTTGGCAACAATGGAAACAGTGCCATTGTTTGGCAACAATGGCATTGTGTGGCAACAATGGCAACAGTGGCATTGTGTGGCAACAATGGAAACAGTGGCATTGTGTGGCAACAATGGCATTGTGCGGCAACAATGGAAACAGTGGCATTGTTTGGCAACAATGGCATTGTGTGGCAACAATGGAAACAGTGGCATTGTGTGGCAACAATGGCACTGTGTGGCAACAATGGAAACAGTGGCATTGTGTGGCAACAATGGCATTGTGTGGCAACAATGGAAACAGTGGCATTGTGTGGCAACAATGGCATTGTGTGGCAACAATGGCAACAATGGCATTGTGTGGCAACAATGGCATTGTGTGGCAACAATGGCAACAGTGGCATTGTGCGGCCACAATGGCATTGTGTGGCAACAATGGCAACGGTGGCATTGTTTGGCAACAATGGCATTGTGTGGCAACAATGGCAACAGTGGCATTGTGTGGCAACAATGGAAACAGTGGCATTGTGTGGCAACAATGGCACTGTGTGGCAACAATGGAAACAGTGGTATTGTTTGGCAACAATGGCATTGTGTGGCAACAATGGCAACAGTGGCATTGTTTGGCAACAGTGGCATTGTGTGGCAACAATGGTATTGTGTGACAACAATGGCATTGTGTGGCAACAATGGCAACAGTGGCATTGTGTGGCAACAATGGCACTGTGTGGCAACAATGGCAACGGTGGCATTGTGTGGCAACAATGGCATTGTGTGGCAACAATGGCAACAGTGGCATTGTGTGGCAACAATGGCAACAGTGGCATTGTGTGGCAACAATGGCATTGTGTGGCAACAATGGCATTGTGTGGCAACAATGGAAACAGTGGCATTGTGTGGCAACAATGGCATTGTGTGGCAACAATGGCAACAATGGCATTGTGTGGCAACAATGGCAACAGTGGCATTGTTTGGCAACAATGGCATTGTGCGGCAACAATGGAAACAGTGGCATTGTGTGGCAACAATGGCACTGTGTGGCAACAATGGAAACAGTGGCATTGTGTGGCAACAATGGCATTGTGTGGCAACAATGGAAACAGTGGCATTGTGTGGCAACAATGGCATTGTGTGGCAACAATGGCAACAATGGCATTGTGTGGCAACAATGGCATTGTGTGGCAACAATGGCAACAGTGGCATTGTGCGGCCACAATGGCATTGTGTGGCAACAATGGCAACGGTGGCATTGTGTGGCAACAATAGCATTGTGTGGCAACAATGGCAACGGTGGCATTGTGTGGCAACAGTGGCATTGTGTGGCAACAATGGCATTGTGTGGCAACAATGGCATTGTGTGGCAACAATGGAAACAGTGGCATTGTGTGGCAACAATGGCATTGTTTGGCAACAGACGCAACGGTGGCATTGTTTGGCAACAATGGAAACAGTGCCATTGTTTGGCAACAATGGCATTGTGTGGCAACAATGGCAACAGTGGCATTGTGTGGCAACAATGGAAACAGTGGCATTGTGTGGCAACAATGGCATTGTGTGGCAACAATGGAAACAGTGGCATTGTGTGGCAACAATGGCACTGTGTGGCAACAATGGAAACAGTGGCATTGTGTGGCAACAATGGCATTGTGTGGCAACAATGGAAACAGTGGCATTGTGTGGCAACAATGGCATTGTGTGGCAACAATGGCAACAATGGCATTGTGTGGCAACAATGGCATTGTGTGGCAACAATGGCAACAGTGGCACTGTGCGGCCACAATGGCATTGTGTGGCAACAATGGCAACGGTGGCATTGTTTGGCAACAATGGCATTGTGTGGCAACAATGGCAACAGTGGCATTGTGTGGCAACAATGGAAACAGTGGCATTGTGTGGCAACAATGGCACTGTGTGGCAACAATGGAAACAGTGGTATTGTTTGGCAACAATGGCATTGTGTGGCAACAATGGCAACAGTGGCATTGTTTGGCAACAGTGGCATTGTGTGGCAACAATGGTATTGTGTGACAACAATGGCATTGTGTGGCAACAATGGAAACAGTGGCATTGTGTGGCAACAATGGCACTGTGTGGCAACAATGGCAACGGTGGCATTGTGTGGCAACAATGGCATTGTGTGGCAACAATGGCAACAGTGGCATTGTGTGGCAACAATGGCAACAGTGGCATTGTGTGGCAACAATGGCATTGTGTGGCAACAATGGCATTGTGTGGCAACAATGGAAACAGTGGCATTGTGTGGCAACAATGGCATTGTGTGGCAACAATGGCAACAATGGCATTGTGTGGTAACAATGGCAACAGTGGCATTGTTTGGCAACAATGGCATTGTGCGGCAACAATGGAAACAGTGGCATTGTGTGGCAACAATGGCACTGTGTGGCAACAATGGAAACAGTGGCATTGTGTGGCAACAATGGCATTGTGTGGCAACAATGGAAACAGTGGCATTGTGTGGCAACAATGGCATTGTGTGGCAACAATGGCAACAATGGCATTGTGTGGCAACAATGGCATTGTGTGGCAACAATGGCAACAGTGGCATTGTGCGGCCACAATGGCATTGTGTGGCAACAATGGCAACGGTGGCATTGTGTGGCAACAATAGCATTGTGTGGCAACAATGGCAACGGTGGCATTGTGTGGCAACAGTGGCATTGTGTGGCAAGAATGGCATTGTGTGGCAACAATGGCATTGTGTGGCAACAATGGAAACAGTGGCATTGTGTGGCAACAATGGCATTGTTTGGCAACAGACGCAACGGTGGCATTGTTTGGCAACAATGGAAACAGTGCCATTGTTTGGCAACAATGGCATTGTGTGGCTACAATGGCAACAGTGGCATTGTGTGGCAACAATGGAAACAGTAGCATTGTGTGGCAACAATGGCATTATGCGGCTACAATGGCAACAGTGGCATTGTGTGGCAACAATGGAAACAGTAGCATTGTCTGGCAACAATGGCATTATGCGGCAACAATGGAAACAGTGGCATTGTGTGGCAACAATGGCACTGTGTGGCAACAATGGAAACAGTGGCATTGTGCGGCAACAATGGCATTGTGTGGCAACAATGGAAACAGTGGCATTGTGTGGCAACAATGGCAATAGTGGCATTGTGTGGCAACAGTGGCATTGTGTGGCAACAATGGCATTGTGTGGCAACAAAGGCATTGTGTGGCAACAATGGAAACAGTAGCATTGTGTGGCAACAATGGCATTGTTTGGCAACAGAGGTAACGGTTGCATTGTTTGGCAACAATGGAAACAGTGCCATTGTTTGGCAACAATGGCATTGTGTGGCAACAATGGCAACAGTGGCATTGTGTGGCAACAATGGAAACAGTGGCATTGTGTGGCAACAATGGCATTGTGCGGCAACAATGGAAACAGTGGCATTGTTTGGCAACAATGGCATTGTGCGGCAACAATGGAAACAGTGGCATTGTTTGGCAACAATGGCATTGTGTGGCAACAATGGAAACAGTGGCATTGTGTGGCAACAATGGCACTGTGTGGCAACAATGGAAACAGTGGCATTGTGTGGCAACAATGGCATTGTGTGGCAACAATGGAAACAGTGGCATTGTGTGGCAACAATGGCATTGTGTGGCAACAATGGCAACAATGGCATTGTGTGGCAACAATGGCATTGTGTGGCAACAATGGCAACAGTGGCATTGTGCGGCCACAATGGCATTGTGTGGCAACAATGGCAACGGTGGCATTGTTTGGCAACAATGGCATTGTGTGGCAACAATGGCAACAGTGGCATTGTGTGGCAACAATGGAAACAGTGGCATTGTGTGGCAACAATGGCACTGTGTGGCAACAATGGAAACAGTGGTATTGTTTGGCAACAATGGCATTGTGTGGCAACAATGGCAACAGTGGCATTGTTTGGCAACAGTGGCATTGTGTGGCAACAATGGTATTGTGTGACAACAATGGCATTGTGTGGCAACAATGGAAACAGTGGCATTGTGTGGCAACAATGGCACTGTGTGGCAACAATGGCAACGGTGGCATTGTGTGGCAACAATGGCATTGTGTGGCAACAATGGCAACAGTGGCATTGTGTGGCAACAATGGCAACAGTGGCATTGTGTGGCAACAATGGCATTGTGTGGCAACAATGGCATTGTGTGGCAACAATGGAAACAGTGGCATTGTGTGGCAACAATGGCATTGTGTGGCAACAATGGAAACAGTGGAATTGTGTGGCAACAATGGCACTGTGTGGCAACAATGGAAACAGTGGCATTGTGTGGCAACAATGGCATTGTGTGGCAACAATGGCATTGTGTGGCAACAATGGCAACAGTGGCATTGTGTGGCAACAATGGCAACAGTGGCATTGTTTGGCAACAATGGCATTGTGTGGCAGCAATGGAAACAGTGGCATTGTGTGGCAACAATGGCATTGTGTGGCAACAATGGCAACAGTGGCATTGTGTGGCAACAATGGCATTGTGTGGCAACAATAGAAACAGTGGCATTGTGCGGCCACAATGGCATTGTGTGGCAACAATGGCAACGGTGGCATTGTTTGGCAACAATGGCATTGTGTGGCAACAATGGCAACAGTGGCATTGTGTGGCAACAGTGGCATTGTGTGGCAACAATGGCATTGTGTGACAACAATGGCATTGTGTGGCAACAATGGAAAAAGTGGCATTGTGTGGCAACAATGGCATTGTTTGGCAACAGACGCAATGGTGGCATTGTTTGGCAACAATGGAAACAGTGGCATTGTGTGGCAACAATGGCATTGTGTGGCTACAATGGCAACAGTGGCATTGTGTGGCAACAATGGAAAAAGTAGCATTGTGTGGCAACAATGGCATTATGCGGCAACAATGGAAACAGTGGCATTGTGTGGCAACAATGGCATTGTGCGGCAACAATGGAAACAGTGGCATTGTGTGGCAACAGTGGCATTGTGTGGCAACAATGGCATTGTGTGGCAACAATGGCAACAGTGGCATTGTGTGGCAACAATGGCAACAGTGGCATTGTTTGGCAACAATGGCATTGTGTGGCAACAATGGAAACAGTGGCATTGTGTGGCAACAATGGCACTGTGTGGCAACAATGGAAACAGTGGCATTGTTTGGCAACAATGGCATTGTGTGGCAACAATGGCAACAGTGGCATTGTTTGGCAACAATGGCATTGTGTGGCAACAATGGCATTGTGTGGCAACAATGGAAACAGTGGCATTGTGTGGCAACAATGGCATTGTGTGGCAACAATGGCATTGTGTGGCAACAATGGCAACAGTGGCATTGTGTGGCAACAATGGCAACAGTGGCATTGTTTGGCAACAATGGCATTGTGTGGCAACAATGGAAACAGTGGCATTGTGTGGCAACAATGGCACTGTGTGGCAACAGTGGAAACAGTGGCATTTTTTGGCAACAATGGCATTGTGTGGCAACAATGGCAACAGTGGCATTGTGTGGCAACAATGGCAACAGTGGCAGTGTGTGCCAACAATGGCATTGTGTGGCAACAATGGCATTGTGTGGCAACAATGGAAACAGTGGCATTGTGTGGCAACAATGGCATTGTGTGGCAACAATGGAAACAGTGGCATTGTGTGGCAACAATGGCACTGTGTGGCAACAATGGAAACAGTGGCATTGTGTGGCAACAATGGCATTGTGTGGCAACAATGAAAACAGTGGCATTGTGTGGCAACAATGGCATTGCGTGGTAACAATGGCAACAGTGGCATTGTGTGGTCACAATGGCATTGTGTGGCAACAATGGCATTGTGTGGCAACAATGGAAACAGTGGCATTGTGTGCCAAAAATGGCATTTTGTGGCAACAATGGAAACACTGGCATTGTGTGGCAACAGTGGCATTGTGTGGCAACAATGGCAACAGCGGCATTGTTTGGCAACAATGGCATTGTCTGGCAACGGTGGCACTGTGTGGCAACAATGGAAACAGTGGCATTGTTTGGCAACAATGGCATTGTGTGGCAACAATGGCAACAGTGGCATTGTTTGGCAACAATGGCATTGTGTGGCAACAATGGCAACACTGGCAACAATGGAAACAGTGGCATTGTGTGGCAACAATGGCATTGTGTGGCAACAATGGAAACAGTGGCATTGTGCGGCCACAATGGCATTGTGTGGCAACAATGGCAACGGTGGCATTGTTTGGCAACAATGGCATTGTGTGGCAACAATGGCAACAGTGGCATTGTGTGGCAACAGTGGCATTGTGTGGCAACAATGGTATTGTGTGACAACAATGGCATTGTGTGGCAACAATGGAAACAGTGGCATTGTGTGGCAACAATGGCATTGTGTGGCAACAATGGAAACAGTGGCATTGTGTGGCCACAATTGCATTGTGTGGCAACAATGGCAACGGTGGCATTGTTTGGCAACAATGGAAACAGTGCCATTGTTTAGCAACAATGGCATTGTGTGGCAACAATGGCAACAGTGGCATTGTGTGGCAACAATGGAAACAGTGGCATTGTGTGGCAACAATGGCATTGTGCGGCAACAATGGAAACAGTGGCATTGTGTGTCAACAATGGCATTGTGTGGCAACAATGGCAACAGTGGCATTGTGTGGCAACAATGGCAACAGTGGCATTGTTTGGCAACAATGGCATTGTGTGGCAACAATGGAAACAGTGGCATTGTGTGGCAACAATGGCATTGTGTGGCAACAATGGAAACAGTGGCATTGTTTGGCAACAATGGCATTGTGTGGCAACAATGGAAACAGTGGCATTGTGTGGCAACAATGGCAACTGTGGCATTGTTTGGCAACAATGGCATTGTATGGCAACAATGGCATTGTGTGGCAACAATGGCATTGTGTGGCAACAATGGAAACAGTGGCATTGTGTGGCAACAATGGCATTGTTTGGCAACAGACGCAACGGTGGCATTGTTTGGCAACAATGGCACTGTGTGGCAACAATGGAAACAGTGGCATTGTTTGGCAACAATGGCATTGTGTGGCAACAATGGAAACAGTGGCATTGTTTGGCAACAATGGCATTGTGTGGCAACAATGGCAACAGTGGCATTGTGTGGCAACAATGGCAACAGTGGCATTGTTTGGCAACAATGGCATTGTGTGGCAACAATGGAAACAGTGGCATTGTGTGGCAACAATGGCATTGTGTGGCAACAATGGAAACAGTGGCATTGTTTGGCAACAATGGCATTGTGTGGCAACAATGGCAACAGTGGCATTGTGTGGCTACAATGGCAACAGTGGCATTGTGTGGCAACAATGGAAACAGTAGCATTGTGTGGCAACAATGGCATTATGCGGCAACAATGGAAACAGTGGCATTGTGTGGCAACAATGGCATTGTGCGGCAACAATGGAAACAGTGGCATTGTTTGGCAACAATGGCATTGTGTGGCAACAATGGAAACAGTGGCATTGTGTGGCAACAATGGCACTGTGTGGCAACAATGGAAACAGTGGCATTGTTTGGCAACAATGGCATTGTGTGGCAACAATGGCAACAGTGGCATTGTGTGGCAACAATGGCAACAGTGGCATTGTTTGGCAACAATGGCATTGTGCGGCAACAATGGAAACAGTGGCATTGTGTGGCAACAATGACATTGTGTGGCAACAATGGCATTGTGTGGCAACAATGGCATTGTGTGGCAACAATGGCAACAGAGGCATTGTGTGGCAACAATGGCAACAGTGGCATTGTTTGGCAACAATGGCATTGTGTGGCAACAATGGAAACAGTGGCATTGTGTGGCAACAATGGCACTGTGTGGCAACAATGGAAACAGTGGCATTGTTTGGCAACAATGGCATTGTGTGGCAACAATGGCAACAGTGGCATTGTGTGGCAACAATGGCAACAGTGGCATTGTGTGGCAACAATGGCATTGTGTGGCAACAATGGCATTGTGTGGCAACAATGGAAACAGTGGCATTGTGTGGCAACAACGGCATTGTGTGGCAACAATGGAAACAGTGGCATTGTGTGGCAACAATGGCACTGTGTGGCAACAATGGAAACAGTGGCATTGTGTGGCAACAATGGCATTGTGAGGCAACAATGGAAACAGTGGCATTGTGTGGCAACAATGGCATTGCGTGGCAACAATGGCAACAGTGGCATTGTGTGGTCACAATGGCATTGTGTGGCAACAATGGCATTGTGTGGCAACAATGGAAACAGTGGCATTGTGTGGCAAAAATGGCATTTTGTGGCAACAATGGAAACAGTGGCATTGTGTGGCAACAGTGGAATTGTGTAGCAACAATGGCAACAGCGGCATTGTTTGGCAACAATGGCATTGTGTGGCAACGGTGGCACTGTGTGGCAACAATGGAAACAGTGGCATTGTTTGGCAACAATGGCATTGTGTGGCAACAATGGCAACAGTGGCATTGTTTGGCAACAATGGTATTGTGTGGCAACAATGGCAACACTGGCAACAATGGAAACAGTGGCATTGTGTGGCAACAATGGCATTGTGTGGCAACAATGGCAACAGTGGCATTGTGCGGCCACAATGGCATTGTGTGGCAACAATGGCAACGGTGGCATTGTTTGGCAACAATGGCATTGTGTGGCAACAATGGAAACAGTGGCATTGTGTGGCAACAATGGCATTGTGTGGCAACAATGGCATTGTGTGGCAACAGTGGCAACAGTGGCATTGTGTGGTCACAATGGCATTGTGTGGCAACAATTGCAACGGTGGCATTGTTTGGCAACAACGGCATTGTGTGGCAACAATGGCAACAGTGGCATTGTGTGGCAACAATGGCAACAGTGGCATTGTGTGGCCACAATTGCATTGTGTGGCAACAATGGCAACGGTGGCATTGTTTGGCAACAATGGAAACAGTGCCATTGTTTAGCAACAATGGCATTGTGTGGCAACAATGGCAACAGTGGCATTGTGTGGCAACAATGGAAACAGTGGCATTGTGTGGCAACAATGGCATTGTGCGGCAACAATGGAAACAGTGGCATTGTGTGGCAACAATGGCATTGTGTGGCAACAATGGCAACAGTGGCATTGTGTGGCAACAATGGCAACAGTGGCATTGTTTGGCAACAATGGCATTGTGTGGCAACAATGGAAACAGTGGCATTGTTTGGCAACAATGGCATTGTGTGGCAACAATGGCAACAGTGGCATTGTGTGGCAACAATGGCAACAGTGGCATTGTTTGGCAACAATGGCATTGTGTGGCAACAATGGCATTGTGTGGCAACAATGGAAACAGTGGCATTGTGTGGCAACAATGGCATTGTTTGGCAACAGACGCAACGGTGGCATTGTTTGGCAACAATGGAAACAGTGCCATTGTTTGACAACAATGGCATTGTGTGGCTACAATGGCAACAGTGGCATTGTGTGGCAACAATGGCAACAGTGGCATTGTTTGGCAACAATGGCATTGTTTGGCAACAATGGCATTGTGTGGCAACAATGGAAACAGTGGCATTGTGTGGCAACAATGGCATTGTGTGGCAACAATGGCAACAGTGGCATTGTGTGGCAACAATGGCAACAGTGGCATTGTTTGGCAACAATGGCATTGTGTGGCAACAATGGAAACAGTGGCATTGTGTGGCAACAATGGCACTGTGTGGCAACAATGGAAACAGTGGCATTGTTTGGCAACAATGGCATTGTGTGGCAACAATGGCAACAGTGGCATTGTGTGGCAACAATGGCAACAGTGGCATTGTTTGGCAACAATGGCATTGTGTGGCAACAATGGCATTGTGCGGCAACAATGGAAACAGTGGCATTGTGTGGCAACAATGGCATTGTGTGGCAACAATGGCATTGTGTGGCAACAATGGCAACAGTGGCATTGTTTGGCAACAATGGCATTGTGTGGCAACAATGGAAACAGTGGCATTGTGTGGCAACAATGGCACTGTGTGGCAACAATGGAAACAGTGGCATTGTTTGGCAACAATGGCATTGTGTGGCAACAATGGCAACAGTGGCATTGTGTGGCAACAATGGCAACAGTGGCATTGTGTAGCAACAATGGCATTGTGTGGCAACAATGGCATTGTGTGGCAACAATGGAAACAGTGGCATTGTGTGGCAACAATGGCATTGTGTGGCAACAATGGAAACAGTGGCATTGTGTGGCAACAATGGCAACAGTGGCATTGTTTGGCAACAATGGCATTGTGTGGCAACAATGGCATTGTGCGGCAACAATGGAAACAGTGGCATTGTGTGGCAACAATGGCATTGTGTGGCAACAATGGCATTGTGTGGCAACAATGGCAACAGTGGCATTGTGTGGCAACAATGGCAACAGTGGCATTGTTTGGCAACAATGGCATTGTGTGGCAACAATGAAAACAGTGGCATTGTGTGGCAACAATGGCATTGTTTGGCAACAGACGCAACGGTGGCATTGTTTGGCAACAATGGCATTGTGTGGCTACAATGGCAACAGTGGCATTGTGTGGCAACAATGGAAACAGTAGCATTGTGTGGCAACAATGGCATTATGCGGCAACAATGGAAACAGTGGCATTGTGTGGCAACAATGGCATTGTGCGGCAACAATGGAAACAGTGGCATTGTGTGGCAACAATGGCATTGTTTGGCAACAATGGCATTGTGTGGCAACAATGGAAACAGTGGCATTGTGTGGCAACAATGGCACTGTGTGGCAACAATGGAAACAGTGGCATTGTTTGGCAACAATGGCATTGTGTGGCAACAATGGCAACAGTGGCATTGTGTGGCAACAATGGCAACAGTGGCATTGTTTGGCAACAATGGCATTGTGTGGCAACAATGGCATTGTGTGGCAACAATGGAAACAGTGGCATTGTGTGGCAACAATTGCATTGTGTGGCAACAATGGAAACAGTGGCATTGTGCGGCCACAATGGCATTGTGTGGCAACAATGGCAACGGTGGCATTGTTTGGCAACAATGGCATTGTGTGGCAACAATGGCAACAGTGGCATTGTGTGGCAACAATGGCATTGTGTGGCAACAATGGAAACAGTGGCATTGTGCGGCCACAATGGCATTGTGTGGCAACAATGGCAACGGTGGCATTGTTTGGCAACAATGGCATTGTGTGGCAACAATGGCATTGTTTGGCAACAGAGGCAACGGTGGCATTGTTTGGCAACACTGGAAACAGTGCCATTGTTTGGCAACAATGGCATTGTATGGCTACAATGGCAACAGTGGCATTGTGTGGCAACAATGGAAACGGTAGCATTGTGTGGCAACAATGGCATTATGCGGCAACAATGGAAACAGTGGCATTGTGTGGCAACAATGGCATTGTGCGGCAACAATGGAAACAGTGGCATTGTGTGGCAACAATGGCATTGTTTGGCAACAGAGGCAACAGTGGCATTGTTTGGCAACAATGGAAACAGTGCCATTGTTTAGCAACAATGGCATTGTGTGGCAACAATGGCAACAGTGGCATTGTGTGGCAACAATGGAAACAGTGGCATTGTGTGGCAACAATGGCATTGTGCGTCAACAATGGAAACAGTGGCATTGTGTGGCAACAATGGCATTGTGTGGCAACAATGGCAACAGTGGCATTGTGTGGCAACAATGGCAACAGTGGCATTGTGTGGCAACAATGGCATTGTGTGGCAACAATGGAAACAGTGGCATTGTGTGGCAACAATGGCATTGTGTGGCAACAATGGAAACAGTGGCATTGTGTGGCAACAATGGCACTGTGTGGCAACAATGGAAACAGTGGCATTGTTTGGCAACAATGGCATTGTGTGGCAACAATGGCAACAGTGGCATTGTGTGGCAACAATGGCAACAGTGGCATTGTTTGGCAACAATGGCATTGTGTGGCAACAATGGCATTGTGTGGCAACAATGGAAACAGTGGCATTGTGTGGCAACAATGGCATTGTGTGGCAACAATGGAAACAGTGGCATTGTGTGGCAACAATGGCACTGTGTGGCAACAATGGAAACAGTGGCATTGTGTGGCAACAATGGCATTGTGTGGCAACAATGGCAACGGTGGCATTGTTTGGCAACAATGGCATTGTGTGGCAACAATGGCATTGTTTGGCAACAGAGGCAACGGTGGCATTGTTTGGCAACACTGGAAACAGTGCCATTGTTTGGCAACAATGGCATTGTATGGCTACAATGGCAACAGTGGCATTGTGTGGCAACAATGGAAACGGTAGCATTGTGTGGCAACAATGGCATTATGCGGCAACAATGGAAACAGTGGCATTGTGTGGCAACAATGGCATTGTGCGGCAACAATGGAAACAGTGGCATTGTGTGGCAACAATGGCATTGTTTGGCAACAGAGGCAACGGTGGCATTGTTTGGCAACAATGGAAACAGTGCCATTGTTTAGCAACAATGGCATTGTGTGGCAACAATGGCAACAGTGGCATTGTGTGGCAACAATGGAAACAGTGGCATTGTGTGGCAACAATGGCATTGTGCGGCAACAATGGAAACAGTGGCATTGTGTGGCAACAATGGCATTGTGTGGCAACAATGGCAACAGTGGCATTGTGTGGCAACAATGGCAACAGTGGCATTGTGTGGCAACAATGGCATTGTGTGGCAACAATGGAAACAGTGGCATTGTGTGGCAACAATGGCATTGTGTGGCAACAATGGAAACAGTGGCATTGTGTGGCAACAATGGCACTGTGTGGCAACAATGGAAACAGTGGCATTGTTTGGCAACAATGGCATTGTGTGGCAACAATGGCAACAGTGGCATTGTGTGGCAACAATGGCAACAGTGGCATTGTTTGGCAACAATGGCATTGTGTGGCAACAATGGCATTGTGTGGCAACAATGGAAACAGTGGCATTGTGTGGCAACAATGGCATTGTGTGGCAACAATGGCATTGTGTGGCAACAATGGCAACAGTGGCATTGTGTGGCAACAATGGCAACAGTGGCATTGTTTGGCAACAATGGCATTGTGTGGCAACAATGGAAACAGTGGCATTGTGTGGCAACAATGGCATTGTTTGGCAACAGACGCAACGGTGGCATTGTTTGGCAACAATGGCATTGTGTGGCTACAATGGCAACAGTGGCATTGTGTGGCAACAATGGAAACAGTAGCATTGTGTGGCAACAATGGCATTATGCGGCAACAATGGAAACAGTGGCATTGTGTGGCAACAATGGCATTGTGCGGCAACAATGGAAACAGTGGCATTGTGTGGCAACAATGGCATTGTTTGGCAACAATGGCATTGTGTGGCAACAATGGAAACAGTGGCATTGTGTGGCAACAATGGCACTGTGTGGCAACAATGGAAACAGTGGCATTGTTTGGCAACAATGGCATTGTGTGGCAACAATGGCAACAGTGGCATTGTGTGGCAACAATGGCAACAGTGGCATTCTTTGGCAACAATGGCATTGTGTGGCAAAAATGGCATTGTGTGGCAACAATGGAAACAGTGGCATTGTGTGGCAACAATGGCATTGTGTGGCAACAATGGAAACAGTGGCATTGTGCGGCCACAATGGCATTGTGTGGCAACAATGGCAACGGTGGCATTGTTTGGCAACAATGGCATTGTGTGGCAACAATGGCATTGTTTGGCAACAGAGGCAACGGTGGCATTGTTTGGCAACACTGGAAACAGTGCCATTGTTTGGCAACAATGGCATTGTATGGCTACAATGGCAACAGTGGCATTGTGTGGCAACAATGGAAACGGTAGCATTGTGTGGCAACAATGGCATTATGCGGCAACAATGGAAACAGTGGCATTGTGTGGCAACAATGGCATTGTGCGGCAACAATGGAAACAGTGGCATTGTGTGGCAACAATGGCATTGTTTGGCAACAGAGGCAACGGTGGCATTGTTTGGCAACAATGGAAACAGTGCCATTGTTTAGCAACAATGGCATTGTGTGGCAACAATGGCAACAGTGGCATTGTGTGGCAACAATGGTAACAGTGGCATTGTGTGGCAACAATGGCATTGTGCGGCAACAATGGAAACAGTGGCATTGTGTGGCAACAATGGCATTGTGTGGCAACAATGGCAACAGTGGCATTGTGTGGCAACATTGGCAACAGTGGCATTGTGTGGCAACAATGGCATTGTGTGGCAACAATGGAAACAGTGGCATTGTGTGGCAACAGTGGCATTGTGTGGCAACAATGGAAACAGTGGCATTGTGTGGCAACAATGGCACTGTGTGGCAACAATGGAAACAGTGGCATTGTTTGGCAACAATGGCATTGTGTGGCAACAATGGCAACAGTGGCATTGTGTGGCAACAATGGCAACAGTGGCATTGTTTGGCAACAATGGCATTGTGTGGCAACAATGGCATTGTGTGGCAACAATGGAAACAGTGGCATTGTGTGGCAACAATGGCATTGTGTGGCAACAATGGCAACAGTGGCATTGTGTGGCAACAATGGCACTGTGTGGCAACAATGGAAACAGTGGCATTGTGTGGCAACAATGGCATTGTGTGGCAACAATGGCAACGGTGGCATTGTTTGGCAACAATGGCATTGTGTGGCAACAATGGCATTGTTTGGCAACAGAGGCAACGGTGGCATTGTTTGGCAACACTGGAAACAGTGCCATTGTTTGGCAACAATGGCATTGTATGGCTACAATGGCAACAGTGGCATTGTGTGGCAACAATGGAAACGGTAGCATTGTGTGGCAACAATGGCATTATGCGGCAACAATGGAAACAGTGGCATTGTGTGGCAACAATGGCATTGTGCGGCAACAATGGAAACAGTGGCATTGTGTGGCAACAATGGCATTGTTTGGCAACAGAGGCAACGGTGGCATTGTTTGGCAACAATGGAAACAGTGCCATTGTTTAGCAACAATGGCATTGTGTGGCAACAATGGCAACAGTGGCATTGTGTGGCAACAATGGAAACAGTGGCATTGTGTGGCAACAATGGCATTGTGCGGCAACAATGGAAACAGTGGCATTGTGTGGCAACAATGGCATTGTGTGGCAACAATGGCAACAGTGGCATTGTGTGGCAACAATGGCAACAGTGGCATTGTGTGGCAACAATGGCATTGTGTGGCAACAATGGAAACAGTGGCATTGTGTGGCAACAATGGCATTGTGTGGCAACAATGGCATTGTTTGGCAACAGAGGCAACGGTGGCATTGTTTGGCAACACTGGAAACAGTGCCATTGTTTGGCAACAATGGCATTGTATGGCTACAATGGCAACAGTGGCATTGTGTGGCAACAATGGAAACGGTAGCATTGTGTGGCAACAATGGCATTATGCGGCAACAAAGGAAACAGTGGCATTGTGTGGCAACAATGGCATTGTGCGGCAACAATGGAAACAGTGGCATTGTGTGGCAACAATGGCATTGTTTGGCAACAGAGGCAACGGTGGCATTGTTTGGCAACAATGGAAACAGTGCCATTGTTTAGCAACAATGGCATTGTGTGGCAACAATGGCAACAGTGGCATTGTGTGGCAACAATGGAAACAGTGGCATTGTGTGGCAACAATGGCATTGTGCGTCAACAATGGAAACAGTGGCATTGTGTGGCAACAATGGCATTGTGTGGCAACAATGGCAACAGTGGCATTGTGTGGCAACAATGGCAACAGTGGCATTGTGTGGCAACAATGGCATTGTGTGGCAACAATGGAAACAGTGGCATTGTGTGGCAACAATGGCATTGTGTGGCAACAATGGAAACAGTGGCATTGTGTGGCAACAATGGCACTGTGTGGCAACAATGGAAACAGTGGCATTGTTTGGCAACAATGGCATTGTGTGGCAACAATGGCAACAGTGGCATTGTGTGGCAACAATGGCAACAGTGGCATTGTTTGGCAACAATGGCATTGTGTGGCAACAATGGCATTGTGTGGCAACAATGGAAACAGTGGCATTGTGTGGCAACAATGGCATTGTGTGGCAACAATGGAAACAGTGGCATTGTGTGGCAACAATGGCACTGTGTGGCAACAATGGAAACAGTGGCATTGTGTGGCAACAATGGCATTGTGTGGCAACAATGGCAACGGTGGCATTGTTTGGCAACAATGGCATTGTGTGGCAACAATGGCATTGTTTGGCAACAGAGGCAACGGTGGCATTGTTTGGCAACACTGGAAACAGTGCCATTGTTTGGCAACAATGGCATTGTATGGCTACAATGGCAACAGTGGCATTGTGTGGCAACAATGGAAACGGTAGCATTGTGTGGCAACAATGGCATTATGCGGCAACAATGGAAACAGTGGCATTGTGTGGCAACAATGGCATTGTGCGGCAACAATGAAAACAGTGGCATTGTGTGGCAACAATGGCATTGTTTGGCAACAGAGGCAACGGTGGCATTGTTTGGCAACAATGGAAACAGTGCCATTGTTTAGCAACAATGGCATTGTGTGGCAACAATGGCAACAGTGGCATTGTGTGGCAACAATGGAAACAGTGGCATTGTGTGGCAACAATGGCATTGTGCGGCAACAATGGAAACAGTGGCATTGTGTGGCAACAATGGCATTGTGTGGCAACAATGGCAACAGTGGCATTGTGTGGCAACAATGGCAACAGTGGCATTGTGTGGCAACAATGGCATTGTGTGGCAACAATGGAAACAGTGGCATTGTGTGGCAACAATGGCATTGTGTGGCAACAATGGAAACAGTGGCATTGTGTGGCAACAATGGCACTGTGTGGCAACAATGGAAACAGTGGCATTGTTTGGCAACAATGGCATTGTGTGGCAACAATGGCAACAGTGGCATTGTGTGGCAACAATGGCAACAGTGGCATTGTTTGGCAACAATGGCATTGTGTGGCAACAATGGCATTGTGTGGCAACAATGGAAACAGTGGCATTGTGTGGCAACAATGGCATTGTGTGGCAACAATGGAAACAGTGGCATTGTGTGGCAACAATGGCACTGTGTGGCAACAATGGAAACAGTGGCATTGTGTGGCAACAATGGCATTGTGTGGCAACAATGGCAACGGTGGCATTGTTTGGCAACAATGGCATTGTGTGGCAACAATGGCATTGTTTGGCAACAGAGGCAACGGTGGCATTGTTTGGCAACACTGGAAACAGTGCCATTGTTTGGCAACAATGGCATTGTATGGCTACAATGGCAACAGTGGCATTGTGTGGCAACAATGGAAACGGTAGCATTGTGTGGCAACAATGGCATTATGCGGCAACAATGGAAACAGTGGCATTGTGTGGCAACAATGGCATTGTGCGGCAACAATGGAAACAGTGGCATTGTGTGGCAACAATGGCATTGTTTGGCAACAGAGGCAACGGTGGCATTGTTTGGCAACAATGGAAACAGTGCCATTGTTTAGCAACAATGGCATTGTGTGGCAACAATGGCAACAGTGGCATTGTGTGGCAACAATGGAAACAGTGGCATTGTGTGGCAACAATGGCATTGTGCGGCAACAATGGAAACAGTGGCATTGTGTGGCAACAATGGCATTGTGTGGCAACAATGGCAACAGTGGCATTGTGTGGCAACAATGGCAACAGTGGCATTGTGTGGCAACAATGGCATTGTGTGGCAACAATGGAAACAGTGGCATTGTGTGGCAACAATGGCATTGTGTGGCAACAATGGCATTGTTTGGCAACAGAGGCAACGGTGGCATTGTTTGGCAACACTGGAAACAGTGCCATTGTTTGGCAACAATGGCATTGTATGGCTACAATGGCAACAGTGGCATTGTGTGGCAACAATGGAAACGGTAGCATTGTGTGGCAACAATGGCATTATGCGGCAACAATGGAAACAGTGGCATTGTGTGGCAACAATGGCATTGTTTGGCAACAATGGAAACAGTGGCATTGTGTGGCAACAATGGCATTGTTTGGCAACAGAGGCAACGGTGGCATTGTTTGGCAACAATGGAAACAGTGCCATTGTTTAGCAACAATGGCATTGTGTGGCAACAATGGCAACAGTGGCATTGTGTGGCAACAATGGAAACAGTGGCATTGTGTGGCAACAATGGCATTGTGCGGCAACAATGGAAACAGTGGCATTGTGTGGCAACAATGGCATTGTGTGGCAACAATGGCAACAGTGGCATTGTGTGGCAACAATGGCAACAGTGGCATTGTGTGGCAACAATGGCATTGTGTGGCAACAATGGAAACAATGGCATTGTGTGGCAACAATGGCATTGTGTGGCAACAATGGAAACAGTGGCATTGTGTGGCAACAATGGCACTGTGTGGCAACAATGGAAACAGTGGCATTGTTTGGCAACAATGGCATTGTGTGGCAACAATGGCAACAGTGGCATTGTGTGGCAACAATGGCAACAGTGGCATTGTTTGGCAACAATGGCATTGTGTGGCAACAATGGCATTGTGTGGCAACAATGGAAACAGTGGCATTGTGTGGCAACAATGGCATTGTGTGGCAACAATGGAAACAGTGGCATTGTGTGGCAACAATGGCACTGTGTGGCAACAATGGAAACAGTGGCATTGTGTGGCAACAATGGCATTGTGCGGCAACAATGGCATTGTGTGGCAACAGTGGCAACAGTGGCATTGTGTGGTCACAATGGCATTCTGTGGCAACAATTGCAACGGTGGCATTGTTTGGCAACGATGGCATTGTGTGGCAACAATGGCAACAGTGGCATTGTGTGGCAACAATGCCAACAGTGGCATTGTTTGGCAACAATGGCATTGTGTGGCAACAATGGCAACAGTGGCATTGTGTGGCAACAATGGAAACAGTAGCATTGTGTGGCAACAATGGCATTATGCGGCAACAATGGAAACAGTGGCATTGTGTGGCAACAATGGCATTGTGCGGCAACAATGGAAACAGTGGCATTGTGTGGCAACAGTGGCATTGTGTGGCAACAATGGCATTGTGCGTCAACAATGGAAACAGTGGCATTGTGTGGCAACAATGGCATTGTGCGGCAACAATGGAAACAGTGGCATTGTGTGGCAACAATGGCAACAGTGGCATTTTGTGGCAACAATGGCATTGTGTGGCAACAATGGCAACAGTGGCATTGTGTGGCAACAATGGCATTGTGCGGCAACAATGGAAACAGTGGCATTGTGTGGCAACAATGGCATTGTTTGGTAAGAATTGCAGCGGTGGCATTGTGTGGCAACAATGGCATTGTTTGGTAAGAATTGCAGCGGTGGCATTGTGTGGCAACAGTGGCATTGTGTGGCAACAATGGCAACAGTGGCATTGTGTGGCAACAATGGCATTGTTTGGTAAGAATTGCAACGGTGGCATTGTGTGGCAACAAATGAAAGAGTGGTATTGTTTGGCAACAATGGCATTGTTTGGCAACAAAGGCAACGGTGGCATTGTTTGGCAACAATGGCATTTTTTGGTAAGAATTGCAACGGTGGCATTGTGTGGCAACAATGGAAAGAGTGGTATTGTTTGGCAACAATGGCATTGTTTGGCAACATAGGCAACGGTGGCATTGTTTGGCAACAATGGCATTGTGTGGCAACAATGGAAACAGTGGCATTGTGTGGCAACAATGGCATTGTGTGGCAACAATGGCAACAGTGGCATTGTATGGCCACAATGGCATTGTGTGGCAACAATGGCAACGGTGGCATTGTTTGGCAACAATGGCATTGTATGGCAACAATGGAAACAGTGGCATTGTGTGGCAACAATGGCAACAGTGGCATTGTTTGGCAACAATGGCATTGTGTGGCAACAATGGCAACAGTGGCATTGTGTGGCAAAAATGGCCTTGTGTGGCAACAATGGCATTGTGTGGCAACAATGGAAACAGTGGCATTGTGTGGCAACAATGGCATTCTGCGGCAACAATGGAAACAGTGGCATTGTGTGGCAACAATGGCATTGTGTGGCAACAATGGCAACAGTGGCATTGTTTGGCAACAATGGCATTGTGTGGCAACAATGGAAACAGTGGCATTGTGTGGCAACAATGGCATTGTGTGGCAACAATGGAAACAGTGGCATTGTGTGGCAACAATGGCATTGTGTGGCAACAATGGAAACAGTGGCATTGTGTGGCAACAATGGCATTGTGTGGCAACAATGGAAACAGTGGCATTGTGTGGCAACAATGGCATTGTTTGGCAACAGACGCAACGGTGGCATTGTTTGGCAACAATGGAAACAGTGCCATTGTTTAGCAACAATGGCATTGTGTGGCAACAATGGCAACAGTGGCATTGTGTGGCAACAATGGAAACAGTGGCATTGTGTGGCAACAATGGCATTGTGCGGCAACAATGGAAACAGTGGCATTGTGTGGCAACAATGGCATTGTGTGGCAACAATGGCAACAGTGGCATTGTGTGGCAACAATGGCATTGTGTGGCAACAATGGAAACAGTGGCATTGTGTGGCAACAATGGCATTGTGTGGCAACAATGGAAACAGTGGCATTGTGTGGCAACAATGGCACTGTGTGGCAACAATGGAAACAGTGGCATTGTTTGGCAACAATGGCATTGTGTGGCAACAATGGCAACAGTGGCATTGTGTGGCAACAATGGCAACAGTGGCATTGTTTGGCAACAATGGCATTGTGTGGCAACAATGGCATTGTGTGGCAACAATGGAAACAGTGGCATTGTGTGGCAACAATGGCATTGTGTGGCAACAATGGAAACAGTGGCATTGTGTGGCAACAATGGCACTGTGTGGCAACAATGGAAACAGTGGCATTGTGTGGCAACAATGGCATTGTGTGGCAACAATGGCAACGGTGGCATTGTTTGGCAACAATGGCATTGTGTGGCAACAATGGCATTGTTTGGCAACAGAGGCAACGGTGGCATTGTTTGGCAACACTGGAAACAGTGCCATTGTTTGGCAACAATGGCATTGTATGGCTACAATGGCAACAGTGGCATTGTGTGGCAACAATGGAAACGGTAGCATTGTGTGGCAACAATGGCATTATGCGGCAACAATGGAAACAGTGGCATTGTGTGGCAACAATGGCATTGTGCGGCAACAATGGAAACAGTGGCATTGTGTGGCAACAATGGCATTGTTTGGCAACAGAGGCAACGGTGGCATTGTTTGGCAACAATGGAAACAGTGCCATTGTTTAGCAACAATGGCATTGTGTGGCAACAATGGCAACAGTGGCATTGTGTGGCAACAATGGAAACAGTGGCATTGTGTGGCAACAATGGCATTGTGCGGCAACAATGGAAACAGTGGCATTGTGTGGCAACAATGGCATTGTGTGGCAACAATGGCAACAGTGGCATTGTGTGGCAAAAATGGCCTTGTGTGGCAATAATGGCATTGTGTGGCAACAATGGAAACAGTGGCATTGTGTGGCAACAATGGCATTCTGCGGCAACAATGGAAACAGTGGCATTGTGTGGCAACAATGGCATTGTGTGGCAACAATGGCAACAGTGGCATTGTTTGGCAACAATGGCATTGTGTGGCAACAATGGAAACAGTGGCATTGTGTGGCAACAATGGCATTGTGTGGCAACAATGGAAACAGTGGCATTGTGTGGCAACAATGGCATTGTGTGGCAACAATGGAAACAGTGGCATTGTGTGGCAACAATGGCATTGTGTGGCAACAATGGAAACAGTGGCATTGTGTGGCAACAATGGCATTGTTTGGCAACAGACGCAACGGTGGCATTGTTTGGCAACAATGGAAACAGTGCCATTGTTTAGCAACAATGGCATTGTGTGGCAACAATGGCAACAGTGGCATTGTGTGGCAACAATGGAAACAGTGGCATTGTGTGGCAACAATGGCATTGTGCGGCAACAATGGAAACAGTGGCATTGTGTGGCAACAATGGCATTGTGTGGCAACAATGGCAACAGTGGCATTGTGTGGCAACAATGGCATTGTGTGGCAACAATGGAAACAGTGGCATTGTGTGGCAACAATGGCATTGTGTGGCAACAATGGAAACAGTGGCATTGTGTGGCAACAATGGCACTGTGTGGCAACAATGGAAACAGTGGCATTGTTTGGCAACAATGGCATTGTGTGGCAACAATGGCAACAGTGGCATTGTGTGGCAACAATGGCAACAGTGGCATTGTTTGGCAACAATGGCATTGTGTGGCAACAATGGCATTGTGTGGCAACAATGGAAACAGTGGCATTGTGTGGCAACAATGGCATTGTGTGGCAACAATGGAAACAGTGGCATTGTGTGGCAACAATGGCACTGTGTGGCAACAATGGAAACAGTGGCATTGTGTGGCAACAATGGCATTGTGTGGCAACAATGGCAACGGTGGCATTGTTTGGCAACAATGGCATTGTGTGGCAACAATGGCATTGTTTGGCAACAGAGGCAACGGTGGCATTGTTTGGCAACACTGGCAACAGTGCCATTGTTTGGCAACAATGGCATTGTATGGCTACAATGGCAACAGTGGCATTGTGTGGCAACAATGGAAACGGTAGCATTGTGTGGCAACAATGGCATTATGCGGCAACAATGGAAACAGTGGCATTGTGTGGCAACAATGGCATTGTGCGGCAACAATGGAAACAGTGGCATTGTGTGGCAACAATGGCATTGTTTGGCAACAGAGGCAACGGTGGCATTGTTTGGCAACAATGGAAACAGTGCCATTGTTTAGCAACAATGGCATTGTGTGGCAACAATGGCAACAGTGGCATTGTGTGGCAACAATGGAAACAGTGGCATTGTGTGGCAACAATGGCATTGTGCGGCAACAATGGAAACAGTGGCATTGTGTGGCAACAATGGCATTGTGTGGCAACAATGGCAACAGTGGCATTGTGTGGCAACAATGGCAACAGTGGCATTGTGTGGCAACAATGGCATTGTGTGGCAACAATGGAAACAGTGGCATTGTGTGGCAACAATGGCATTGTGTGGCAACAATGGAAACAGTGGCATTGTGTGGCAACAATGGCACTGTGTGGCAACAATGGAAACAGTGGCATTGTTTGGCAACAATGGCATTGTGTGGCAACAATGGCAACAGTGGCATTGTGTGGCAACAATGGCAACAGTGGCATTGTTTGGCAACAATGGCATTGTGTGGCAACAATGGCATTGTGTGGCAACAATGGAAACAGTGGCATTGTGTGGCAACAATGGCATTGTGTGGCAACAATGGCATTGTGTGGCAACAATGGCAACAGTGGCATTGTGTGGCAACAATGGCAACAGTGGCATTGTTTGGCAACAATGGCATTGTGTGGCAACAATGGAAACAGTGGCATTGTGTGGCAACAATGGCATTGTTTGGCAACAGACGCAACGGTGGCATTGTTTGGCAACAATGGCATTGTGTGGCTACAATGGCAACAGTGGCATTGTGTGGCAACAATGGAAACAGTAGCATTGTGTGGCAACAATGGCATTATGCGGCAACAATGGAAACAGTGGCATTGTGTGGCAACAATGGCATTGTGCGGCAACAATGGAAACAGTGGCATTGTGTGGCAACAATGGCATTGTTTGGCAACAATGGCATTGTGTGGCAACAATGGAAACAGTGGCATTGTGTGGCAACAATGGCACTGTGTGGCAACAATGGAAACAGTGGCATTGTTTGGCAACAATGGCATTGTGTGGCAACAATGGCAACAGTGGCATTGTGTGGCAACAATGGCAACAGTGGCATTGTTTGGCAACAATGGCATTGTGTGGCAAAAATGGCATTGTGTGGCAACAATGGAAACAGTGGCATTGTGTGGCAACAATGGCATTGTGTGGCAACAATGGAAACAGTGGCATTGTGCGGCCACAATGGCATTGTGTGGCAACAATGGCAACGGTGGCATTGTGTGGCAACAGTGGCATTGTGTGGCAACAATGGCAACAGTGGCATTGTGTGGCAACAATGGCATTGTGTGGCAACAATGGAAACAGTGGCATTGTGCGGCCACAATGGCATTGTGTGGCAACAATGGCAACGGTGGCATTGTTTGGCAACAATGGCATTGTGTGGCAACAATGGCATTGTTTGGCAACAGAGGCAACGGTGGCATTGTTTGGCAACACTGGAAACAGTGCCATTGTTTGGCAACAATGGCATTGTATGGCTACAATGGCAACAGTGGCATTGTGTGGCAACAATGGAAACGGTAGCATTGTGTGGCAACAATGGCATTATGCGGCAACAATGGAAACAGTGGCATTGTGTGGCAACAATGGCATTGTGCGGCAACAATGGAAACAGTGGCATTGTGTGGCAACAATGGCATTGTTTGGCAACAGAGGCAACGGTGGCATTGTTTGGCAACAATGGAAACAGTGCCATTGTTTAGCAACAATGGCATTGTGTGGCAACAATGGCAACAGTGGCATTGTGTGGCAACAATGGTAACAGTGGCATTGTGTGGCAACAATGGCATTGTGCGGCAACAATGGAAACAGTGGCATTGTGTGGCAACAATGGCATTGTGTGGCAACAATGGCAACAGTGGCATTGTGTGGCAACAATGGCAACAGTGGCATTGTGTGGCAACAATGGCATTGTGTGGCAACAATGGAAACAGTGGCATTGTGTGGCAACAATGGCATTGTGTGGCAACAATGGAAACAGTGGCATTGTGTGGCAACAATGGCACTGTGTGGCAACAATGGAAACAGTGGCATTGTTTGGCAACAATGGCATTGTGTGGCAACAATGGCAACAGTGGCATTGTGTGGCAACAATGGCAACAGTGGCATTGTTTGGCAACAATGGCATTGTGTGGCAACAATGGCATTGTGTGGCAACAATGGAAACAGTGGCATTGTGTGGCAACAATGGCATTGTGTGGCAACAATGGAAACAGTGGCATTGTGTGGCAACAATGGCACTGTGTGGCAACAATGGAAACAGTGGCATTGTGTGGCAACAATGGCATTGTGTGGCAACAATGGCAACGGTGGCATTGTTTGGCAACAATGGCATTGTGTGGCAACAATGGCATTGTTTGGCAACAGAGGCAACGGTGGCATTGTTTGGCAACACTGGAAACAGTGCCATTGTTTGGCAACAATGGCATTGTATGGCTACAATGGCAACAGTGGCATTGTGTGGCAACAATGGAAACGGTAGCATTGTGTGGCAACAATGGCATTATGCGGCAACAATGGAAACAGTGGCATTGTGTGGCAACAATGGCATTGTGCGGCAACAATGGAAACAGTGGCATTGTGTGGCAACAATGGCATTGTTTGGCAACAGAGGCAACGGTGGCATTGTTTGGCAACAATGGAAACAGTGCCATTGTTTAGCAACAATGGCATTGTGTGGCAACAATGGCAACAGTGGCATTGTGTGGCAACAATGGAAACAGTGGCATTGTGTGGCAACAATGGCATTGTGCGGCAACAATGGAAACAGTGGCATTGTGTGGCAACAATGGCATTGTGTGGCAACAATGGCAACAGTGGCATTGTGTGGCAACAATGGCAACAGTGGCATTGTGTGGCAACAATGGCATTGTGTGGCAACAATGGAAACAGTGGCATTGTGTGGCAACAATGGCATTGTGTGGCAACAATGGCATTGTTTGGCAACAGAGGCAACGGTGGCATTGTTTGGCAACACTGGAAACAGTGCCATTGTTTGGCAACAATGGCATTGTATGGCTACAATGGCAACAGTGGCATTGTGTGGCAACAATGGAAACGGTAGCATTGTGTGGCAACAATGGCATTATGCGGCAACAATGGAAACAGTGGCATTGTGTGGCAACAATGGCATTGTGCGGCAACAATGGAAACAGTGGCATTGTGTGGCAACAATGGCATTGTTTGGCAACAGAGGCAACGGTGGCATTGTTTGGCAACAATGGAAACAGTGCCATTGTTTAGCAACAATGGCATTGTGTGGCAACAATGGCAACAGTGGCATTGTGTGGCAACAATGGAAACAGTGGCATTGTGTGGCAACAATGGCATTGTGCGGCAACAATGGAAACAGTGGCATTGTGTGGCAACAATGGCATTGTGTGGCAACAATGGCAACAGTGGCATTGTGTGGCAACAATGGCAACAGTGGCATTGTGTGGCAACAATGGCATTGTGTGGCAACAATGGAAACAATGGCATTGTGTGGCAACAATGGCATTGTGTGGCAACAATGGAAACAGTGGCATTGTGTGGCAACAATGGCACTGTGTGGCAACAATGGAAACAGTGGCATTGTTTGGCAACAATGGCATTGTGTAGCAACAATGGCAACAGTGGCATTGTGTGGCAATAATGGCAACAGTGGCATTGTTTGGCAACAATGGCATTGTGTGGCAACAATGGCATTGTGTGGCAACAATGGAAACAGTGGCATTGTGTGGCAACAATGGCATTGTGTGGCAACAATGGAAACAGTGGCATTGTGTGGCAACAATGGCACTGTGTGGCAACAATGGAAACAGTGGCATTGTGTGGCAACAATGGCATTGTGCGGCAACAATGGCATTGTGTGGCAACAGTGGCAACAGTGGCATTGTGTGGTCACAATGGCATTCTGTGGCAACAATTGCAACGGTGGCATTGTTTGGCAACGATGGCATTGTGTGGCAACAATGGCAACAGTGGCATTGTGTGGCAACAATGCCAACAGTGGCATTGTTTGGCAACAATGGCATTGTGTGGCAACAATGGCAACAGTGGCATTGTGTGGCAACAATGGAAACAGTAGCATTGTGTGGCAACAATGGCATTATGCGGCAACAATGGAAACAGTGGCATTGTGTGGCAACAATGGCATTGTGCGGCAACAATGGAAACAGTGGCATTGTGTGGCAACAGTGGCATTGTGTGGCAACAATGGCATTGTGCGTCAACAATGGAAACAGTGGCATTGTGTGGCAACAATGGCATTGTGCGGCAACAATGGAAACAGTGGCATTGTGTGGCAACAATGGCAACAGTGGCATTTTGTGGCAACAATGGCATTGTGTGGCAACAATGGCAACAGTGGCATTGTGTGGCAACAATGGCATTGTGCGGCAACAATGGAAACAGTGGCATTGTGTGGCAACAATGGCATTGTTTGGTAAGAATTGCAGCGGTGGCATTGTGTGGCAACAATGGCATTGTTTGGTAAGAATTGCAGCGGTGGCATTGTGTGGCAACAGTGGCATTGTGTGGCAACAATGGCAACAGTGGCATTGTGTGGCAACAATGGCATTGTTTGGTAAGAATTGCAACGGTGGCATTGTGTGGCAACAAATGAAAGAGTGGTATTGTTTGGCAACAATGGCATTGTTTGGCAACAAAGGCAACGGTGGCATTGTTTGGCAACAATGGCATTTTTTGGTAAGAATTGCAACGGTGGCATTGTGTGGCAACAATGGAAAGAGTGGTATTGTTTGGCAACAATGGCATTGTTTGGCAACATAGGCAAAGGTGGCATTGTTTGGCAACAATGGCATTGTGTGGCAACAATGGAAACAGTGGCATTGTGTGGCAACAATGGCATTGTGTGGCAACAATGGCAACAGTGGCATTGTATGGCCACAATGGCATTGTGTGGCAACAATGGCAACGGTGGCATTGTTTGGCAACAATGGCATTGTATGGCAACAATGGAAACAGTGGCATTGTGTGGCAACAATGGCAACAGTGGCATTGTTTGGCAACAATGGCATTGTGTGGCAACAATGGCAACAGTGGCATTGTGTGGCAAAAATGGCCTTGTGTGGCAACAATGGCATTGTGTGGCAACAATGGAAACAGTGGCATTGTGTGGCAACAATGGCATTCTGCGGCAACAATGGAAACAGTGGCATTGTGTGGCAACAATGGCATTGTGTGGCAACAATGGCAACAGTGGCATTGTTTGGCAACAATGGCATTGTGTGGCAACAATGGAAACAGTGGCATTGTGTGGCAACAATGGCATTGTGTGGCAACAATGGAAACAGTGGCATTGTGTGGCAACAATGGCATTGTGTGGCAACAATGGAAACAGTGGCATTGTGTGGCAACAATGGCATTGTGTGGCAACAATGGAAACAGTGGCATTGTGTGGCAACAATGGCATTGTTTGGCAACAGAGGCAACGGTGGCATTGTTTGGCAACAATGGAAACAGTGCCATTGTTTACCAACAATGGCATTGTGTGGCAACAATGGCAACAGTGGCATTGTGTGGCAACAATGGAAACAGTGGCATTGTGTGGCAACAATGGCATTGTGCGGCAACAATGGAAACAGTGGCATTGTGTGGCAACAATGGCATTGTGTGGCAACAATGGCAACAGTGGCATTGTGTGGCAACAATGGCAACAGTGGCATTGTGTGGCAACAATGGCATTGTGTGGCAACAATGGAAACAGTGGCATTGTGTGGCAACAATGGCATTGTGTGGCAACAATGGAAACAGTGGCATTGTGTGGCAACAATGGCACTGTGTGGCAACAATGGAAACAGTGGCATTGTTTGGCAACAATGGCATTGTGTGGCAACAATGGCAACAGTGGCATTGTGTGGCAACAATGGCAACAGTGGCATTGTTTGGCAACAATGGCATTGTGTGGCAACAATGGCATTGTGTGGCAACAATGGAAACAGTGGCATTGTGTGGCAACAATGGCATTGTGTGGCAACAATGGAAACAGTGGCATTGTGTGGCAACAATGGCACTGTGTGGCAACAATGGAAACAGTGGCATTGTGTGGCAACAATGGCATTGTGCGGCAACAATGGCATTGTGTGGCAACAGTGGCAACAGTGGCATTGTGTGGTCACAATGGCATTCTGTGGCAACAATTGCAACGGTGGCATTGTTTGGCAACGATGGCATTGTGTGGCAACAATGGCAACAGTGGCATTGTGTGGCAACAATGGCAACAGTGGCATTGTTTGGCAACAATGGCATTGTGTGGCAACAATGGCAACAGTGGCATTGTGTGGCAACAATGGAAACAGTAGCATTGTGTGGCAACAATGGCATTGTGCGGCAACAATGGAAACAGTGGCATTGTGTGGCAACAGTGGCATTGTGTGGCAACAATGGCATTGTGCGGCAACAATGGAAACAGTGGCATTGTGTGGCAACAATGGCATTGTGCGGCAACAATGGAAACAGTGGCATTGTGTGGCAACAATGGCAACAGTGGCATTTTGTAGCAACAATGGCATTGTGTGGCAACAATGGCAACAGTGGCATTGTGTGGCAACAATGGCATTGTGCGGCAACAATGGAAACAGTGGCATTGTGTGGCAACAATGGCATTGTTTCGTAAGAATTGCAGCGGTGGCATTGTGTGGCAACAATGGCATTGTTTGGTAAGAATTGCAGCGGTGGCATTGTGCGGCAACAGTGGCATTGTGTGGCAACAATGGCAACAGTGGCATTGTGTGGCAACAATGGCATTGTTTGGTAAGAATTGCAACGGTGGCATTGTGTGGCAACAAATGAAAGAGTGGTATTGTTTGGCAACAATGGCATTGTTTGGCAACAAAGGCAACGGTGGCATTGTTTGGCAACAATGGCATTTTTTGGTAAGAATTGCAACGGTGGCATTGTGTGGCAACAATGGAAAGAGTGGTATTGTTTGGCAACAATGGCATTGTTTGGCAACATAGGCAACGGTGGCATTGTTTGGCAACAATGGCATTGTGTGGCAACAATGGAAACAGTGGCATTGTGTGGCAACAATGGCATTGTGTGGCAACAATGGCATTGTGTGGCAACAATGGCAACAGTGGCATTGTATGGCCACAATGGCATTGTGTGGCAACAATGGCAACGGTGGCATTGTTTGGCAACAATGGCATTGTATGGCAACAATGGAAACAGTGGCATTGTGTGGCAACAATGGCAACAGTGGCATTGTTTGGCAACAATGGCATTGTGTGGCAACAATGGCAACAGTGGCATTGTGTGGCAAAAATGGCCTTGTGTGGCAACAATGGCATTGTGTGGCAACAATGGCATTCTGCGGCAACAATGGAAACAGTGGCATTGTGTGGCAACAATGGCATTCTGCGGCAACAATGGAAACAGTGGCATTGTGTGGCAACAATGGCATTGTGTGGCAACAATGGCAACAGTGGCATTGTTTGGCAACAATGGCATTGTGTGGCAACAATGGAAACAGTGGCATTGTGTGGCAACAATGGCATTGTGTGGCAACAATGGAAACAGTGGCATTGTGTGGCAACAATGGCATTGTGTGGCAACAATGGAAACAGTGGCATTGTGTGGCAACAATGGCATTGTGTGGCAACAATGGCATTGTGTGGCAACAATGGCAACAGTGGCATTGTGTGGCCACAATGACATTGTGTGGCAACAATGGCAACGGTGGCATTGTTTGGCAACAATGGCATTGTGTGGCAACAATGGCAACAGTGACATTCTGTGGCAACAATGGCAACAGTGGCATTGTTTGGCAACAATGGCATTGTGTGGCAACAATGGAAACAGTGGCATTGTGTGGCAACAATGGCATTGTGTGGCAACAATGGCAACAGTGGCATTGTGTGGCAACAATGGCATTGTGTGGCAACAATGGAAACAGTGGCATTGTGTGGCAACAATGGCATTGTGTGGCAACAATGGCATTGTGTGGCAACAATGGCAACAGTGGCATTGTGTGGCCACAATGGCATTGTGTGGCAACAATGGCAACGGTGGCATTGTTTGGCAACAATAGCATTGTGTGGCAACAATGGCAACAGTGGCATTGTGCGGCAACAATGGCAACAGTGGCATTGTTTGGCAACAATGGCATTGTGTGGCAACAATGGAAACAGTGCCATTGTGTGGCAACAATGGCATTGTGTGGCAACAATGGAAACAGTGGCATTGCGTGGCAACAATGGCATTGTGTGGCAACAATGGCATTGTGTGGCAACAATGGAAACAGTGGCATTGTGTGGCAACAATGGCATTGTGTGGCAACAATGGCATTGTGTGGCAACAATGGCAACAGTGGAATTGTGCGGCCACAACGGCATTGTGTGGCAACAATGGCAACGGTGGCATTGTTTGGCAACAATGGCATTGTGTGGCAACAATGGCAACAGTGGCATTGTGTGGCAACAGTGGCATTGTGTGGCAACAATGGCATTGTGTGACAACAATGGCATTGTGTGGCAACAATGGCAACAGTGGCATTGTGTGGCAACAATGGAAAAAGTGGCATTGTGTGGCAACAATGGCATTGTGCGGCAACAATGGAAACAGTGGCATTGTGTGGCAACAATGGCATTGTGTGGCAACAATGGAAACTGGCATTGTGTGGCAACAATGGCATTGTGCGGCAAAAATGGAAACAGTGGCATTGTGTGGCAACAATGGCATTGTGCGGCAACAATGGAAACAGTGGCATTGTGTGGCAACAATGGCATTGTGTGGCAACAATGGAAACAGTGGCATTGTGTGGCAACAATGGCATTGTGTGGCAACAATGGAAACAGTGGCATTGTGTGGCAAAAATGGCTTTGTGTGGCAACAATGGCATTGTGTGGCAACAATGGAAACAGTGGCATTGTGTGGCAACAATGGCATTGTGTGGCAACAATGGCAACAGTGGAATTGTGCGGCCACAATGGCATTCTGTGGCAACAATGGCAACGGTGGCATTGTTTGGCAACAATGGCATTGTGTGGCAACAATGGCAACAGTGGCATTGTGTGGCAACAGTGGCATTGTGTGGCAACAATGGCATTGTGACAACAATGGCATTGTGTGGCAACAATGGCAACAGTGGCATTGTGTGGCAACAATGGCAACAGTGGAATTGTGTGGCAACAATGGCATTGTGTGGCAACAATGGAAACAGTGTCATTGTGTTGCAACAATGGCATTGTGTGGCAACAATGGAAACAGTGGCATTGTGCGGCAACAATGGAAACAGTGGCATTGTGTGGCAACAATGGCATTGTGTGGCAACAATGGGAACAGTGGCATTGTGTGGCAACAATGGCATTGTGCGACAACAATGGAGACAGTGGCATTGTGTGGCAACAATGGCATTGTGCGGCAACAATGGAAACAGTGGCATTGTGTGGCAACAATGGCATTGTGCGGCAACAATGGAAACAGTGGCATTGTGTGGCAACAATGGCATTGTTTGGTAAGAATTGCAGCGGTGGCATTGTGTGGCAACAATGGCATTGTTTGGTAAGAATTGCAGCGGTGGCATTGTGTGGCAACAATGGCATTGTTTGGTAAGAATTGCAACTGTGGCATTGTGTGGCAACAATGGCATTGTTTGGTAAGAATTGCAACGGTGGCATTGTGTGGCAACAAATGAAAGAGTGGTATTGTTTGGCAACAATGGCATTGTTTGGCAACAAAGGCAACGGTGGCATTGTTTGGCAACAATGGCATTTTTTGGTAAGAATTGCAACGGTGGCATTGTGTGGCAACAATGGAAAGAGTGGTATTGTTTGGCAACAATGGCATTGTTTGGCAACAAAGGCAACGGTGGCATTGTTTGGCAACAATGGCATTGTGTGGCAACAAAGGAAACGGTGGCATTCTGTGGCAACAATGGCAACAGTGGCATTGTTTGGCAACAATGGCATTGTGTGGCAACAATGGAAACAGTGGCATTGTGTGGCAACAATGGCATTGTGTGGCAACAATGGAAACAGTGGCATTGTGTGGCAACAATGGCATTGTGTGGCAACAATGGAAACAGTGGCATTGTGTGGCAACAATGGCATTGTGTGGCAACAATGGCATTGTGTGGCAACAATGGCAACAGTGGCATTGTGTGGCCACAATGGCATTGTGTGGCAACAATGGCAACGGTGGCATTGTTTGGCAACAATAGCATTGTGTGGCAACAATGGCAACAGTGGCATTGTGCGGCAACAATGGCAACAGTGGCATTGTTTGGCAACAATGGCATTGTGTGGCAACAATGGAAACAGTGCCATTGTGTGGCAACAATGGCATTGTGTGGCAACAATGGAAACAGTGGCATTGCGTGGCAACAATGGCATTGTGTGGCAACAATGGCATTGTGTGGCAACAACGGAAACAGTGGCATTGTGTGGCAACAATGGCATTGTGTGGCAACAATGGCATTGTGTGGCAACAATGGCAACAGTGGAATTGTGCGGCCACAATGGCATTGTGTGGCAACAATGGCAACGGTGGCATTGTTTGGCAACAATGGCATTGTGTGGCAACAATGGCAACAGTGGCATTGTGTGGCAACAGTGGCATTGTGTGGCAACAATGGCATTGTGTGACAACAATGGCATTGTGTGGCAACAATGGCAACAGTGGCATTGTGTGGCAACAATGGAAAAAGTGGCATTGTGTGGCAACAATGGCATTGTGCGGCAACAATGGAAACAGTGGCATTGTGTGGCAACAATGGCATTGTGTGGCAACAATGGAAACTGGCATTGTGTGGCAACAATGGCATTGTGCGGCAAAAATGGAAACAGTGGCATTGTGTGGCAACAATGGCATTGTGTGGCAACAATGGAAACAGTGGCATTGTGTGGCAACAATGGCATTGTGTGGCAACAATGGAAACAGTGGCATTGTGTGGCAACAATGGCATTGTGTGGCAACAATGGAAACAGTGGCATTGTGTGGCAAAAATGGCTTTGTGTGGCAACAATGGCATTGTGTGGCAACAATGGAAACAGTGGCATTGTGTGGCAACAATGGCATTGTGTGGCAACAATGGCATTGTGTGGCAACAATGGCAACAGTGGAATTGTGCGGCCACAATGGCATTCTGTGGCAACAATGGCAACGGTGGCATTGTTTGGCAACAATGGCATTGTGTGGCAACAATGGCAACAGTGGCATTGTGTGGCAACAGTGGCATTGTGTGGCAACAATGGCATTGTGACAACAATGGCATTGTGTGGCAACAATGGCAACAGTGGCATTGTGTGGCAACAATGGCAACAGTGGCATTGTGTGGCAACAATGGCATTGTGTGGCAACAATGGAAACAGTGTCATTGTGTTGCAACAATGGCATTGTGTGGCAACAATGGAAACAGTGGCATTGTGTGGCAACAATGGCAACGGTGGCATTGTGTGGCAACAATGGCATTGTGTGGCAAAAATGGCAACAGTGGCATTGTGTGGCCACAATGGCATTGTATGGCAACAATGGCAACGGTGGCATTGTTTGGCAACAATAGCATTGTGTGGCAACAATGGCAACAGTGGCATTGTGTGGCAACAATGGCATTGTGCGGCAACAATGCAAACAGTGGCATTGTGTGGCAACAATGGCATTGTGCGGCAACAATGGAAACAGTGGCATTGTGTGGCAACAATGGCAACAGTGGCATTTTGTAGCAACAATGGCATTGTGCGGCAAAAATGGAAACAGTGGCATTGTGTGGCAACAATGGCATTGTGTGGCAACAATGGGAACAGTGGCATTGTGTGGCAACAATGGCATTGTGCGGCAAAAATGGAAACAGTGGCATTGTGTGGCAACAATGGCATTGTATGGCAACAATGGAAACAGTGGCATTGTGTGGCAACAATGGCAACAGTGGCATTGTTTGGCAACAATGGCATTGTGTGGCAACAATGGCAACAGTGGCATTGTGTGGCAAAAATGGCCTTGTGTGGCAACAATGGCATTGTGTGGCAACAATGGCATTCTGCGGCAACAATGGAAACAGTGGCATTGTGTGGCAACAATGGCATTCTGCGGCAACAATGGAAACAGTGGCATTGTGTGGCAACAATGGCATTGTGTGGCAACAATGGCAACAGTGGCATTGTTTGGCAACAATGGCATTGTGTGGCAACAATGGAAACAGTGGCATTGTGTGGCAACAATGGCATTGTGTGGCAACAATGGAAACAGTGGCATTGTGTGGCAACAATGGCATTGTGTGGCAACAATGGAAACAGTGGCATTGTGTGGCAACAATGGCATTGTGTGGCAACAATGGCATTGTGTGGCAACAATGGCAACAGTGGCATTGTGTGGCCACAATGACATTGTGTGGCAACAATGGCAACGGTGGCATTGTTTGGCAACAATGGCATTGTGTGGCAACAATGGCAACAGTGACATTCTGTGGCAACAATGGCAACAGTGGCATTGTGTGGCAACAATGGCATTGTGTGGCAACAATGGCAACAGTGGCATTGTGTGGCCACAATGGCATTGTGTGGCAACAATGGCAACGGTGGCATTGTTTGGCAACAATAGCATTGTGTGGCAACAATGGAAACAGTGGCATTGTGTGGCAACAATGGCATTGTGTGGCAACAATGGAAACAGTGGCATTGTGTGGCAACAATGGCATTGTGTGGCAACAATGGCATTGTGTGGCAACAATGGCAACAGTGGCATTGTGTGGCCACAATGGCATTGTGTGGCAACAATGGCAACGGTGGCATTGTTTGGCAACAATAGCATTGTGTGGCAACAATGGCAACAGTGGCATTGTGCGGCAACAATGGCAACAGTGGCATTGTTTGGCAACAATGGCATTGTGTGGCAACAATGGAAACAGTGCCATTGTGTGGCAACAATGGCATTGTGTGGCAACAATGGAAACAGTGGCATTGCGTGGCAACAATGGCATTGTGTGGCAACAATGGCATTGTGTGGCAACAATGGAAACAGTGGCATTGTGTGGCAACAATGGCATTGTGTGGCAACAATGGCATTGTGTGGCAACAATGGCAACAGTGGAATTGTGCGGCCACAACGGCATTGTGTGGCAACAATGGCAACGGTGGCATTGTTTGGCAACAATGGCATTGTGTGGCAACAATGGCAACAGTGGCATTGTGTGGCAACAGTGGCATTGTGTGGCAACAATGGCATTGTGTGACAACAATGGCATTGTGTGGCAACAATGGCAACAGTGGCATTGTGTGGCAACAATGGAAAAAGTGGCATTGTGTGGCAACAATGGCATTGTGCGGCAACAATGGAAACAGTGGCATTGTGTGGCAACAATGGCATTGTGTGGCAACAATGGAAACTGGCATTGTGTGGCAACAATGGCATTGTGCGGCAAAAATGGAAACAGTGGCATTGTGTGGCAACAATGGCATTGTGCGGCAACAATGGAAACAGTGGCATTGTGTGGCAACAATGGCATTGTGTGGCAACAATGGAAACAGTGGCATTGTGTGGCAACAATGGCATTGTGTGGCAACAATGGCATTGTGTGGCAACAATGGAAACAGTGGCATTGTGTGGCAACAATGGCTTTGTGTGGCAACAATGGCATTGTGTGGCAACAATGGAAACAGTGGCATTGTGTGGCAACAATGGCATTGTGTGGCAACAATGGCAACAGTGGAATTGTGCGGCCACAATGGCATTCTGTGGCAACAATGGCAACGGTGGCATTGTTTGGCAACAATGGCATTGTGTGGCAACAATGGCAACAGTGGCATTGTGTGGCAACAGTGGCATTGTGTGGCAACAATGGCATTGTGACAACAATGGCATTGTGTGGCAACAATGGCAACAGTGGCATTGTGTGGCAACAATGGCAACAGTGGAATTGTGTGGCAACAATGGCATTGTGTGGCAACAATGGAAACAGTGTCATTGTGTTGCAACAATGGCATTGTGTGGCAACAATGGAAACAGTGGCATTGTGTGGCAACAATGGCAACGGTGGCATTGTGTGGCAACAATGGCATTGTGTGGCAAAAATGGCAACAGTGGCATTGTGTGGCCACAATGGCATTCTATGGCAACAATGGCAACGGTGGCATTGTTTGGCAACAATAGCATTGTGTGGCAACAATGGCAACAGTGGCATTGTGTGGCAACAATGGCATTGTGCGGCAACAATGCAAACAGTGGCATTGTGTGGCAACAATGGCATTGTGCGGCAACAATGGAAACAGTGGCATTGTGTGGCAACAATGGCAACAGTGGCATTTTGTAGCAAGAATGGCATTGTGCGGCAACAATGGAAACAGTGGCATTGTGTGGCAACAATGGCATTGTGTGGCAACAATGGGAACAGTGGCATTGTGTGGCAACAATGGCATTGTGCGACAACAATGGAGACAGTGGCATTGTGTGGCAACAATGGCATTGTGCGGCAACAATGGAAACAGTGGCATTGTGTGGCAACAATGGCATTGTGCGGCAACAATGGAAACAGTGGCATTGTGTGGCAACAATGGCATTGTTTGGTAAGAATTGTAGCGGTGGCATTGTGTGGCAACAATGGCATTGTTTGGTAAGAATTGCAGCGGTGGCATTGTGTGGCAACAATGGCATTGTTTGGTAAGAATTGCAACTGTGGCATTGTGTGGCAACAATGGCATTGTTTGGTAAGAATTGCAACGGTGGCATTGTGTGGCAACAAATGAAAGAGTGGTATTGTTTGGCAACAATGGCATTGTTTGGCAACAAAGGCAACGGTGGCATTGTTTGGCAACAATGGCATTTTTTGGTAAGAATGGCAACGGTGGCATTGTGTGGCAACAATGGAAAGAGTGGTATTGTTTGGCAACAATGGCATTGTTTGGCAACAAAGGCAACGGTGGCATTGTTTGGCAACAATGGCATTGTGTGGCAACAAAGGAAACGGTGGCATTCTGTGGCAACAATGGCAACAGTGGCATTGTTTGGCAACAATGGCATTGTGTGGCAACAATGGAAACAGTGGCATTGTGTGGCAACAATGGCATTGTGTGGCAACAATGGAAACAGTGGCATTGTGTGGCAACAATGGCATTGTGTGGCAACAGTGGAAACAGTGGCATTGTGTGGCAACAATGGCATTGTGTGGCAACAATGGAAACAGTGCCATTGTGTGGCAACAATGGCATTGTGTGGCAACAATGGAAACAGTGGCATTGCGTGGCAACAATGGCATTGTGTGGCAACAATGGCATTGTGTGGCAACAACGGAAACAGTGGCATTGTGTGGCAACAATGGCATTGTGTGGCAACAATGGCATTGTGTGGCAACAATGGCAACAGTGGAATTGTGCGGCCACAATGGCATTGTGTGGCAACAATGGCAACGGTGGCATTGTTTGGCAACAATGGCATTGTGTGGCAACAATGGCAACAGTGGCATTGTGTGGCAACAGTGGCATTGTGTGGCAACAATGGCATTGTGTGACAACAATGGCATTGTGTGGCAACAATGGCAACAGTGGCATTGTGTGGCAACAATGGAAAAAGTGGCATTGTGTGGCAACAATGGCATTGTGCGGCAACAATGGAAACAGTGGCATTGTGTGGCAACAATGGCATTGTGTGGCAACAATGGAAACTGGCATTGTGTGGCAACAATGGCATTGTGCGGCAAAAATGGAAACAGTGGCATTGTGTGGCAACAATGGCATTGTGCGGCAACAATGGAAACAGTGGCATTGTGTGGCAACAATGGCATTGTGTGGCAACAATGGAAACAGTGGCATTGTGTGGCAACAATGGCATTGTGTGGCAACAATGGAAACAGTGGCATTGTGTGGCAAAAATGGCTTTGTGTGGCAACAATGGCATTGTGTGGCAACAATGGAAACAGTGGCATTGTGTGGCAACAATGGCATTGTGTGGCAACAATGGCATTGTGTGGCAACAATGGCAACAGTGGAATTGTGCGGCCACAATGGCATTCTGTGGCAACAATGGCAACGGTGGCATTGTTTGGCAACAATGGCATTGTGTGGCAACAATGGCAACAGTGGCATTGTGTGGCAACAGTGGCATTGTGTGGCAACAATGGCATTGTGACAACAATGGCATTGTGTGGCAACAATGGCAACAGTGGCATTGTGTGGCAACAATGGCAACAGTGGAATTGTGTGGCAACAATGGCATTGTGTGGCAACAATGGAAACAGTGTCATTGTGTTGCAACAATGGCATTGTGTGGCAACAATGGAAACAGTGGCATTGTGTGGCAACAATGGCAACGGTGGCATTGTGTGGCAACAATGGCATTGTGTGGCAAAAATGGCAACAGTGGCATTGTGTGGCCACAATGGCATTGTATGGCAACAATGGCAACGGTGGCATTGTTTGGCAACAATAGCATTGTGTGGCAACAATGGCAACAGTGGCATTGTGTGGCAACAATGGCATTGTGCGGCAACAATGCAAACAGTGGCATTGTGTGGCAACAATGGCATTGTGCGGCAACAATGGAAACAGTGGCATTGTGTGGCAACAATGGCAACAGTGGCATTTTGTAGCAACAATGGCATTGTGCGGCAAAAATGGAAACAGTGGCATTGTGTGGCAACAATGGCATTGTGTGGCAACAATGGGAACAGTGGCATTGTGTGGCAACAATGGCATTGTGCGGCAACAATGGAGACAGTGGCATTGTGTGGCAACAATGGCATTGTGCGGCAACAATGGAAACAGTGGCATTGTGTGGCAACAATGGCATTGTGCGGCAACAATGGAAACAGTGGCATTGTGTGGCAACAATGGCATTGTGCGGCAACAATGGAAACAGTGGCATTGTGTGGCAACAATGGCATTGTTTGGTAAGAATTGCAGCGGTGGCATTGTGTGGCAACAATGGCATTGTTTGGTAAGAATTGCAGCGGTGGCATTGTGTGGCAACAATGGCATTGTTTGGTAAGAATTGCAACTGTGGCATTGTGTGGCAACAATGGCATTGTTTGGTAAGAATTGCAACGGTGGCATTGTGTGGCAACAAATGAAAGAGTGGTATTGTTTGGCAACAATGGCATTGTTTGGCAACAAAGGCAACGGTGGCATTGTTTGGCAACAATGGCATTTTTTGGTAAGAATTGCAACGGTGGCATTGTGTGGCAACAATGGAAAGAGTGGTATTGTTTGGCAACAATGGCATTGTTTGGCAACAAAGGCAACGGTGGCATTGTTTGGCAACAATGGCATTGTGTGGCAACAATGGAAACAGTGGCATTGTGTGGAAACAATGGCATTGTGTGGCAACAATGGCATTGTGTGGCAACAATGGCAACAGTGGCATTGTATGGCCACAATGGCATTGTGTGGCAACAATGGCAACGGTGGCATTGTTTGGCAACAATGGCATTCTATGGCAACAATGGAAACAGTGGCATTGTGTGGCAACAATGGCAACAGTGGCATTGTTTGGCAACAATGGCATTGTGTGGCAACAATGGCAACAGTGGCATTGTGTGGCAAAAATGGCCTTGTGTGGCAACAATGGCATTGTGTGGCAACAATGGAAACAGTGGCATTTTGTGGCAACAATGGCATTCTGCGGCAACAATGGAAACAGTGGCATTGTGTGGCAACAATGGCATTGTGTGGCAACAATGGCAACAGTGGCATTGTTTGGCAACAATGGCATTGTGTGGCAACAATGGCAACAGTGGCATTGTGTGGCAACAATGGCATTGTGTGGCAACAATGGAAACAGTGGCATTGTGTGGCCACAATGGCATTGTGTGGCAACAATGGAAACAGTGGCATTGTGTGGCAACAATGGCATTGTGTGGCAACAATGGCAACAGTGGCATTGTTTGGCAACAATGGCATTGTGTGGCAACAATGGCAACAGTGGCATTGTGTGGCAACAATGGCATTGTGTGGCAACAATGGAAACAGTGGCATTGTGTGGCAACAATGGCATTGTGTGGCAACAATGGAAACAGTGGCATTGTGTGGCAACAATGGCATTGTGTGGCAACAATGGAAACAGTGGCATTGTGTGGCAACAATGGCATTGTGAGGCAACAATGGCATTGTGTGGCAACAATGGCAACAGTGGCATTGTGTGGCCACAATGGCATTGTGTGGCAACAATGGCAACGGTGGCATTATTTGGCAACAATAGCATTGTGTGGCAACAATGGCAACAGTGGCATTGTGTGGCAACAATGGCAACAGTGGCATTGTTTGGCAACAATGGCATTGTGTGGCAACAATGGAAACAGTGGCATTGTGTGGCAACAATGGCATTGTGTGGCAACAATGGAAACAGTGGCATTGTGTGGCAACAATGGCATTGTGTGGCAACAATGGCATTGTGTGGCAACAATGGAAACAGTGGCATTGTGTGGCAACAATGGAATTGTGTGGCAACAATGGCATTGTGTGGCAACAATGGCAACAGTGGAATTGTGCGGCCAAAATGGCATTGTGTGGCAACAATGGCAACGGTAGCATTGTTTGGCAACAATGGCATTGTGTGGCAACAATGGCAACAGTGGCATTGTGTGCCAACAGTGGCATTGTGTGGCAACAATGGCATTGTGTGACAACAATGGCATTGTGTGGCAACAATGGCAACAGTGGCATTGTGTGGCAACAATGGAAAAAGTGGCATTGTGTGGCAACAGTGGCATTGTGCGGCAACAATGGAAACAGTGGCATTGTGTGGCAACAATGGCATTGTGTGGCAACAATGGAAACTGGCATTGTGTGGCAACAATGGCATTGTGCGGCAAAAATGGAAACAGTGGCATTGTGTGGCAACAATGGCATTGTGCGGCAACAATGGAAACAGTGGCATTGTGTGGCAACAATGGCATTGTGTGGCAACAATGGAAACAGTGGCATTGTGTGGCAACAATGGCATTGTGTGGCAACAATGGCATTGTGTGGCAACAATGGAAACGGTGGCATTGTGTGGCAACAATGGCATTGTGTGGCAACAATGGCATTGTGTGGCAACAATGGAAACAGTGGCATTGTGTGGCAACAATGGCATTGTGTGGCAACAATGGAAACAGTGGCATTGTGTGGCAACAATGGCATTGTGTGGCAACAATGGAAACAGTGGCATTGTTTGGCAACAATGGCATTGTGTGGCAACAATGGCATTGTGTGGCAACAATGGCAACAGTGGCATTGTGTGGCCACAATGGCATTGTGTGGCAACAATGGCAACGGTGGCATTGTTTGGCAACAATAGCATTGTGTGGCAACAATGGCAACAGTGGCATTGTGTGGCAACAATGGCAACAGTGGCATTGTTTGGCAGCAATGGCATTGTGTGGCAACAATGGAAACAGTGGCATTGTGTGTCAACAATGGCATTGTGTGGCAACAATGGAAACAGTGGCATTGTGTGGCAACAATGGCATTGTGTGGCAACAATGGCATTGTGTGGCAACAATGGAAACAGTGGCATTGTGTGGCAACAATGGCATTGTGTGGCAACAATGGCATTGTGTGGCAACAATGGCAACGGTGGCATTGTTTGGCAACAATGGCATTGTGTGGCAACAATGGCAACAGTGGCATTGTGTGGCAACAGTGGCATTGTGTGGCAACAATGGCATTGTGTGACAACAATGGCATTGTGTGGCAACAATGCCAACAGTGGCATTGTGTGGCAACAATGGAAACAGTGGCATTGTGTGGCAACAATGGCATTGTGTGGCAACAATGGCAACAGTGGCATTGTGTGGCAACAGTGGCATTGTGTGGCAACAATGGCATTGTGTGACAACAATGGCATTGTGTGGCAACAATGGCAACAGTGGCATTGTGTGGCAACAATGGAAAAAGTGGCATTGTGTGGCAACAATGGCATTGTGCGGCAAAAATGGAAACAGTGGCATTGTGTGGCAACAATGGCATTGTGCGGCAACAATGGAAACAGTGGCATTGTGTGGCAACAATGGCATTGTGTGGCAACAATGGAAACAGTGGCATTGTGTGGCAACAATGGCATTGTGTGGCAACAATGGCATTGTGTGGCAACAATGGCAACAGTGGCATTGTGTGGCCACAATGGCATTGTGTGGCAACAATGGCAACGGTGGCATTGTTTGGCAACAATAGCATTGTGTGGCAACAATGGCAACAGTGGCATTGTGTGGCAACAATGGCAACAGTGGCATTGTTTGGCAACAATGGCATTGTGTGGCAACAATGGAAACAGTGGCATTGTGTGGCAACAATGGCATTGTGTGGCAACAATGGAAACAGTGGCATTGTGTGGCAACAATGGCATTGTGTGGCAACAATGGCATTGTGTGGCAACAATGGAAACAGTGGCATTTTGTGGCAACAATGGCATTGTGTGGCAACAATGGCATTGTGTGGCAACAATGGCAACAGTGGAATTGTGCGGCCACAATGGCATTGTGTGGCAACAATGGCAACGGTGGCATTGTTTGGCAACAATGGCATTGTGTGGCAACAATGGCAACAGTGGCACTGTGTGGCAACAGTGGCATTGTGTGGCAACAATGGCATTGTGTGACAACAATGGCATTGTGTGGCAACAATGGCAACAGTGGCATTGTGTGGCAACAATGGAAAAAGTGGCATTGTGTGGCAACAGTGGCATTGTGCGGCAACAATGGAAACAGTGGCATTGTGTGGCAACAATGGCATTGTGTGGCAACAATGGAAACTGGCATTGTGTGGCAACAATGGCATTGTGCGGCAAAAATGGAAACAGTGGCATTGTGTGGCAACAATGGCATTGTGCGGCAACAATGGAAACAGTGGCATTGTGTGGCAACAATGGCATTGTGTGGCAACAATGGAAACAGTGGCATTGTGTGGCAACAATGGCATTGTGTGGCAACAATGGCATTGTGTGGCAACAATGGAAACGGTGGCATTGTGTGGCAACAATGGCATTGTGTGGCAACAATGGAAACAGTGGCATTGTGTGGCAACAATGGCATTGTGTGGCAACAATGGAAACAGTGGCATTGTGTGGCAACAATGGCATTGTGTGGCAACAATGGAAACAGTGGCATTGTGTGGCAACAATGGCATTGTGTGGCAACAATGGCATTGTGTGGCAACAATGGAAACAGTGGCATTGTGTGGCAACAATGACATTGTGCGGCAACAATGGAAACAGTGGCATTGTGTGGCAACAATGGCATTGTGTGGCAACAATGGCAACAGTGGCATTGTGTGGCAACAGTGGCATTGTGTGGCAACAATGGCATTGTGTGACAACAATGGCATTGTGTGGCAACAATGGCAACAGTGGCATTGTGTGGCAACAATGGAAAAAGTGGCATTGTGTGGCAACAATGGCATTGTGCGGCAAAAATGGAAACAGTGGCATTGTGTGGCAACAATGGCATTGTGCGGCAACAATGGAAACAGTGGCATTGTGTGGCAACAATGGCATTGTGTGGCAACAATGGAAACAGTGGCATTGTGTGGCAACAATGGCATTGTGTGGCAACAATGGCATTGTGTGGCAACAATGGCAACAGTGGCATTGTGTGGCCACAATGGCATTGTGTGGCAACAATGGCAACGGTGGCATTATTTGGCAACAATAGCATTGTGTGGCAACAATGGCAACAGTGGCATTGTGTGGCAACAATGGCAACACTGGCATTGTGTGGCCACAATGGCATTGTGTGGCAACAATGGCAACGGTGGCATTATTTGGCAACAATAGCATTGTGTGGCAACAATGGCAACAGTGGCATTGTGTGGCAACAATGGCAACAGTGGCATTGTTTGGCAACAATGGCATTGTGTGGCAACAATGGAAACAGTGGCATTGTGTGGCAACAATGGCATTGTGTGGCAACAATGGCAACAGTGGCATTGTGTGGCAACAATGGAAAAAGTGGCATTGTGTGGCAACAATGGCATTGTGCGGCAACAATGGAAACAGTGGCATTGTGTGGCAACAATGGCATTGTGTGGCAACAATGGAAACTGGCATTGTGTGGCAACAATGGCATTGTGCGGCAAAAATGGAAACAGTGGCATTGTGTGGCAACAATGGCATTGTGCGGCAACAATTGAAACAGTGGCATTGTGTGGCAACAATGGCATTGTGCGGCAACAATGGAAACAGTGGCATTGTGTGGAAACAATGGCATTGTGTGGCAACAATGGAAACAGTGGCATTGTGTGGCAAAAATGGCTTTGTGTGGCAACAATGGCATTGTGTGGCAACAATGGAAACAGTGGCATTGTGTGGCAACAATGGCATTGTGTGGCAACAATGGCAACAGTGGAATTGTGCGGCCACAATGGCATTGTGTGGCAACAATGGCAACGGTGGCATTGTGTGACAACAATGGCATTGTGTGGCAACAATGGCAACAGTGGCATTGTGTGGCAACAATGGAAAAAGTGGCATTGTGTGGCAACAATGGCATTGTGCGGCAACAATGGAAACAGTGGCATTGTGTGGCAACAATGGCATTGTGTGGCAACAATGGAAACTGGCATTGTGTGGCAACAATGGCATTGTGCGGCAAAAATGGAAACAGTGGCATTGTGTGGCAACAATGGCATTGTGCGGCAACAATGGAAACAGTGGCATTGTGTGGCAACAATGGCATTGTGCGGCAACAATGGAAACAGTGGCATTGTGTGGCAACAATGGCATTGTGTGGCAACAATGGAAACAGTGGCATTGTGTGGCAACAGTGGCATTGTGCGGCCACAATGGCATTGTGTGGCAACAATGGAAACAGTGGCATTGTGTGGCAACAATGGCATTGTGTGACAACAATGGCATTGTGTGGCAACAATGCCAACAGTGGCATTGTGTGGCAACAATGGCATTGTGTGGCAACAATGGAAACAGTGGCATTGTGTGGCAACAATGGCATTGTGTGGCAACAATGGAAACAGTGGCATTGTTTGGCAACAATGGCATTGTGTGGCAACAATGGCAACAGTGGCATTGTGTGGCAACAATGGCATTGTGTGGCAACAATGGAAACAGTGGCATTGTGTGGCAACAATGGCATTGTGTGGCAACAATGGAAACAGTGGCATTGTGTGGCAACAATGGCATTGTGTGGCAACAATGGAAACAGTGGCATTGTGTGGCAACAATGGCATTGTGAGGCAACAATGGCATTGTGTGGCAACAATGGCAACAGTGGCATTGTGTGGCCACAATGGCATTGTGTGGCAACAATGGCAACGGTGGCATTATTTGGCAACAATAGCATTGTGTGGCAACAATGGCAACAGTGGCATTGTGTGGCAACAATGGCAACAGTGGCATTGTTTGGCAACAATGGCATTGTGTGGCAACAATGGAAACAGTGGCATTGTGTGGCAACAATGGCATTGTGTGGCAACAATGGAAACAGTGGCATTGTGTGGCAACAATGGCATTGTGTGGCAACAATGGCATTGTGTGGCAACAATGGAAACAGTGGCATTGTGTGGCAACAATGGAATTGTGTGGCAACAATGGCATTGTGTGGCAACAATGGCAACAGTGGAATTGTGCGGCCACAATGGCATTGTGTGGCAACAATGGCAACGGTAGCATTGTTTGGCAAAAATGGCATTGTGTGGCAACAATGGCAACAGTGGCATTGTGTGCCAACAGTGGCATTGTGTGGCAACAATGGCATTGTGTGACAACAATGGCATTGTGTGGCAACAATGGCAACAGTGGCATTGTGTGGCAACAATGGAAAAAGTGGCATTGTGTGGCAACAGTGGCATTGTGCGGCAACAATGGAAACAGTGGCATTGTGTGGCAACAATGGCATTGTGTGGCAACAATGGAAACTGGCATTGTGTGGCAACAATGGCATTGTGCGGCAAAAATGGAAACAGTGGCATTGTGTGGCAACAATGGCATTGTGCGGCAACAATGGAAACAGTGGCATTGTGTGGCAACAATGGCATTGTGTGGCAACAATGGAAACAGTGGCATTGTGTGGCAACAATGGCATTGTGTGGCAACAATGGCATTGTGTGGCAACAATGGAAACGGTGGCATTGTGTGGCAACAATGGCATTGTGTGGCAACAATGGCATTGTGTGGCAACAATGGAAACAGTGGCATTGTGTGGCAACAATGGCATTGTGTGGCAACAATGGAAACAGTGGCATTGTGTGGCAACAATGGCATTGTGTGGCAACAATGGAAACAGTGGCATTGTTTGGCAACAATGGCATTGTGTGGCAACAATGGCATTGTGTGGCAACAATGGCAACAGTGGCATTGTGTGGCCACAATGGCATTGTGTGGCAACAATGGCAACGGTGGCATTGTTTGGCAACAATAGCATTGTGTGGCAACAATGGCAACAGTGGCATTGTGTGGCAACAATGGCAACAGTGGCATTGTTTGGCAGCAATGGCATTGTGTGGCAACAATGGAAACAGTGGCATTGTGTGTCAACAATGGCATTGTGTGGCAACAATGGAAACAGTGGCATTGTGTGGCAACAATGGCATTGTGTGGCAACAATGGCATTGTGTGGCAACAATGGAAACAGTGGCATTGTGTGGCAACAATGGCATTGTGTGGCAACAATGGCATTGTGTGGCAACAATGGCAACGGTGGCATTGTTTGGCAACAATGGCATTGTGTGGCAACAATGGCAACAGTGGCATTGTGTGGCAACAGTGGCATTGTGTGGCAACAATGGCATTGTGTGACAACAATGGCATTGTGTGGCAACAATGGCAACAGTGGCATTGTGTGGCAACAATGGAAACAGTGGCATTGTGTGGCAACAATGACATTGTGCGGCAACAATGGAAACAGTGGCATTGTGTGGCAACAATGGCATTGTGTGGCAACAATGGCAACAGTGGCATTGTGTGGCAACAGTGGCATTGTGTGGCAACAATGGCATTGTGTGACAACAATGGCATTGTGTGGCAACAATGGCAACAGTGGCATTGTGTGGCAACAATGGAAAAAGTGGCATTGTGTGGCAACAATGGCATTGTGCGGCAAAAATGGAAACAGTGGCATTGTGTGGCAACAATGGCATTGTGCGGCAACAATGGAAACAGTGGCATTGTGTGGCAACAATGGCATTGTGTGGCAACAATGGAAACAGTGGCATTGTGTGGCAACAATGGCATTGTGTGGCAACAATGGCATTGTGTGGCAACAATGGCAACAGTGGCATTGTGTGGCCACAATGGCATTGTGTGGCAACAATGGCAACGGTGGCATTGTTTGGCAACAATAGCATTGTGTGGCAACAATGGCAACAGTGGCATTGTGTGGCAACAATGGCAACAGTGGCATTGTTTGGCAACAATGGCATTGTGTGGCAACAATGGAAACAGTGGCATTGTGTGGCAACAATGGCATTGTGTGGCAACAATGGAAACAGTGGCATTGTGTGGCAACAATGGCATTGTGTGGCAACAATGGCATTGTGTGGCAACAATGGAAACAGTGGCATTTTGTGGCAACAATGGCATTGTGTGGCAACAATGGCATTGTGTGGCAACAATGGCAACAGTGGAATTGTGCGTCCACAATGGCATTGTGTGGCAACAATGGCAACGGTGGCATTATTTGGCAACAATAGCATTGTGTGGCAACAATGGCAACAGTGGCATTGTGTGGCAACAATGGCAACAGTGGCATTGTGTGGCCACAATGGCATTGTGTGGCAACAATGGCAACGGTGGCATTATTTGGCAACAATAGCATTGTGTGGCAACAATGGCAACAGTGGCATTGTGTGGCAACAATGGCAACAGTGGCATTGTTTGGCAACAATGGCATTGTGTGGCAACAATGGAAACAGTGGCATTGTGTGGCAACAATGGCATTGTGTGGCAACAATGGCAACAGTGGCATTGTGTGGCAACAATGGAAAAAGTGGCATTGTGTGGCAACAATGGCATTGTGCGGCAACAATGGAAACAGTGGCATTGTGTGGCAACAATGGCATTGTGTGGCAACAATGGAAACTGGCATTGTGTGGCAACAATGGCATTGTGCGGCAAAAATGGAAACAGTGGCATTGTGTGGCAACAATGGCATTGTGCGGCAACAATTGAAACAGTGGCATTGTGTGGCAACAATGGCATTGTGCGGCAACAATGGAAACAGTGGCATTGTGTGGAAACAATGGCATTGTGTGGCAACAATGGAAACGGTGGCATTGTGTGGCAACAATGGCATTGTGTGGCAACAATGGCATTGTGTGGCAACAATGGAAACAGTGGCATTGTGTGGCAACAATGGCATTGTGTGGCAACAATGGCAACAGTGGAATTGTGCGGCCACAATGGCATTGTGTGGCAACAATGGCAACGGTGGCATTGTGTGACTACAATGGCATTGTGTGGCAACAATGGCAACAGTGGCATTGTGTGGCAACAATGGAAAAAGTGGCATTGTGTGGCAACAATGGCATTGTGCGGCAACAATGGAAACAGTGGCATTGTGTGGCAACAATGGCATTGTGTGGCAACAATGGAAACTGGCATTGTGTGGCAACAATGGCATTGTGCGGCAAAAATGGAAACAGTGGCATTGTGTGGCAACAATGGCATTGTGCGGCAACAATGGAAACAGTGGCATTGTGTGGCAACAATGGCATTGTGCGGCAACAATGGAAACAGTGGCATTGTGTGGCAACAATGGCATTGTGTGGCAACAATGGAAACAGTGGCATTGTGTGGCAACAGTGGCATTGTGCGGCCACAATGGCATTGTGTGGCAACAATGGAAACAGTGGCATTGTGTGGCAACAATGGCATTGTGTGACAACAATGGCATTGTGTGGCAACAATGCCAACAGTGGCATTGTGTGGCAACAATGGCATTGTGTGGCAACAATGGAAACAGTGGCATTGTGTGGCAACAATGGCATTGTGTGGCAACAATGGAAACAGTGGCATTGTTTGGCAACAATGGCATTGTGTGGCAACAATGGCAACAGTGGCATTGTGTGGCAACAATGGCATTGTGTGGCAACAATGGAAACAGTGGCATTGTGTGGCAACAATGGCATTGTGTGGCAACAATGGAAACAGTGGCATTGTGTGGCAACAATGGCATTGTGTGGCAACAATGGAAACAGTGGCATTGTGTGGCAACAATGGCATTGTGAGGCAACAATGGCATTGTGTGGCAACAATGGCAACAGTGGCATTGTGTGGCCACAATGGCATTGTGTGGCAACAATGGCAACGGTGGCATTATTTGGCAACAATAGCATTGTGTGGCAACAATGGCAACAGTGGCATTGTGTGGCAACAATGGCAACAGTGGCATTGTTTGGCAACAATGGCATTGTGTGGCAACAATGGAAACAGTGGCATTGTGTGGCAACAATGGCATTGTGTGGCAACAATGGAAACAGTGGCATTGTGTGGCAACAATGGCATTGTGTGGCAACAATGGCATTGTGTGGCAACAATGGAAACAGTGGCATTGTGTGGCAACAATGGAATTGTGTGGCAACAATGGCATTGTGTGGCAACAATGGTAACAGTGGAATTGTGCGGCCACAATGGCATTGTGTGGCAACAATGGCAACGGTAGCATTGTTTGGCAACAATGGCATTGTGTGGCAACAATGGCAACAGTGGCATTGTGTGCCAACAGTGGCATTGTGTGGCAACAATGGCATTGTGTGACAACAATGGCATTGTGTGGCAACAATGGCAACAGTGGCATTGTGTGGCAACAATGGAAAAAGTGGCATTGTGTGGCAACAGTGGCATTGTGCGGCAACAATGGAAACAGTGGCATTGTGTGGCAACAATGGCATTGTGTGGCAACAATGGAAACTGGCATTGTGTGGCAACAATGGCATTGTGCGGCAAAAATGGAAACAGTGGCATTGTGTGGCAACAATGGCATTGTGCGGCAACAATGGAAACAGTGGCATTGTGTGGCAACAATGGCATTGTGTGGCAACAATGGAAACAGTGGCATTGTGTGGCAACAATGGCATTGTGTGGCAACAATGGCATTGTGTGGCAACAATGGAAACGGTGGCATTGTGTGGCAACAATGGCATTGTGTGGCAACAATGGAAACAGTGGCATTGTGTGGCAACAATGGCATTGTGTGGCAACAATGGAAACAGTGGCATTGTGTGGCAACAATGGCATTGTGTGGCAACAATGGAAACAGTGGCATTGTTTGGCAACAATGGCATTGTGTGGCAACAATGGCATTGTGTGGCAACAATGGCAACAGTGGCATTGTGTGGCCACAATGGCATTGTGTGGCAACAATGGCAACGGTGGCATTGTTTGGCAACAATAGCATTGTGTGGCAACAATGGCAACAGTGGCATTGTGTGGCAACAATGGCAACAGTGGCATTGTTTGGCAGCAATGGCATTGTGTGGCAACAATGGAAACAGTGGCATTGTGTGTCAACAATGGCATTGTATGGCAACAATGGAAACAGTGGCATTGTGTGGCAACAATGGCATTGTGTGGCAACAATGGCATTGTGTGGCAACAATGGAAACAGTGGCATTGTGTGGCAACAATGGCATTGTGTGGCAACAATGGCATTGTGTGGCAACAATGGCAACGGTGGCATTGTTTGGCAACAATGGCATTGTGTGGCAACAATGGCAACAGTGGCATTGTGTGGCAACAGTGGCATTGTGTGGGAACAATGGCATTGTGTGACAACAATGGCATTGTGTGGCAACAATGGCAACAGTGGCATTGTGTGGCAACAATGGAAACAGTGGCATTGTGTGGCAACAATGACATTGTGCGGCAACAATGGAAACAGTGGCATTGTGTGGCAACAATGGCATTGTGTGGCAACAATGGCAACAGTGGCATTGTGTGGCAACAGTGGCATTGTGTGGCAACAATGGCATTGTGTGACAACAATGGCATTGTGTGGCAACAATGGCAACAGTGGCATTGTGTGGCAACAATGGAAAAAGTGGCATTGTGTGGCAACAATGGCATTGTGCGGCAAAAATGGAAACAGTGGCATTGTGTGGCAACAATGGCATTGTGCGGCAACAATGGAAACAGTGGCATTGTGTGGCAACAATGGCATTGTGTGGCAACAATGGAAACAGTGGCATTGTGTGGCAACAATGGCATTGTGTGGCAACAATGGCATTGTGTGGCAACAATGGCAACAGTGGCATTGTGTGGCCACAATGGCATTGTGTGGCAACAATGGCAACGGTGGCATTGTTTGGCAACAATAGCATTGTGTGGCAACAATGGCAACAGTGGCATTGTGTGGCAACAATGGCAACAGTGGCATTGTTTGGCAACAATGGCATTGTGTGGCAACAATGGAAACAGTGGCATTGTGTGGCAACAATGGCATTGTGTGGCAACAATGGAAACAGTGGCATTGTGTGGCAACAATGGCATTGTGTGGCAACAATGGCATTGTGTGGCAACAATGGAAACAGTGGCATTTTGTGGCAACAATGGCATTGTGTGGCAACAATGGCATTGTGTGGCAACAATGGCAACAGTGGAATTGTGCGTCCACAATGGCATTGTGTGGCAACAATGGCAACGGTGGCATTGTTTGGCAACAATGGCATTGTGTGGCAACAATGGCAACAGTGGCACTGTGTGGCAACAGTGGCATTGTGTGGCAACAATGGCATTGTGTGACAACAATGGCATTGTGTGGCAACAATGGCAACAGTGGCATTGTGTGGCAACAATGGAAAAAGTGGCATTGTGTGGCAACAGTGGCATTGTGCGGCAACAATGGAAACAGTGGCATTGTGTGGCAACAATGGCATTGTGTGGCAACAATGGAAACTGGCATTGTGTGGCAACAATGGCATTGTGCGGCAAAAATGGAAACAGTGGCATTGTGTGGCAACAATGGCATTGTGCGGCAACAATGGAAACAGTGGCATTGTGTGGCAACAATGGCATTGTGTGGCAACAATGGAAACAGTGGCATTGTGTGGCAACAATGGCATTGTGTGGCAACAATGGAAACAGTGGCATTGTGTGGCAACAATGGCATTGTGTGGCAACAATGGAAACAGTGGCATTGTGTGGCAACAATGGCATTGTGTGGCAACAATGGCATTGTGTGGCAACAATGGCAACAGTGGCATTGTGTGGCCACAATGGCATTGTGTGGCAACAATGGCAACGGTGGCATTGTTTGGCAACAATAGCATTGTGTGGCAACAATGGCAACAGTGGCATTGTGTGGCAACAATGGCAACAGTGGCATTGTTTGGCAGCAATGGCATTGTGTGGCAACAATGGAAACAGTGGCATTGTGTGTCAACAATGGCATTGTGTGGCAACAATGGAAACAGTGGCATTGTGTGGCAACAATGGCATTGTGTGGCAACAATGGCATTGTGTGGCAACAATGGAAACAGTGGCATTGTGTGGCAACAATGGCATTGTGTGGCAACAATGGCATTGTGTGGCAACAATGGCAACGGTGGCATTGTTTGGCAACAATGGCATTGTGTGGCAACAATGGCAACAGTGGCATTGTGTGGCAAGAGTGGCATTGTGTGGCAACAATGGAAACAGTGGCATTGTGTGGCAACAATGACATTGTGCGGCAACAATGGAAACAGTGGCATTGTGTGGCAACAATGGCATTGTGTGGCAACAATGGCAACGGTGGCATTGTTTGGCAACAATGGCATTGTGTGGCAACAATGGCAACAGTGGCACTGTGTGGCAACAGTGGCATTGTGTGGCAACAATGGCATTGTGTGACAACAATGGCATTGTGTGGCAAGAATGGCAACAGTGGCATTGTGTGGCAACAATGGCATTGTGCGGCAACAATGGCATTGTGCGGCAACAATGGAAACTGGCATTTTGTGGCAACAATGGCATTGTGCGGCAAAAATGGAAACAGTGGCATTGTGTGGCAACAATGGCATTGTGCGGCAACAATTGAAACAGTGGCATTGTGTGGCAACAATGGCATTGTGCGGCAACAATGGAAACAGTGGCATTGTGTGGAAACAATGGCATTGTGTGGCAACAATGGAAACAGTGGCATTGTGTGGCAAAAATGGCTTTGTGTGGCAACAATGGCATTGTGTGGCAACAATGGAAACAGTGGCATTGTGTGGCAACAATGGCATTGTGTGGCAACAATGGCAACAGTGGAATTGTGCGGCCACAATGGCATTGTGTGGCAACAATGGCAACGGTGGCATTGTGTGACAACAATGGCATTGTGTGGCAACAATGGCAACAGTGGCATTGTGTGGCAACAATGGAAAAAGTGGCATTGTGTGGCAACAATGGCATTGTGCGGCAACAATGGAAACAGTGGCATTGTGTGGCAACAATGGCATTGTGTGGCAACAATGGAAACTGGCATTGTGTGGCAACAATGGCATTGTGCGGCAAAAATGGAAACAGTGGCATTGTGTGGCAACAATGGCATTGTGCGGCAACAATGGAAACAGTGGCATTGTGTGGCAACAATGGCATTGTGCGGCAACAATGGAAACAGTGGCATTGTGTGGCAACAATGGCATTGTGTGGCAACAATGGAAACAGTGGCATTGTGTGGCAACAGTGGCATTGTGCGGCCACAATGGCATTGTGTGGCAACAATGGAAACAGTGGCATTGTGTGGCAACAATGGCATTGTGTGACAACAATGGCATTGTGTGGCAACAATGCCAACAGTGGCATTGTGTGGCAACAATGGCATTGTGTGGCAACAATGGAAACAGTGGCATTGTGTGGCAACAATGGCATTGTGTGGCAACAATGGAAACAGTGGCATTGTGTGGCAACAATGGCATTGTGTGGCAACAATGGCATTGTGTGGCAACAATGGCAACAGTGGCATTGTGTGGCCACAATGGCATTGTGTGGCAACAATGGCAACGGTGGCATTGTTTGGCAACAATAGCATTGTGTGGCAACAATGGCAACAGTGGCATTGTGTGGCAACAATGGCAACAGTGGCATTGTTTGGCAACAATGGCATTGTGTGGCAACAATGGAAACAGTGGCATTGTGTGGCAACAATGGCATTGTGTGGCAACAATGGAAACAGTGGCATTGTGTGGCAACAATGGCATTGTGTGGCAACAATGGCATTGTGTGGCAACAATGGCAACGGTGGCATTGTTTGGCAACAATGGCATTGTGTGGCAACAATGGCAACAGTGGCATTCTGTGGCAACAGTGGCATTGTGTGGCAACAATGGCATTGTGTGACAACAATGGCATTGTGTGGCAACAATGGCAACTGTGGCATTGTGTGGCAACAATGGAAAAAGTGGCATTGTGTGGCAACAATGGCATTGTGCGGCAACAATGGAAACAGTGGCATTGTGTGGCAACAATGGCATTGTGTGGCAACAATGGAAACTGGCATTGTGTGGCAACAATGGCATTGTGCGGCAAAAATGGAAACAGTGGCATTGTGTGGCAACAATGGCATTGTGCGGCAACAATGGAAACAGTGGCATTGTGTGGCAACAATGGCATTGTGTGGCAACAATGGAAACAGTGGCATTGTGTGGCAACAATGGCATTGTGTGGCAACAATGGAAACAGTGGCATTGTGTGGCAAAAATGGCTTTGTGTGGCAACAATGGCATTGTGTGGCAACAATGGAAACAGTGGCATTGTGTGGCAACAATTGCATTGTGTGGCAACAATGGCATTGTGTGGCAAAAATGGCAACAGTGGCATTGTGCGGCCACAATGGCATTGTGTGGCAACAATGGCAACGGTGGCATTGTTTGGCAACAATGGAAACAATGGCATTGTGTGGTAAAAATACCATTGTATGGCAACAATGGCAACGGTGGCGTTGTTTGGCAACAATGGCATTGTGTGGCAACAATGGAAACAGTGGCATTGTGTGGCAACAATGGCATTGTTTGGCAACAATGGCAACGGTGGCATTGTGTGGCAACAATGGCATTGTGTGGCAACAATGGCAACGGTGGCATTTTTTGGCAACAATGGCATTGTGTGGCAACAATGGAAACAGTGGCATTGTGTGGCAACAATGGCATTCTGTGGCAACAATGGCATTGTGTGGCAACAATGGAAACAGTGGCATTGTGTGGCAACAATGGCATTGTGTGGCAACAATGGCAACGGTGGCATTGTTTTGCAACAATGGCATTGTGTGGCAACAATGGCAACAGTGGCATTGTGTGGCAACAGTGGCATTGTGTGGCAACAATGGCATTGTGTGACAACAATGGCATTGTGTGGCAACAATGGCAGCAGTGGCATTGTGTGGCAACAATGGAAAAAGTGGCATTGTGTGGCAACAATGGCATTGTGCGGCAACAATGGAAACAGTGGCATTGTGTGGCAACAATGGCATTGTGTGGCAACAATGGAAACTGGCATTGTGTGGCAACAATGGCATTGTGCGGCAAAAATGGAAACAGTGGCATTGTGTGGCAACAATGGCATTGTGCGGCAACAATGGAAACAGTGGCATTGTGTGGCAACAATGGCATTGTGTGGCAACAATGGAAACAGTGGCATTGTGTGGCAACAATGGCATTGTGCGGCAACAATGGAAACAGTGGCATTGTGTGGCAACAATGGCATTGTGTGGCAACAATGGAAACTGGCATTGTGTGGCAACAATGGCTTTGTGCGGCAAAAATGGAAACAGTGGCATTGTGTGGCAACAATGGCATTGTGCGGCAACAATGGAAACAGTGGCATTGTGTGGCAACAATGGCATTGTGTGGCAACAATGGAAACAGTGGCATTGTGTGGCAACAATGGCATTGTGTGGCAACAATGGAAACAGTGGCATTGTGTGGCAAAAGTGGCTTTGTGTGGCAACAATGGAAACAGTGGCATTGTGTGGCAACAATGGCAACAGTGGCATTGTTTGGCAACAATGGCATTGTGTGGCTACAATGGAAACAGTGGCATTGTGTGGCAACAATGGCAACAGTGGCATTGTTTGGCAACAATGGCATTGTGTGGCAACAATGGCATTGTGTGGCAACAATGGAAACAGTGGCATTGTGTGGCAACAATGGCATTGTGTGGCAACAATGGCAACAGTGGCATTCTGTGGCAACAATGGCACTGTGTGGCAACAATGGAAACATTGGCATTGTGTGGCAACAATGGCATTGTGTGGCAACAATGGAAACAGTGGCATTGTGTGGCAACAATGGCAATAGTGGCATTGTGTGGCAACAGTGGCATTGTGTGGCAAAAATGGCATTGTCTGACAACAATGGCATTGTGTGGCAACAATGGAAACAGTAGCATTGTGTGGCAACAATGGCATTGTTTGGCAACAGAGGCAACGGTGGCATTGTTTGGCAACAATGGAAACAGTGCCTTTGTGTAGCAACAATGGCATTGTGTGGCAACAATGGCAACAGTGGCATTGTGTGGCAACAATGGAAAAAGTGGCATTGTGTGGCAACAATGGCATTGTGCGGCAAAAATGGAAACAGTGGCATTGTGTGGCAACAATGGCATTGTGCGGCAACAATGGAAACAGTGGCATTGTGTGGCAACAATGGCATTGTGTGGCAACAATGGAAACAGTGGCATTGTGTGGCAACAATGGCATTGTGTGGCAACAATGGCATTGTGTGGCAACAATGGCAACAGTGGCATTGTGTGGCCACAATGGCATTGTGTGGCAACAATGGCAACGGTGGCATTGTTTGGCAACAATAGCATTGTGTGGCAACAATGGCAACAGTGGCATTGTGTGGCAACAATGGCAACAGTGGCATTGTTTGGCAACAATGACATTGTGTGGCAACAATGGAAACAGTGGCATTGTGTGGCAACAATGGCATTGTGTGGCAACAATGGAAACAGTGGAATTGTGTGGCAACAATGGCATTGTGTGGCAACAATGGCATTGTGTGGCAACAATGGAAACAGTGGCATTTTGTGGCAACAATGGCATTGTGTGGCAACAATGGCATTGTGTGGCAACAATGGCAACAGTGGAATTGTGCGGCCACAATGGCATTGTGTGGCAACAATGGCAACGGTGGCATTGTTTGGCAACAATGGCATTGTGTGGCAACAATGGCAACAGTGGCACTGTGTGGCAACAGTGGCATTGTGTGGCAACAATGGCATTGTGTGACAACAATGGCATTGTGTGGCAACAATGGCAACAGTGGCATTGTGTGGCAACAATGGAAAAAGTGGCATTGTGTGGCAACAATGGCATTGTGCGGCAACAATGGAAACAGTGGCATTGTGTGGCAACAATGGCATTGTGTGGCAACAATGGAAACTGGCATTGTGTGGCAACAATGGCATTGTGCGGCAAAAATGGAAACAGTGGCATTGTGTGGCAACAATGGCATTGTGCGGCAACAATTGAAACAGTGGCATTGTGTGGCAACAATGGCATTGTGCGGCAACAATGGAAACAGTGGCATTGTGTGGAAACAATGGCATTGTGTGGCAACAATGGAAACAGTGGCATTGTGTGGCAAAAATGGCTTTGTGTGGCAACAATGGCATTGTGTGGCAACAATGGAAACAGTGGCATTGTGTGGCAACAATGGCATTGTGTGGCAACAATGGCAACAGTGGAATTGTGCGGCCACAATGGCATTGTGTGGCAACAATGGCAACGGTGGCATTGTTTGGCAACAATGGCATTGTGTGGCAACAATGGCAACAGTAGCATTGTGTGGCAACAGTGGCATTGTGTGGAACAATGGCATTGTGTGACAACAATGGCATTGTGTGGCAACAATGGCAACAGTGGCATTGTGTGGCAACAATGGAAAAAGTGGCATTGTGTGGCAACAATGGCATTGTGCGGCAACAATGGAAACAGTGGCATTGTGTGGCAACAATGGCATTGTGTGGCAACAATGGAAACTGGCATTGTGTGGCAACAATGGCATTGTGCGGCAAAAATGGAAACAGTGGCATTGTGTGGCAACAATGGCATTGTGCGGCAACAATGGAAACAGTGGCATTGTGTGGCAACAATGGCATTGTGTGGCAACAATGGAAACAGTGGCATTTTGTGGCAACAGTGGCATTGTGCGGCCACAATGGCATTGTGTGGCAACAATGGAAACAGTGGCATTGTGTGGCAACAATGGCATTGTGTGACAACAATGGCATTGTGTGGCAACAATGCCAACAGTGGCATTGTGTGGCAACAATGGCATTGTGTGGCAACAATGGCAACAGTGGCATTCTGTGGCAACAATGGCACTGTGTGGCAACAATGGAAACATTGGCATTGTGTGGCAACAATGGCATTGTGTGGCAACAATGGAAACAGTGGCATTGTGTGGCAACAATGGCAATAGTGGCATTGTGTGGCAACAGTGGCATTGTGTGGCAAAAATGGCATTGTCTGACAACAATGGCATTGTGTGGCAACAATGGAAACAGTAGCATTGTGTGGCAACAATGGCATTGTTTGGCAACAGAGGCAACGGTGGCATTGTTTGGCAACAATGGAAACAGTGCCTTTGTGTAGCAACAATGGCATTGTGTGGCAACAATGGCAACAGTGGCATTGTGTGGCAACAATGGAAAAAGTGGCATTGTGTGGCAACAATGGCATTGTGCGGCAAAAATGGAAACAGTGGCATTGTGTGGCAACAATGGCATTGTGCGGCAACAATGGAAACAGTGGCATTGTGTGGCAACAATGGCATTGTGTGGCAACAATGGAAACAGTGGCATTGTGTGGCAACAATGGCATTGTGTGGCAACAATGGCATTGTGTGGCAACAATGGCAACAGTGGCATTGTGTGGCCACAATGGCATTGTGTGGCAACAATGGCAACGGTGGCATTGTTTGGCAACAATAGCATTGTGTGGCAACAATGGCAACAGTGGCATTGTGTGGCAACAATGGCAACAGTGGCATTGTTTGGCAACAATGACATTGTGTGGCAACAATGGAAACAGTGGCATTGTGTGGCAACAATGGCATTGTGTGGCAACAATGGAAACAGTGGAATTGTGTGGCAACAATGGCATTGTGTGGCAACAATGGCATTGTGTGGCAACAATGGAAACAGTGGCATTTTGTGGCAACAATGGCATTGTGTGGCAACAATGGCATTGTGTGGCAACAATGGCAACAGTGGAATTGTGCGGCCACAATGGCATTGTGTGGCAACAATGGCAACGGTGGCATTGTTTGGCAACAATGGCATTGTGTGGCAACAATGGCAACAGTGGCACTGTGTGGCAACAGTGGCATTGTGTGGCAACAATGGCATTGTGTGACAACAATGGCATTGTGTGGCAACAATGGCAACAGTGGCATTGTGTGGCAACAATGGAAAAAGTGGCATTGTGTGGCAACAATGGCATTGTGCGGCAACAATGGAAACAGTGGCATTGTGTGGCAACAATGGCATTGTGTGGCAACAATGGAAACAGTGGCATTGTGTGGCAAAAATGGCTTTGTGTGGCAACAATGGCATTGTGTGGCAACAATGGAAACAGTGGCATTGTGTGGCAACAATGGCATTGTGTGGCAACAATGGCAACAGTGGAATTGTGCGGCCACAATGGCATTGTGTGGCAACAATGGCAACGGTGGCATTGTTTGGCAACAATGGCATTGTGTGGCAACAATGGCAACAGTAGCATTGTGTGGCAACAGTGGCATTGTGTGGAACAATGGCATTGTGTGACAACAATGGCATTGTGTGGCAACAATGGCAACAGTGGCATTGTGTGGCAACAATGGAAAAAGTGGCATTGTGTGGCAACAATGGCATTGTGCGGCAACAATGGAAACAGTGGCATTGTGTGGCAACAATGGCATTGTGTGGCAACAATGGAAACTGGCATTGTGTGGCAACAATGGCATTGTGCGGCAAAAATGGAAACAGTGGCATTGTGTGGCAACAATGGCATTGTGCGGCAACAATGGAAACAGTGGCATTGTGTGGCAACAATGGCATTGTGTGGCAACAATGGAAACAGTGGCATTTTGTGGCAACAGTGGCATTGTGCGGCCACAATGGCATTGTGTGGCAACAATGGAAACAGTGGCATTGTGTGGCAACAATGGCATTGTGTGACAACAATGGCATTGTGTGGCAACAATGCCAACAGTGGCATTGTGTGGCAACAATGGCATTGTGTGGCAACAATGGAAACAGTGGCATTGTGTGGCAACAATGGCATTGTGTGGCAACAATGGAAACAGTGGCATTGTGTGGCAACAATGGCATTGTGTGGCAACAATGGCATTGTGTGGCAACAATGGCAACAGTGGCATTGTGTGGCCACAATGGCATTGTGTGGCAACAATGGCAACGGTGGCATTGTTTGGCAACAATAGCATTGTGTGGCAACAATGGCAACAGTGGCATTGTGTGGCAACAATGGCAACAGTGGCATTGTTTGGCAACAATGGCATTGTGTGGCAACAATGGAAACAGTGGCATTGTGTGGCAACAATGGCATTGTGTGGCAACAATGGAAACAGTGGCATTGTGTGGCAACAATGGCATTGTGTGGCAACAATGGCATTGTGTGGCAACAATGGCAACGGTGGCATTGTTTGGCAACAATGGCATTGTGTGGCAACAATGGCAACAGTGGCATTCTGTGGCAACAGTGGCATTGTGTGGCAACAATGGCATTGTGTGACAACAATGGCATTGTGTGGCAACAATGGCAACAGTGGCATTGTGTGGCAACAATGGAAAAAGTGGCATTGTGTGGCAACAATGGCATTGTGCGGCAACAATGGAAACAGTGGCATTGTGTGGCAACAATGGCATTGTGTGGCAACAATGGAAACTGGCATTCTGTGGCAACAATGGCATTGTGCGGCAAAAATGGAAACAGTGGCATTGTGTGGCAACAATGGCATTGTGCGGCAACAATGGAAACAGTGGCATTGTGTGGCAACAATGGCATTGTGTGGCAACAATGGCATTGTGTGGCAAAAATGGCAACAGTGGAATTGTGCGGCCACAATGGCATTGTGTGGCAACAATGGCAACGGTGGCATTGTTTGGCAACAATGGAAACAATGGCATTGTGTGGTAACAATACCATTGTATGGCAACAATGGCAACGGTGGCGTTGTTTGGCAACAATGGCATTGTGTGGCAACAATGGAAACAGTGGCATTGTGTGGCAACAATGGCATTGTTTGGCAACAATGGCAACGGTGGCATTGTGTGGCAACAATGGCATTGTGTGGCAACAATGGCAACGGTGGCATTTTTTGGCAACAATGGCATTGTGTGGCAACAATGGAAACAGTGGCATTGTGTGGCAACAATGGCATTCTGTGGCAACAATGGCATTGTGTGGCAACAATGGAAACAGTGGCATTGTGTGGCAACAATGGCATTGTGTGGCAACAATGGCAACGGTGGCATTGTTTTGCAACAATGGCATTGTGTGGCAACAATGGCAACAGTGGCATTGTGTGGCAACAATGGCATTGTGTGGCAACAATGGCATTGTGTGACAACAATGGCATTGTGTGGCAACAATGGCAACAGTGGCATTGTGTGGCAACAATGGAAAAAGTGGCATTGTGTGGCAACAATGGCATTGTGCGGCAACAATGGAAACAGTGGCATTGTGTGGCAACAATGGCATTGTGTGGCAACAATGGAAACTGGCATTGTGTGGCAACAATGGCATTGTGCGGCAAAAATGGAAACAGTGGCATTGTGTGGCAACAATGGCATTGTGCGGCAACAATGGAAACAGTGGCATTGTGTGGCAACAATGGCATTGTGTGGCAACAATGGAAACAGTGGCATTGTGTGGCAACAATGGCATTGTGTGGCAACAATGGAAACAGTGGCATTGTGTGGCAAAAGTGGCTTTGTGTGGCAACAATGGAAACAGTGGCATTGTGTGGCAACAATGGCAACAGTGGCATTGTTTGGCAACAATGGCATTGTGTGGCTACAATGGAAACAGTGGCATTGTGTGGCAACAATGGCAACAGTGGCATTGTTTGGCAACAATGGCATTGTGTGGCAACAATGGCATTGTGTGGCAACAATGGAAACAGTGGCATTGTGTGGCAACAATGGCATTGTGTGGCAACAATGGCAACAGTGGCATTCTGTGGCAACAATGGCACTGTGTGGCAACAATGGAAACATTGGCATTGTGTGGCAACAATGGCATTGTGTGGCAACAATGGAAACAGTGGCATTGTGTGGCAACAATGGCAATAGTGGCATTGTGTGGCAACAGTGGCATTGTGTGGCAACAATGGCATTGTCTGACAACAATGGCATTGTGTGGCAACAATAGAAACAGTAGCATTGTGTGGCAACAATGGCATTGTTTGGCAACAGAGGCAACGGTGGCATTGTTTGGCAACAATGGAAACAGTGCCTTTGTGTAGCAACAATGGCATTGTGTGGCAACAATGGCAACAGTGGCATTGTGTGGCAACAATGGAAACAGTGGCATTGTGTGGCAACAATGGCATTGTGTGGCAACAATGGAAACAGTGGCATTGTGCGGCCACAATGGCATTGTGTGGCAACAATGGCAACGGTGGCATTGTTTGGCAACAATGGCATTGTGTGGCTACAATGGAAACAGTGGCATTGTGCGGCCACAATGGCATTGTTTGGCAACAATGGAAACAGTGCCATTGTTTGGCCACAATGGCATTGTGTGGCTACAATGGCAACAGTGGCATTGTGTGGCAACAATGGAAACAGTAGCATTGTCTGGCAACAATGGCACTGTGTGGCAACAATGGCAACAGTGGCATTGTTTGGCAACAATGGAATTGTGTGGCAACAATGGAAACAGTGGCATTGTGTGGCAACAATGGCATTGTGTGGCAACAATGGAAACAGTGGCATTGTGCGGCCACAATGGCATTGTGTGGCAACAATGGCAACGGTGGCATTGTTTGGCAACAATGGCATTGTGTGGCAACAATGGCAACAGTGGCATTGTGTGGCAACAGTGGCATTGTGTGGCAACAATGGCATTGTGTGACAACAATGGCATTGTGTGGCAACAATGGAAACAGTGGCATTGTGTGGCAACAATGGCATTGTTTGGCAACAGACGCAACGGTGGCATTGTTTGGCAACAATGGCATTGTGTGGCTACAATGGCAACAGTGGCATTGTGTGGCAACAATGGAAACAGTAGCATTGTGTGGCAACAATGGCATTATGCGGCAACAATGGAAACAGTGGCATTGTGCGGCAACAATGGCATTGTGCGGCAACAATGGAAACAGTGGCATTGTGTGGCAACAATGGCATTGTTTGGCAACAATGGCATTGTGTGGCAACAATGGAAACAGTGGCATTGTGTGGCAACAATGGCACTGTGTGGCAACAATGGAAACAGTGGCATTGTTTGGCAACAATGGCATTGTGTGGCAACAATGGCAACAGTGGCATTGTGTGGCAACAATGGCAACAGTGGCATTGTTTGGCAACAATGGCATTGTGTGGCAACAATGGCATTGTGTGGCAACAATGGAAACAGTGGCATTGTGTGGCAACAATGGCATTGTGTGGCAACAATGGAAACAGTGGCATTGTGCGGCCACAATGGCATTGTGTGGCAACAATGGCAACGGTGGCATTGTTTGGCAACAATGGCATTGTGTGGCAACAATGGCAACAGTGGCATTGTGTGGCAACAATGGCATTGTGTGGCAACAATGGAAACAGTGGCATTGTGCGGCCACAATGGCATTGTGTGGCAACAATGGCAACGGTGGCATTGTTTGGCAACAATGGCATTGTGTGGCAACAATGGCATTGTTTGGCAACAGAGGCAACGGTGGCATTGTTTGGCAACACTGGAAACAGTGCCATTGTTTGGCAACAATGCCATTGTGTGGCTACAATGGCAACAGTGGCATTGTGTGGCAACAATGGAAACGGTAGCATTGTGTGGCAACAATAGCATTATGCGGCAACAATGGAAACAGTGGCATTGTGTGGCAACAATGGCATTGTGCGGCAACAATGGAAACAGTGGCATTGTGTGGCAACAATGGCATTGTTTGGCAACAGAGGCAACGGTGGCATTGTTTGGCAACAATGGAAACAGTGCCATTGTTTAGCAACAATGGCATTGTGTGGCAACAATGGCAACAGTGGCATTGTGTGGCAACAATGGAAACAGTGGCATTGTGTGGCAACAATGGCATTGTGCGGCAACAATGGAAACTGTGGCATTGTGTGGCAACAATGGCATTGTGTGGCAACAATGGAAACAGTGGCATTGTGTGGCAACAATGGCATTGTGTGGCAACAATGGAAACAGTGGCATTGTGTGGCAACAATGGCAACAGTGGCATTGTTTGGCAACAATGGCATTGTGTGGCAACAATGGCATTGTGTGGCAACAATGGAAACAGTGGCATTGTGTGGCAACAATGGCATTGTGTGGCAACAATGGAAACAGTGGCATTGTGTGGCAACAATGGCACTGTGTGGCAACAATGGAAACAGTGGCATTGTGTGGCAACAATGGCATTGTGCGGCAACAATGGCATTGTGTGGCAACAGTGGCAACAGTGGCATTCTGTGGTCACAATGGCATTCTGTGGCAACAATTGCAACGGTGGCATTGTTTGGCAACGATGGCATTGTGTGGCAACAATGGCAACAGTGGCATTGTGTGGCAACAATGGCAACAGTGGCATTGTTTGGCAACAATGGCATTGTGTGGCAACAATGGAAACAGTGGCATTGTGTGGCAACAATGGCATTGTGTGGCAACAATGGCAACAGTGGCATTGTTTGGCAACAATGGCATTGTGTGGCAACAATGGAAACAGTGGCATTGTGTGGCAACAATGGCATTGTGTGGCAACAATGGAAACAGTGGCATTATGCGGCCACAATGGCATTGTGTGGCAACAATGACAACGGTGGCATTGTTTGGCAACAATGGCATTGTGTGGCAACAAAGGCAACAGTCGCATTGTGTGGCAACAGTGGCATTGTGTGGCAACAATGGCATTGTGTGACAACAATGGCATTGTGTGGCAACAATGGAAACAGTGGCATTGTGTGGCAACAATGGCATTGTTTGGCAACAGACGCAACGGTGGCATTGTTTGGCAACAATGGAAACAGTGCCATTGTTTGGCAACAATGGCATTGTGTGGCTACAATGGCAACAGTGGCATTGTGTGGCAACAATGGAAACAGTAGCATTGTGTGGCAACAATGGCATTATGCGGCAACAATGGAAACAGTGGCATTGTGTGGCAACAATGGCATTGTGCGGCAACAATGGAAACAGTGGCATTGTGTGGCAACAGTGGCATTGTGTGGCAACAATGGCATTGTGTGGCAACAATGGAAACAGTGGCATTGTGTGGCAACAATGGCATTGTGCGGCAACAATGGAAACAGTGGCATTGTGTGGCAACAATGGCAACAGTGGCATTTTGTAGCAACAATGGCATTGTGTGGCAACAATGGCAACAGTGGCATTGTGTGGCAACAATGGCATTGTGCGGCAACAATGGAAACAGTGGCATTGTGTGGCAACAATGGCATTGTTTGGTAAGAATTGCAGCGGTGGCATTGTGTGGCAACAATGGCATTGTTTGGTAAGAATTGCAGCGGTGGCATTGTGTGGCAACAGTGGCATTGTGTGGCAACAATGGCAACAGTGGCATTGTGTGGCAACAATGGCATTGTTTGGTAAGAATTGCAACGGTGGCATTGTGTGGCAACAAATGAAAGAGTGGTATTGTTTGGCAACAATGGCATTGTTTGGCAACAAAGGCAACGGTGGCATTGTTTGGCAACAATGGCATTTTTTGGTAAGAATTGCAACGGTGGCATTGTGTGGCAACAATGGAAAGAGTGGTATTGTTTGGCAACAATGGCATTGTTTGGCTACATAGGCAACGGTGGCATTGTTTGGCAACAATGGCATTGTGTGGCAACAATGGAAACAGTGGCATTGTGTGGCAACAATGGCATTGTGTGGCAACAATGGCATTGTGTGGCAACAATGGCAACAGTGGCATTGTATAGCCACAATGGCATTGTGTGGCAACAATGGCAACGGTGGCATTGTTTGGCAACAATGGCATTGTGTGGCAACAATGGCAACAGTGGCATTGTGTGGCAAAAATGGCCTTGTGTGGCAACAATGGCATTGTGTGGCAACAATGGAAACAGTGGCATTGTGTGGCAACAATGGCATTCTGCGGCAACAATGGAAACAGTGGCATTGTGTGGCAACAATGGCATTGTGTGGCAACAATGGCAACAGTGGCATTGTTTGGCAACAATGGCATTGTGTGGCAACAATGGAAACAGTGGCATTGTGTGGCAACAATGGCATTGTGTGGCAACAATGGAAACAGTGGCATTGTGTGGCAACAATGGCATTGTGTGGCAACAATGGAAACAGTGGCATTGTGTGGCAACAATGGCATTGTGTGGCAACAATGGCATTGTGTGGCAACAATGGCAACAGTGGCATTGTGTGGCCACAATGACATTGTGTGGCAACAATGGCAACGGTGGCATTGTTTGGCAACAATGGCATTGTGTGGCAACAATGGCAACAGTGGCATTCTGTGGCAACAATGGCAACAGTGGCATTGTTTGGCAACAATGGCATTGTGTGGCAACAATGGAAAAAGTGGCATTGTGTGGCAACAATGGCATTGTGCGGCAACAATGGAAACAGTGGCATTGTGTGGCAACAATGGCATTGTGTGGCAACAATGGAAACAGTGGCATTGTGTGGCAACAATGGCATTGTGTGGCAACAATGGCAACAGTGGCATTGTGTGGCCACAATGGCATTGTGTGGCAACAATGGCAACGGTGGCATTGTTTGGCAACAATAGCATTGTGTGGCAACAATGGCAACAGTGGCATTGTGCGGCAACAATGGCAACAGTGGCATTGTTTGGCAACAATGGCATTGTGTGGCAACAATGGAAACAGTGCCATTGTGTGGCAACAATGGCATTGTGTGGCAACAATGGAAACAGTGGCATTGCGTGGCAACAATGGCATTGTGTGGCAACAATGGCATTGTGTGGCAACAATGGAAACAGTGGCATTGTGTGGCAACAATGGCATTGTGTGGCAACAATGGCATTGTGTGGCAACAATGGCAACAGTGGAATTGTTTGGCAACAATGGCATTGTGTGGCAACAATGGCATTGTGTGGCAACAATGGAAACAGTGGCATTGTGTGGCAACAATGGCATTGTGTGGCAACAATGGAAACAGTGGCATTGTGTGGCAACAATGGCATTGTGTGGCAACAATGGAAACAGTGGCATTGTGTGGCAAAAATGGCTTTGTGTGGCAACAATGGCATTGTGTGGCAACAATGGAAACAGTGGCATTGTGTGGCAACAATGGCATTGTGTGGCAACAATGGCATTGTGTGGCAACAATGGCAACAGTGGAATTGTGCGGCCACAATGGCATTCTGTGGCAACAATGGCAACGGTGGCATTGTTTGGCAACAATGGCATTGTGTGGCAACAATGGTAACAGTGGCATTGTGTGGCAACAGTGGCATTGTGTGGCAACAATGGCATTGTGACAACAATGGCATTGTGTGGCAACAATGGCAACAGTGGCATTGTGTGGCAACAATGGCAACAGTGGAATTGTGTGGCAACAATGGCATTGTGTGGCAACAATGGAAACAGTGTCATTGTGTTGCAACAATGGCATTGTGTGGCAACAATGGAAACAGTGGCATTGTGTGGCAACAATGGCAACGGTGGCATTGTGTGGCAACAATGGCATTGTGTGGCAAAAATGGCAACAGTGGCATTGTGTGGCCACAATGGCATTGTATGGCAACAATGGCAACGGTGGCATTGTTTGGCAACAATAGCATTGTGTGGCAACAATGGCAACAGTGGCATTGTGTGGCAACAATGGCATTGTGCGGCAACAATGCAAACAGTGGCATTGTGTGGCAACAATGGCATTGTGCGGCAACAATGGAAACAGTGGCATTGTGTGGCAACAATGGCAACAGTGGCATTTTGTAGCAACAATGGCATTGCGTGGCAACAATGGAAACAGTGGCATTGTGTGGCAACAATGGCATTGTGTGGCAACAATGGAAACAGTGGCATTGTGTGGCAACAATGGCATTGTGCGGCAACAATGGAGACAGTGGCATTGTGTGGCAACAATGGCATTGTGCGGCAACAATGGAAACAGTGGCATTGTGTGGCAACAATTGCATTGTGCGGCAACAATGGAAACAGTGGCATTGTGTGGCAACAATAGCATTGTGCGGCAACAATGGAAACAGTGGCATTGTGTGGCAACAATGGCATTGTGTGGTAAGAATTGCAGCGGTGGCATTGTGTGGCAACAATGGCATTGTTTGGTAAGAATTGCAGCGGTGGCATTGTGTGGCAACAAATGAAAGAGTGGTATTGTTTGGCAACAATGGCATTGTTTGGCAACAAAGGCAACGGTGGCATTGTTTGGCAACAATGGCATTTTTTGGTAAGAATTGCAACGGTGGCATTGTGTGGCAACAATGGAAAGAGTGGTATTGTTTGGCAACAATGGCATTGTTTGGCAACAAAGACAACGGTGGCATTGTTTGGCAACAATGGCATTGTGTGGCAACAATGGAAACAGTGGCATTGTGTGGAAACAATGGCATTGTGTGGCAACAATGGCATTGTGTGGCAACAATGGCAACAGTGGCATTGTATGGCCACAATGGCATTGTGTGGCAACAATGGCAACGGTGGCATTGTTTGGCAACAATGGCATTGTATGGCAACAATGGAAACAGTGGCATTGTGTGGCAACAATGGCAACAGTGGCATTGTTTGGCAACAATGGCATTGTGTGGCAACAATGGCAACAGTGGCATTGTGTGGCAAAAATGGCCTTGTGTGGCAACAATGGCATTGTGTGGCAACAATGGAAACAGTGGCATTTTGTGGCAACAATGGCAGTGTGTGGCAACAGTGGCAACAGTGGCATTCTGTGGCAACAATGGCAACAGTGGCATTGTTTAGCAACAATGGCATTGTGTGGCAACAATGGAAACAGTGGCATTGTGTGGCAACAATGGCATTGTGTGGCAACAATGGAAACAGTGGCATTGTGTGGCAACAATGGCATTGTGTGGCAACAATGGAAACAGTGGCATTGTGTGGCAACAATGGCATTGTGTGGCAACAATGGAAACAGTGGCATTGTGTGGCAACAATGGCATTGTGAGGCAACAATGGCATTGTGTGGCAACAATGGCAACAGTGGCATTGTGTGGCCACAATGGCATTGTGTGGCAACAATGGCAACGGTGGCATTGTTTGGCAACAATAGCATTGTGTGGCAACAATGGCAACAGTGGCATTGTGTGGCAACAATGGCAACAGTGGCATTGTTTGGCAACAATGGCATTGTGTGGCAACAATGGAAACAGTGGCATTGTGTGGCAACAATGGCATTGTGTGGCAACAATGGAAACAGTGGCATTGTGTGGCAACAATGGCATTGTGTGGCAACAATGGCATTGTGTGGCAACAATGGAAACAGTGGCATTGTGTGGCAACAATGGCATTGTGTGGCAACAATGGCATTGTGTGGCAACAATGGCAACAGTGGAATTGTGCGGCCACAATGGCATTGTGTGGCAACAATGGCAACGGTGGCATTGTTTGGCAACAATGGCATTGTGTGGCAACAATGGCAACAGTGGCATTGTGTGCCAACAGTGGCATTGTGTGGCAACAATGGCATTGTGTGACAACAATGGCATTGTGTGGCAACAATGGCAACAGTGGCATTGTGTGGCAACAATGGAAAAAGTGGCATTGTGTGGCAACAGTGGCATTGTGCGGCAACAATGGAAACAGTGGCATTGTGTGGCAACAATGGCATTGTGTGGCAACAATGGAAACTGGCATTGTGTGGCAACAATGGCATTGTGCGGCAAAAATGGAAACAGTGGCATTGTGTGGCAACAATGGCATTGTGCGGCAACAATGGAAACAGTGGCATTGTGTGGCAACAATGGCATTGTGTGGCAACAATGGAAACAGTGGCATTGTGTGGCAACAATGGCATTGTGTGGCAACAATGGCATTGTGTGGCAACAATGGAAACGGTGGCATTGTGTGGCAACAATGGCATTGTGTGGCAACAATGGCATTGTGTGGCAACAATGGAAACAGTGGCATTGTGTGGCAACAATGGCATTGTGTGGCAACAATGGAAACAGTGGCATTGTGTGGCAACAATGGCATTGTGTGGCAACAATGGAAACAGTGGCATTGTGTGGCAACAATGGCATTGTGTGGCAACAATGGCATTGTGTGGCAACAATGGCAACAGTGGCATTGTGTGGCCACAATGGCATTGTGTGGCAACAATGGCAACGGTGGAATTGTTTGGCAACAATAGCATTGTGTGGCAACAATGGCAACAGTGGCATTGTGTGGCAACAATGGCAACAGTGGCATTGTTTGGCAGCAATGGCATTGTGTGGCAACAATGGAAACAGTGGCATTGTGTGGCAACAATGGCATTGTGTGGCAACAATGGCATTGTGTGGCAACAATGGAAACAGTGGCATTGTGTGGCAACAATGGCATTGTGTGGCAACAATGGAAACAGTGGCATTGTGTGGCAAAAATGGCTTTGTGTGGCAACAATGGCATTGTGTGGCAACAATGGAAACAGTGGCATTGTGTGGCAACAATGGCATTGTGTGGCAACAATGGCAACAGTGGAATTGTGCGGCCACAATGGCATTGTGTGGCAACAATGGCAACGGTGGCATTGTTTGGCAACAATGGCATTGTGTGGCAACAATGGCAACGGTGGCATTGTGTGGCCACAATGGCATTGTGTGGCAACAATGGCAACGGTGGCATTGTTTGGCAACAATGGCATTGTGTGGCAACAATAGCAACAGTGGCATTGTGTGGCAACAATGGAAACAGTGGCATTGTATGGCAACAATGGCATTGTGTGGCAACAATGGAAACAGTGGCATTGTGTGGCAACAATGGCATTGTGTGGCAACAATGGAAACAGTGGCATTGTTTGGCAACAATGGCATTGTGCGGAAACAATGGAAACAGTGGCATTGTGTGGCAACAATGGCACTGTGTGGCAACAATGGAAACAGTGGCATTGTGTGGCAACAATGGCATTGTGTGGCAACAATGGCAAGAGTGGCATTGTGTGGCAACAATGGCATTGTGTGGCAACAATGGCAACAGTGGCATTGTGCGGCCCCAATGGCATTGTGTGGCAACAATGGCAACGGTGGCATTGTGTGGCAACAATGGCATTGTGTGGCAACAATGGCAACAGTGGCATTGTGTGGCAACAGTGGCATTGTGTGGCAACAATGGCATTGTGTGGCAACAATGGCATTGTGTGGCAACAATGGCAACAGTGGCATTGTGTGGCAACAATGGTAACAGTGGCATTGTGTGGCAACAATGGCATTGTGCGGCAAGAATGGAAACAGTGGCATTGTGTGGCAACAATGGCATTGTGTGGCAACAATGGCAACAGTGGCATTGTGTGGCAACAATGGCATTGTGTGGCAACAATGGAAACAGTGGCATTGTGTGGCAACAATGGCATTGTTTGGCAACAGACGCAACGGTGGCATTGTTTGGCAACAATGGAAACAGTGGCATTGTGTGGCAACAATGGCATTGTGTGGCAACAATGGCAACAATGGCATTGTGTGGCAACAATGGCAACAGTGGCATTGTTTGGCAACAATGGCATTGTGCGGCAACAATGGCAACAGTGGCATTGTGCGGCCACAATGGCATTGTGTGGCAACAATGGCAACGGTGGCATTGTTTGGCAACAGAGGCAACGGTGGCATTGTTTGGCAACAATGGAAACAGTGCCATTGTTTGGCAACAATGGCATTGTGTGGCAACAATGGCAACAGTGGCATTGTGTGGCAACAATGGAAACAGTGGCATTGTGTGGCAACAATGACATTATGCGGCAACAATGGAAACAGTGGCATTGTGTGGCAACAATGGCATTGTGTGGCAACAATGGAAACAGTGGCATTGTGTGGCAACAATGGCATTGTGTGGCAACAATGGAAACAGTGGCGTTGTGTGGCAACAATGGCATTGTGTGGCAACAATGGAAACAGTGGCATTGTGTGGCAACAATGGCATTGTGTGGCGACAATGGAAACAGTGGTATTGTGTGGCAACAATGGCATTGCGTGGCAACAATGGCAACAGTGGCATTGTGTGGTCACAATGGCATTGTGTGGTCACAATTGCATTGTGTGGCAACAATGGCAACGGTGGCATTGTTTGGCAGCAAAGGCAACAGTGGCATTGTTTGTCAACAATGGCATTGTGTGGCAACAATGGAAACAGTGGCATTGTGTGGCAAGAATGGCATTGTGTGGCAACAATGGAAACAGTGGCATTGTGTGGCAACAATGGCATTGTGTGGCAACAATGGAAACAGTGGCATTGTGCGGCCACAATGGCATTCTGTGGCAACAATGGCAACGGTGGCATTGTTTGGCAACAATGGCATTGTGTGGCAACAATGGCAACAGTGGCATTGTGTGGCAACAGTGGCATTGTGTGGCAACAATGGCATTGTGTGACAACAATGGCATTGTGTGGCAACAATGGAAACAGTGGCATTGTGTGGCAACAATGGCATTGTTTGGCAACAGAGGCAACGGTGGCATTGTTTGGCAACAATGGAAACAGTGCCATTGTTTGGCAACAATGGCATTGTGTGGCTACAATGGCAACAGTGGCATTGTGTGGCAACAATGGAAACAGTAGCATTGTGTGGCAACAATGGCATTATGCGGCAACAATGGAAACAGTGGCATTGTGTGGCAACAATGGCATTGTGCGGAAACAATGGAAACAGTGGCATTGTGTGGCAACAATGGCATTGTGTGGCAACAATTGCAACAGTGGCATTGTGTGGCAACAATGGCACTGTGTGGCAACAATGGAAACATTGGCATTGTTTGGCAACAATGGCATTGTGTGGCAACAATGGCAACAGTGGCATTGTGTGGCAACAATGGCAACAGTGGCATTGTTTGGCAACAATGGCATTGTGTGGCAACAGTGGCATTGTGTGGCAACAATGGAAACAGTGGCATTGTGTGGCAACAATGGCATTGCGTGGCAACAATGGAAACAGTGGCATTGTGTGGCAACAATGGCACTGTGTGGCAACAATGGAAACAGTGGCATTGTGTGGCAACAATGGCATTGTGTGGCAACAATGGAAACAGTGGCATTGTGTGGCAACAATGGCAATAGTGGCATTGTGTGGCAACAGTGGCATTGTGTGGCAACAATGGCATTGTCTGACAACAATGGCATTGTGTGGCAACAATGGAAACAGTAGCATTGTGTGGCAACAATGGCATTGTTTGGCAACAGAGGCAACGGTGGCATTGTTTGGCAACAATGGAAACAGTGCCATTGTTTGGCAACAATGGCATTGTGTGGCAACAATGGCAACAGTGGCATTGTGTGGCAACAATGGAAACAGTGGCATTGTATGGCAACAATGGCATTGTGTGGCAACAATGGAAACAGTGGCATTGTGTGGCAACAATGGCATTGTGTGGCAACAATGGAAACAGTGGCATTGTTTGGCAACAATGGCATTGTGCGGCAACAATGGAAACAGTGGCATTGTGTGGTAACAATGGCACTGTGTGGCAACAATGGAAACAGTGGCATTGTGTGGCAACAATGGCATTGTGTGGCAACAATGGAAACAGTGGCATTGTGTGGCAACAATGGCATTGTGCGGCAACAATGGAAACAGTGGCATTGTGTGGCAACAATGGCATTGTGTGGCAACAATGGCAAGAGTGGCATTGTGTGGCAACAATGGCATTGTGTGGCAACAATGGCAACAGTGGCATTGTGCGGCCACAATGGCATTGTGTGGCAACAATGGCAACGGTGGCATTGTGTGGCAACAGTGGCATTGTGTGGCAACAATGGAAACAGTAGCATTGTGTGGCAACAATGGCATTATGCGGCAACAATGGAAACAGTGGCATTGTGTGGCAACAATGGCACTGTGTGGCAACAATGGAAACATTGGCATTGTTTGGCAACAATGGCATTGTGTGGCAACAATGGCAACAGTGGCATTGTGTGGCAACAATGGCAACAGTGGCATTGTTTGGCAACAATGGCATTGTGTGGCAACAGTGGCATTGTGTGGCAACAATGGAAACAGTATCATTGTGTGGCAACAATGGCATTGCGTGGCAACAATGGAAACAGTGGCATTGTGTGGCAACAATGGCACTGTGTGGCAACAATGGAAACAGTGGCATTGTGTGGCAACAATGGCATTGTGTGGCAACAATGGAAACAGTGGCATTGTGTGGCAACAATGGCAATAGTGGCATTGTGTGGCAACAGTGGCATTGTGTGGCAACAATGGAAACAGTGGCATTGTGTGGCAACAATGGCATTGTGTGGCAACAATGGCAACGGTGGCACCATGTGGCAACAATGGCATTGTGTGGCAACAATGGCAACAGTGGCATTGTGCGGCCACAATGGGATTGTGTGGCAACAATGGCAACAGTGGCATTGTTTGGCAACAATGGAAACAGTGGCATTGTGTGGCAACAATGGCATTGTATGGCAACAATGGCAACGGTGGCATTGTGTGGCAACAATGGCATTGTGTGGCAACAATGGCAACAGTGGCATTGTGCGGCCACAATGGCATTGTGTGGCAACAATGGCAACGGTGGCATTGTTTGGCAACAGAGCAACGGTGGCATTGTTTGGCAACAATGGAAACAGTGCCATTGTTTGGCAACAATGGCATTGTGTGGCAACAATGGCAACAGTGGCATTGTGTGGCAACAATGGAAACAGTGGCATTGTGTGGCAACAATGGCATTATGCGGCAACAATGGAAACAGTGGCATTGTGTGGCAACAATGGCATTGTGTGGCAACAATGGAAACAGTGGCATTGTGTGGCAACAATGGCATTGTGTGGCAACAATGGAAACAGTGGCGTTGTGTGGCAACAATGGCATTGTGTGGCAACAATGGAAACAGTGGCATTGTGTGGCAACAATGGCATTGTGTGGCGACAATGGAAACAGTGGTATTGTGTGGCAACAATGGCATTGCGTGGCAACAATGGCAACAGTGGCATTGTGTGGTCACAATGGCATTGTGTGGTCACAATTGCATTGTGTGGCAACAATGGCAACGGTGGCATTGTTTGGCAACAATGGCAACAGTGGCATTCTTTGTCAACAATGGCATTGTGTGGCAACAATGGAAACAGTGGCATTGTGTGGCAACAATGGCATTGTGTGGCAACAATGGAAACAGTGCCATTGTGTGGCAACAATGGCATTGTGTGGCAACAATGGAAACAGTGGCATTGTGCGGCCACAATGGCATTGTGTGGCAACAATGGCAACGGTGGCATTGTTTGGCAACAATGGCATTGTGTGGCAACAATGGCAACAGTGGCATTGTGTGGCAACAGTGGCATTGTGTGGCAACAATGGCATTGTGTGACAACAATGGCATTGTGTGGCAACAATGGAAACAGTGGCATTGTGTGGCAACAATGGCATTGTTTGGCAACAGAGGCAACGGTGGCATTGTTTGGCAACAATGGAAACAGTGCCATTGTTTGGCAACAATGGCATTGTATGGCTACAATGGCAACAGTGGCATTGTGTGGCAACAATGGAAACAGTAGCATTGTGTGGCAACAATGGCATTATGCGGCAACAATGGAAACAGTGGCATTGTGTGGCAACAATGGCATTGTGCGGAAACAATGGAAACAGTGGCATTGTGTGGCAACAATGGCATTGTGTGGCAACAGTGGCAACAGTGGCATTGTGTGGTCACAATGGCACTGTGTGGCAACAATGGAAACATTGGCATTGTTTGGCAACAATGGCATTGTGTGGCAACAATGGCAACAGTGGCATTGTGTGGCAACAATGGCAACAGTGGCATTGTTTGGCAACAATGGCATTGTGTGGCAACAGTGGCATTGTGTGGCAACAATGGAAACAGTGGCATTGTGTGGCAACAATGGCATTGCGTGGCAACAATGGAAACAGTGGCATTGTGTGGCAACAATGGCACTGTGTGGCAAGAATGGAAACAGTGGCATTGTGTGGCAACAATGGCATTGTGTGGCAACAATGGAAACAGTGGCATTGTGTGGCAACAATGGCAATAGTGGCATTGTGTGGCAACAGTGGCATTGTGTGGCAACAATGGCATTGTCTGACAACAATGGCATTGTGTGGCAACAATGGAAACAGTAGCATTGTGTGGCAACAATGGCATTGTTTTGCAACAGAGGCAACGGTGGCATTGTTTGGCAACAATGGAAACAGTGCCATTGTTTGGCAACAATGGCATTGTGTGGCAACAATGGCAACAGTGGCATTGTGTGGCAACAATGGAAACAGTGGCATTGTATGGCAACAATGGCATTGTGTGGCAACAATGGAAACAGTGGCATTGTGTGGCAACAATGGCATTGTGTGGCAACAATGGAAACAGTGGCATTGTTTGGCAACAATGGCATTGTGCGGAAACAATGGAAACAGTGGCATTGTGTGGCAACAATGGCAACAGTGGCATTGTGTGGCAACAATGGCATTGTGTGGCAACAATGGCAAGAGTGGCATTGTGTGGCAACAATGGCATTGTGTGGCAACAATGGCAACAGTGGCATTGTGCGGCCACAATGGCATTGTGTGGCAACAATGGCAACGGTGGCATTGTGTGGCAACAATGGCATTGTGTGGCAACAATGGCAACAGTGGCATTGTGTGGCAACAGTGGCATTGTGTGGCAACAATGGCATTGTGTGGCAACAATGGCATTGTGTGGCAACAATGGCGACAGTGGCATTGTGTGGCAACAATGGTAACAGTGGCATTGTGTGGCAACAATGGCATTGTGCGGCAAGAATGGAAACAGTGGCATTGTGTGGCAACAATGGCATTGTGTGGCAACAATGGCAACAGTGGCATTGTGTGGCAACAATGGCATTGTGTGGCAACAATGGAAACAGTGGCATTGTGTGGCAACAATGGCATTGTTTGGCAACAGACGCAACGGTGGCATTGTTTGGCAACAATGGAAACAGTGGCATTGTGTGGCAACAATGGCATTGTGTGGCAACAATGGCAACAATGGCATTGTGTGGCAACAATGGCAACAGTGGCATTGTTTGGCAACAATGGCATTGTGCGGCAACAATGGAAACAGTGGCATTGTGTGGCAACAATGGCACTGTGTGGCAACAATGGAAACAGTGGCATTGTGTGGCAACAATGGCATTGTGTGGCAACAATGGAAACAGTGGCATTGTGTGGCAACAATGGCATTGTGTGGCAACAATGGCAACAATGGCATTGTGTGGCAACAATGGCATTGTGTGGCAACAATGGCAACAGTGGCATTGTGCGGCCACAATGGCATTGTGTGGCAACAATGGCAACGGTGGCATTGTGTGGCAACAATAGCATTGTGTGGCAACAATGGCAACGGTGGCATTGTGTGGCAACAGTGGCATTGTGTGGCAACAATGGCATTGTGTGGCAACAATGGCATTGTGTGGCAACAATGGAAACAGTGGCATTGTGTGGCAACAATGGCATTGTTTGGCAACAGACGCAACGGTGGCATTGTTTGGCAACAATGGAAACAGTGGCATTGTATGGCAACAATGGCATTGTGTGGCAACAATGGAAACAGTGGCATTGTGTGGCAACAATGGCATTGTGTGGCAACAATGGAAACAGTGGCATTGTTTGGCAACAATGGCATTGTGCGGCAACAATGGAAACAGTGGCATTGTGTGGTAACAATGGCACTGTGTGGCAACAATGGAAACAGTGGCATTGTGTGGCAACAATGGCATTGTGTGGCAACAATGGAAACAGTGGCATTGTGTGGCAACAATGGCATTGTGCGGCAACAATGGAAACAGTGGCATTGTGTGGCAACAATGGCATTGTGTGGCAACAATGGCAAGAGTGGCATTGTGTGGCAACAATGGCATTGTGTGGCAACAATGGCAACAGTGGCATTGTGCGGCCACAATGGCATTGTGTGGCAACAATGGCAACGGTGGCATTGTGTGGCAACAGTGGCATTGTGTGGCAACAATGGAAACAGTAGCATTGTGTGGCAACAATGGCATTATGCGGCAACAATAGAAACAGTGGCATTGTGTGGCAACAATGGCACTGTGTGGCAACAATGGAAACATTGGCATTGTTTGGCAACAATGGCATTGTGTGGCAACAATGGCAACAGTGGCATTGTGTGGCAACAATGGCAACAGTGGCATTGTTTGGCAACAATGGCATTGTGTGGCAACAGTGGCATTGTGTGGCAACAATGGAAACAGTATCATTGTGTGGCAACAATGGCATTGCGTGGCAACAATGGAAACAGTGGCATTGTGTGGCAACAATGGCACTGTGTGGCAACAATGGAAACAGTGGCATTGTGTGGCAACAATGGCATTGTGTGGCAACAATGGAAACAGTGGCATTGTGTGGCAACAATGGCAATAGTGGCATTGTGTGGCAACAGTGGCATTGTGTGGCAACAATGGAAACAGTGGCATTGTGTGGCAACAATGGCATTGTGTGGCAACAATGGCAACGGTGGCACCATGTAGCAACAATGGCATTGTGTGGCAACAATGGCAACAGTGGCATTGTGCGGCCACAATGGGATTGTGTGGCAACAATGGCAACAGTGGCATTGTTTGGCAACAATGGAAACAGTGGCATTGTGTGGCAACAATGGCATTGTATGGCAACAATGGCAACGGTGGCATTGTGTGGCAACAATGGCATTGTGTGGCAACAATGGCAACAGTGGCATTGTGCGGCCACAATGGCATTGTGTGGCAACAATGGCAACGGTGGCATTGTTTGGCAACAGAGCAACGGTGGCATTGTTTGGCAACAATGGAAACAGTGCCATTGTTTGGCAACAATGGCATTGTGTGGCAACAATGGCAACAGTGGCATTGTGTGGCAACAATGGAAACAGTGGCATTGTGTGGCAACAATGGCATTATGCGGCAACAATGGAAACAGTGGCATTGTGTGGCAACAATGGCATTGTGTGGCAACAATGGAAACAGTGGCATTGTGTGGCAACAATGGCATTGTGTGGCAACAATGGAAACAGTGGCGTTGTGTGGCAACAATGGCATTGTGTGGCAACAATGGAAACAGTGGCATTGTGTGGCAACAATGGCATTGTGTGGCGACAATGGAAACAGTGGTATTGTGTGGCAACAATGGCATTGCGTGGCAACAATGGCAACAGTGGCATTGTGTGGTCACAATGGCATTGTGTGGTCACAATTGCATTGTGTGGCAACAATGGCAACGGTGGCATTGTTTGGCAACAATGGCAACAGTGGCATTCTTTGTCAACAATGGCATTGTGTGGCAACAATGGAAACAGTGGCATTGTGTGGCAACAATGGCATTGTGTGGCAACAATGGAAACAGTGCCATTGTGTGGCAACAATGGCATTGTGTGGCAACAATGGAAACAGTGGCATTGTGCGGCCACAATGGCATTGTGTGGCAACAATGGCAACGGTGGCATTGTTTGGCAACAATGGCATTGTGTGGCAACAATGGCAACAGTGGCATTGTGTGGCAACAGTGGCATTGTGTGGCAACAATGGCATTGTGTGACAACAATGGCATTGTGTGGCAACAATGGAAACAGTGGCATTGTGTGGCAACAATGGCATTGTTTGGCAACAGAGGCAACGGTGGCATTGTTTGGCAACAATGGAAACAGTGCCATTGTTTGGCAACAATGGCATTGTATGGCTACAATGGCAACAGTGGCATTGTGTGGCAACAATGGAAACAGTAGCATTGTGTGGCAACAATGGCATTATGCGGCAACAATGGAAACAGTGGCATTGTGTGGCAACAATGGCATTGTGCGGAAACAATGGAAACAGTGGCATTGTGTGGCAACAATGGCATTGTGTGGCAACAGTGGCAACAGTGGCATTGTGTGGTCACAATGGCACTGTGTGGCAACAATGGAAACATTGGCATTGTTTGGCAACAATGGCATTGTGTGGCAACAATGGCAACAGTGGCATTGTGTGGCAACAATGGCAACAGTGGCATTGTTTGGCAACAATGGCATTGTGTGGCAACAGTGGCATTGTGTGGCAACAATGGAAACAGTGGCATTGTGTGGCAACAATGGCATTGCGTGGCAACAATGGAAACAGTGGCATTGTGTGGCAACAATGGCACTGTGTGGCAAGAATGGAAACAGTGGCATTGTGTGGCAACAATGGCATTGTGTGGCAACAATGGAAACAGTGGCATTGTGTGGCAACAATGGCAATAGTGGCATTGTGTGGCAACAGTGGCATTGTGTGGCAACAATGGCATTGTCTGACAACAATGGCATTGTGTGGCAACAATGGAAACAGTAGCATTGTGTGGCAACAATGGCATTGTTTTGCAACAGAGGCAACGGTGGCATTGTTTGGCAACAATGGAAACAGTGCCATTGTTTGGCAACAATGGCATTGTGTGGCAACAATGGCAACAGTGGCATTGTGTGGCAACAATGGAAACAGTGGCATTGTATGGCAACAATGGCATTGTGTGGCAACAATGGAAACAGTGGCATTGTGTGGCAACAATGGCATTGTGTGGCAACAATGGAAACAGTGGCATTGTTTGGCAACAATGGCATTGTGCGGAAACAATGGAAACAGTGGCATTGTGTGGCAACAATGGCAACAGTGGCATTGTGTGGCAACAATGGCATTGTGTGGCAACAATGGCAAGAGTGGCATTGTGTGGCAACAATGGCATTGTGTGGCAACAATGGCAACAGTGGCATTGTGCGGCCACAATGGCATTGTGTGGCAACAATGGCAACGGTGGCATTGTGTGGCAACAATGGCATTGTGTGGCAACAATGGCAACAGTGGCATTGTGTGGCAACAGTGGCATTGTGTGGCAACAATGGCATTGTGTGGCAACAATGGCATTGTGTGGCAACAATGGCGACAGTGGCATTGTGTGGCAACAATGGTAACAGTGGCATTGTGTGGCAACAATGGCATTGTGCGGCAAGAATGGAAACAGTGGCATTGTGTGGCAACAATGGCATTGTGTGGCAACAATGGCAACAGTGGCATTGTGTGGCAACAATGGCATTGTGTGGCAACAATGGAAACAGTGGCATTGTGTGGCAACAATGGCATTGTTTGGCAACAGACGCAACGGTGGCATTGTTTGGCAACAATGGAAACAGTGGCATTGTGTGGCAACAATGGCATTGTGTGGCAACAATGGCAACAATGGCATTGTGTGGCAACAATGGCAACAGTGGCATTGTTTGGCAACAATGGCATTGTGCGGCAACAATGGAAACAGTGGCATTGTGTGGCAACAATGGCACTGTGTGGCAACAATGGAAACAGTGGCATTGTGTGGCAACAATGGCATTGTGTGGCAACAATGGAAACAGTGGCATTGTGTGGCAACAATGGCATTGTGTGGCAACAATGGCAACAATGGCATTGTGTGGCAACAATGGCATTGTGTGGCAACAATGGCAACAGTGGCATTGTGCGGCCACAATGGCATTGTGTGGCAACAATGGCAACGGTGGCATTGTGTGGCAACAATAGCATTGTGTGGCAACAATGGCAACGGTGGCATTGTGTGGCAACAGTGGCATTGTGTGGCAACAATGGCATTGTGTGGCAACAATGGCATTGTGTGGCAACAATGGAAACAGTGGCATTGTGTGGCAACAATGGCATTGTTTGGCAACAGACGCAACGGTGGCATTGTTTGGCAACAATGGAAACAGTGGCATTGTATGGCAACAATGGCATTGTGTGGCAACAATGGAAACAGTGGCATTGTGTGGCAACAATGGCATTGTGTGGCAACAATGGAAACAGTGGCATTGTTTGGCAACAATGGCATTGTGCGGCAACAATGGAAACAGTGGCATTGTGTGGTAACAATGGCACTGTGTGGCAACAATGGAAACAGTGGCATTGTGTGGCAACAATGGCATTGTGTGGCAACAATGGAAACAGTGGCATTGTGTGGCAACAATGGCATTGTGCGGCAACAATGGAAACAGTGGCATTGTGTGGCAACAATGGCATTGTGTGGCAACAATGGCAAGAGTGGCATTGTGTGGCAACAATGGCATTGTGTGGCAACAATGGCAACAGTGGCATTGTGCGGCCACAATGGCATTGTGTGGCAACAATGGCAACGGTGGCATTGTGTGGCAACAGTGGCATTGTGTGGCAACAATGGAAACAGTAGCATTGTGTGGCAACAATGGCATTATGCGGCAACAATGGAAACAGTGGCATTGTGTGGCAACAATGGCACTGTGTGGCAACAATGGAAACATTGGCATTGTTTGGCAACAATGGCATTGTGTGGCAACAATGGCAACAGTGGCATTGTGTGGCAACAATGGCAACAGTGGCATTGTTTGGCAACAATGGCATTGTGTGGCAACAGTGGCATTGTGTGGCAACAATGGAAACAGTATCATTGTGTGGCAACAATGGCATTGCGTGGCAACAATGGAAACAGTGGCATTGTGTGGCAACAATGGCACTGTGTGGCAACAATGGAAACAGTGTCATTGTGTGGCAACAATGGCATTGTGTGGCAACAATGGAAACAGTGGCATTGTGTGGCAACAATGGCAATAGTGGCATTGTGTGGCAACAGTGGCATTGTGTGGCAACAATGGAAACAGTGGCATTGTGTGGCAACAATGGCATTGTGTGGCAACAATGGCAACGGTGGCACCATGTAGCAACAATGGCATTGTGTGGCAACAATGGCAACAGTGGCATTGTGCGGCCACAATGGGATTGTGTGGCAACAATGGCAACAGTGGCATTGTTTGGCAACAATGGAAACAGTGGCATTGTGTGGCAACAATGGCATTGTATGGCAACAATGGCAACGGTGGCATTGTGTGGCAACAATGGCATTGTGTGGCAACAATGGCAACAGTGGCATTGTGCGGCCACAATGGCATTGTGTGGCAACAATGGCAACGGTGGCATTGTTTGGCAACAGAGCAACGGTGGCATTGTTTGGCAACAATGGAAACAGTGCCATTGTTTGGCAACAATGGCATTGTGTGGCAACAATGGCAACAGTGGCATTGTGTGGCAACAATGGAAACAGTGGCATTGTGTGGCAACAATGGCATTATGCGGCAACAATGGAAACAGTGGCATTGTGTGGCAACAATGGCATTGTGTGGCAACAATGGAAACAGTGGCATTGTGTGGCAACAATGGCATTGTGTGGCAACAATGGAAACAGTGGCGTTGTGTGGCAACAATGGCATTGTGTGGCAACAATGGAAACAGTGGCATTGTGTGGCAACAATGGCATTGTGTGGCGACAATGGAAACAGTGGTATTGTGTGGCAACAATGGCATTGCGTGGCAACAATGGCAACAGTGGCATTGTGTGGTCACAATGGCATTGTGTGGTCACAATTGCATTGTGTGGCAACAATGGCAACGGTGGCATTGTTTGGCAACAATGGCAACAGTGGCATTCTTTGTCAACAATGGCATTGTGTGGCAACAATGGAAACAGTGGCATTGTGTGGCAACAATGGCATTGTGTGGCAACAATGGAAACAGTGCCATTGTGTGGCAACAATGGCATTGTGTGGCAACAATGGAAACAGTGGCATTGTGCGGCCACAATGGCATTGTGTGGCAACAATGGCAACGGTGGCATTGTTTGGCAACAATGGCATTGTGTGGCAACAATGGCAACAGTGGCATTGTGTGGCAACAGTGGCATTGTGTGGCAACAATGGCATTGTGTGACAACAATGGCATTGTGTGGCAACAATGGAAACAGTGGCATTGTGTGGCAACAATGGCATTGTTTGGCAACAGAGGCAACGATGGCATTGTTTGGCAACAATGGAAACAGTGCCATTGTTTGGCAACAATGGCATTGTATGGCTACAATGGCAACAGTGGCATTGTGTGGCAACAATGGAAACAGTAGCATTGTGTGGCAACAATGGCATTATGCGGCAACAATGGAAACAGTGGCATTGTGTGGCAACAATGGCATTGTGCGGAAACAATGGAAACAGTGGCATTGTGTGGCAACAATGGCATTGTGTGGCAACAGTGGCAACAGTGGCATTGTGTGGTCACAATGGCACTGTGTGGCAACAATGGAAACATTGGCATTGTTTGGCAACAATGGCATTGTGTGGCAACAATGGCAACAGTGGCATTGTGTGGCAACAATGGCAACAGTGGCATTGTTTGGCAACAATGGCATTGTGTGGCAACAGTGGCATTGTGTGGCAACAATGGAAACAGTGGCATTGTGTGGCAACAATGGCATTGCGTGGCAACAATGGAAACAGTGGCATTGTGTGGCAACAATGGCACTGTGTGGCAAGAATGGAAACAGTGGCATTGTGTGGCAACAATGGCATTGTGTGGCAACAATGGAAACAGTGGCATTGTGTGGCAACAATGGCAATAGTGGCATTGTGTGGCAACAGTGGCATTGTGTGGCAACAATGGCATTGTCTGACAACAATGGCATTGTGTGGCAACAATGGAAACAGTAGCATTGTGTGGCAACAATGGCATTGTTTTGCAACAGAGGCAACGGTGGCATTGTTTGGCAACAATGGAAACAGTGCCATTGTTTGGCAACAATGGCATTGTGTGGCAACAATGGCAACAGTGGCATTGTGTGGCAACAATGGAAACAGTGGCATTGTATGGCAACAATGGCATTGTGTGGCAACAATGGAAACAGTGGCATTGTGTGGCAACAATGGCATTGTGTGGCAACAATGGAAACAGTGGCATTGTTTGGCAACAATGGCATTGTGCGGAAACAATGGAAACAGTGGCATTGTGTGGCAACAATGGCAACAGTGGCATTGTGTGGCAACAATGGCATTGTGTGGCAACAATGGCAAGAGTGGCATTGTGTGGCAACAATGGCATTGTGTGGCAACAATGGCAACAGTGGCATTGTGCGGCCACAATGGCATTGTGTGGCAACAATGGCATTGTGTGGCAACAATGGCATTGTGTGGCAACAATGGCGACAGTGGCATTGTGTGGCAACAATGGTAACAGTGGCATTGTGTGGCAACAATGGCATTGTGCGGCAAGAATGGAAACAGTGGCATTGTGTGGCAACAATGGCATTGTGTGGCAACAATGGCAACAGTGGCATTGTGTGGCAACAATGGCATTGTGTGGCAACAATGGAAACAGTGGCATTGTGTGGCAACAATGGCATTGTTTGGCAACAGACGCAACGGTGGCATTGTTTGGCAACAATGGAAACAGTGGCATTGTGTGGCAACAATGGCATTGTGTGGCAACAATGGCAACAATGGCATTGTGTGGCAACAATGGCAACAGTGGCATTGTTTGGCAACAATGGCATTGTGCGGCAACAATGGAAACAGTGGCATTGTGTGGCAACAATGGCACTGTGTGGCAACAATGGAAACAGTGGCATTGTGTGGCAACAATGGCATTGTGTGGCAACAATGGAAACAGTGGCATTGTGTGGCAACAATGGCATTGTGTGGCAACAATGGCAACAATGGCATTGTGTGGCAACAATGGCATTGTGTGGCAACAATGGCAACAGTGGCATTGTGCGGCCACAATGGCATTGTGTGGCAACAATGGCAACGGTGGCATTGTGTGGCAACAATAGCATTGTGTGGCAACAATGGCAACGGTGGCATTGTGTGGCAACAGTGGCATTGTGTGGCAACAATGGCATTGTGTGGCAACAATGGCATTGTGTGGCAACAATGGAAACAGTGGCATTGTGTGGCAACAATGGCATTGTTTGGCAACAGACGCAACGGTGGCATTGTTTGGCAACAATGGAAACAGTGCCATTGTTTGGCAACAATGGCATTGTGTGGCTACAATGGCAACAGTGGCATTGTGTGGCAACAATGGAAACAGTAGCATTGTGTGGCAACAATGGCATTATGCGGCTACAATGGCAACAGTGGCATTGTGTGGCAACAATGGAAACAGTAGCATTGTCTGGCAACAATGGCATTATGCGGCAACAATGGAAACAGTGCCATTGTGTGGCAACAATGGCATTGTGTGGCAACAATGGAAACAGTGGCATTGTGCGGCAACAATGGCATTGTGTGGCAACAATGGAAACAGTGGCATTGTGTGGCAACAATGGCAATAGTGGCATTGTGTGGCAACAGTGGCATTGTGTGGCAACAATGGCATTGTGTGGCAACAATGGCATTGTGTGGCAACAATGGAAACAGTAGCATTGTGTGGCAACAATGGCATTGTTTGGCAACAGAGGTAACGGTTGCATTGTTTGGCAACAATGGAAACAGTGCCATTGTTTGGCAACAATGGCATTGTGTGGCAACAATGGCAACAGTGGCATTGTGTGGCAACAATGGAAACAGTGGCATTGTGTGGCAACAATGGCATTGTGCGGCAACAATGGAAACAGTGGCATTGTTTGGCAACAATGGCATTGTGTGGCAACAATGGAAACAGTGGCATTGTGTGGCAACAATGGCACTGTGTGGCAACAATGGAAACAGTGGCATTGTGTGGCAACAATGGCATTGTGTGGCAACAATGGAAACAGTGGCATTGTGTGGCAACAATGGCATTGTGTGGCAACAATGGCAACAATGGCATTGTGTGGCAACAATGGCATTGTGTGGCAACAATGGCAACAGTGGCATTGTGCGGCCACAATGGCATTGTGTGGCAACAATGGCAACGGTGGCATTGTTTGGCAACAATGGCATTGTGTGGCAACAATGGCAACAGTGGCATTGTTTGGCAACAATGGAAACAGTGGCATTGTGTGGCAACAATGGCACTGTGTGGCAACAATGGAAACAGTGGTATTGTTTGGCAACAATGGCATTGTGTGGCAACAATGGCAACAGTGGCATTGTTTGGCAACAGTGGCATTGTGTGGCAACAATGGTATTGTGTGACAACAATGGCATTGTGTGGCAACAATGGCAACAGTGGCATTGTGTGGCAACAATGGCACTGTGAGGCAACAATGGCAACGGTGGCATTGTGTGGCAACAATGGCATTGTGTGGCAACAATGGCAACAGTGGCATTGTGTGGCAACAATGGCAACAGTGGCATTGTGTGGCAACAATGGCATTGTGTGGCAACAATGGCATTGTGTGGCAACAATGGAAACAGTGGCATTGTGTGGCAACAATGGCATTGTGTGGCAACAATGGCAACAATGGCATTGTGTGGCAACAATGGCAACAGTGGCATTGTTTGGCAACAATGGCATTGTGCGGCAACAATGGAAACAGTGGCATTGTGTGGCAACAATGGCACTGTGTGGCAACAATGGAAACAGTGGCATTGTGTGGCAACAATGGCATTGTGTGGCAACAATGGAAACAGTGGCATTGTGTGGCAACAATGGCATTGTGTGGCAACAATGGCAACAATGGCATTGTGTGGCAACAATGGCATTGTGTGGCAACAATGGCAACAGTGGCATTGTGCGGCCACAATGGCATTGTGTGGCAACAATGGCAACGGTGGCATTGTGTGGCAACAATAGCATTGTGTGGCAACAATGGCAACGGTGGCATTGTGTGGCAACAGTGGCATTGTGTGGCAACAATGGCATTGTGTGGCAACAATGGCATTGTGTGGCAACAATGGAAACAGTGGCATTGTGTGGCAACAATGGCATTGTTTGGCAACAGACGCAACGGTGGCATTGTTTGGCAACAATGGAAACAGTGCCATTGTTTGGCAACAATGGCATTGTGTGGCTACAATGGCAACAGTGGCATTGTGTGGCAACAATGGAAACAGTAGCATTGTGTGGCAACAATGGCATTATGCGGCTACAATGGCAACAGTGGCATTGTGTGGCAACAATGGAAACAGTAGCATTGTCTGGCAACAATGGCATTATGCGGCAACAATGGAAACAGTGGCATTGTGTGGCAACAATGGCATTGTGTGGCAACAATGGAAACAGTGGCATTGTGCGGCAACAATGGCATTGTGTGGCAACAATGGAAACAGTGGCATTGTGTGGCAACAATGGCAATAGTGGCATTGTGTGGCAACAGTGGCATTGTGTGGCAACAATGGCATTGTGTGGCAACAATGGCATTGTGTGGCAACAATGGAAACAGTGGCATTGTGTGGCAACAATGGCATTGTTTGGCAACAGACGCAACGGTGGCATTGTTTGGCAACAATGGAAACAGTGCCATTGTTTGGCAACAATGGCATTGTGTGGCTACAATGGCAACAGTGGCATTGTGTGGCAACAATGGAAACAGTAGCATTGTGTGGCAACAATGGCATTATGCGGCTACAATGGCAACAGTGGCATTGTGTGGCAACAATGGAAACAGTAGCATTGTCTGGCAACAATGGCATTATGCGGCAACAATGGAAACAGTGGCATTGTGTGGCAACAATGGCATTGTGTGGCAACAATGGAAACAGTGGCATTGTGTGGCAACAATGGCAATAGTGGCATTGTGTGGCAACAGTGGCATTGTGTGGCAACAATGGCATTGTGTGGCAACAATGGCATTGTGTGGCAACAATGGAAACAGTAGCATTGTGTGGCAACAATGGCATTGTTTGGCAACAGAGGTAACGGTTGCATTGTTTGGCAACAATGGAAACAGTGCCATTGTTTGGCAACAATGGCATTGTGTGGCAACAATGGCAACAGTGGCATTGTGTGGCAACAATGGAAACAGTGGCATTGTGTGGCAACAATGGCATTGTGCGGCAACAATGGAAACAGTGGCATTGTTTGGCAACAATGGCATTGTGTGGCAACAATGGAAACAGTGGCATTGTGTGGCAACAATGGCACTGTGTGGCAACAATGGAAACAGTGGCATTGTGTGGCAACAATGGCATTGTGTGGCAACAATGGAAACAGTGGCATTGTGTGGCAACAATGGCATTGTGTGGCAACAATGGCAACAATGGCATTGTGTGGCAACAATGGCATTGTGTGGCAACAATGGCAACAGTGGCATTGTGCGGCCACAATGGCATTGTGTGGCAACAATGGCAACGGTGGCATTGTTTGGCAACAATGGTATTGTGTGGCAACAATGGCAACAGTGGCATTGTGTGGCAACAATGGCAACAGTGGCATTGTGTGGCAACAATGGCACTGTGTGGCAACAATGGAAACAGTGGTATTGTTTGGCAACAATGGCATTGTGTGGCAACAATGGCAACAGTGGCATTGTTTGGCAACAGTGGCATTGTGTGGCAACAATGGTATTGTGTGACAACAATGGCATTGTGTGGCAACAATGGAAACAGTGGCATTGTGTGGCAACAATGGCACTGTGTGGCAACAATGGCAACGGTGGCATTGTGTGGCAACAATGGCATTGTGTGGCAACAATGGCAACAGTGGCATTGTGTGGCAACAATGGCAACAGTGGCATTGTGTGGCAACAATGGCATTGTGTGGCAACAATGGCATTGTGTGGCAACAATGGAAACAGTGGCATTGTGTGGCAACAATGGCATTGTGTGGCAACAATGGCAACAATGGCATTGTGTGGCAACAATGGCAACAGTGGCATTGTTTGGCAACAATGGCATTGTGCGGCAACAATGGAAACAGTGGCATTGTGTGGCAACAATGGCACTGTGTGGCAACAATGGAAACAGTGGCATTGTGTGGCAACAATGGCATTGTGTGGCAACAATGGAAACAGTGGCATTGTGTGGCAACAATGGCATTGTGTGGCAACAATGGCAACAATGGCATTGTGTGGCAACAATGGCATTGTGTGGCAACAATGGCAACAGTGGCATTGTGCGGCCACAATGGCATTGTGTGGCAACAATGGCAACGGTGGCATTGTGTGGCAACAATAGCATTGTGTGGCAACAATGGCAACGGTGGCATTGTGTGGCAACAGTGGCATTGTGTGGCAACAATGGCATTGTGTGGCAACAATGGCATTGTGTGGCAACAATGGAAACAGTGGCATTGTGTGGCAACAATGGCATTGTTTGGCAACAGACGCAACGGTGGCATTGTTTGGCAACAATGGAAACAGTGCCATTGTTTGGCAACAATGGCATTGTGTGGCTACAATGGCAACAGTGGCATTGTGTGGCAACAATGGAAACAGTAGCATTGTGTGGCAACAATGGCATTATGCGGCTACAATGGCAACAGTGGCATTGTGTGGCAACAATGGAAACAGTAGCATTGTCTGGCAACAATGGCATTATGCGGCAACAATGGAAACAGTGGCATTGTGTGGCAACAATGGCATTGTGTGGCAACAATGGAAACAGTGGCATTGTGCGGCAACAATGGCATTGTGTGGCAACAATGGAAACAGTGGCATTGTGTGGCAACAATGGCAATAGTGGCATTGTGTGGCAACAGTGGCATTGTGTGGCAACAATGGCATTGTGTGGCAACAATGGCATTGTGTGGCAACAATGGAAACAGTAGCATTGTGTGGCAACAATGGCATTGTTTGGCAACAGAGGTAACGGTTGCATTGTTTGGCAACAATGGAAACAGTGCCATTGTTTGGCAACAATGGCATTGTGTGGCAACAATGGCAACAGTGGCATTGTGTGGCAACAATGGAAACAGTGGCATTGTGTGGCAACAATGGCATTGTGCGGCAACAATGGAAACAGTGGCATTGTTTGGCAACAATGGCATTGTGCGGCAACAATGGAAACAGTGGCATTGTTTGGCAACAATGGCATTGTGTGGCAACAATGGAAACAGTGGCATTGTGTGGCAACAATGGCACTGTGTGGCAACAATGGAAACAGTGGCATTGTGTGGCAACAATGGCATTGTGTGGCAACAATGGCAACAGTGGCATTGTGCGGCCACAATGGCATTGTGTGGCAACAATGGCAACGGTGGCATTGTTTGGCAACAATGGCATTGTGTGGCAACAATGGCAACAGTGGCATTGTGTGGCTACAATGGAAACAGTGGCATTGCGTGGCAACAATGGCACTGTGTGGCAACAATGGAAACAGTGGTATTGTTTGGCAACAATGGCATTGTGTGGCAACAATGGCAACAGTGGCATTGTTTGGCAACAGTGGCATTGTGTGGCAACAATGGTATTGTGTGACAACAATGGCATTGTGTGGCAACAATGGAAACAGTGGCATTGTGTGGCAACAATGGCACTGTGTGGCAACAATGGCAACGGTGGCATTGTGTGGCAACAATGGCATTGTGTGGCAACAATGGCAACAGTGGCATTGTGTGGCAACAATGGCAACAGTGGCATTGTGTGGCAACAATGGCATTGTGTGGCAACAATGGCATTGTGTGGCAACAATGGAAACAGTGGCATTGTGTGGCAACAATGGCATTGTGTGGCAACAATGGAAACAGTGGAATTGTGTGGCAACAATGGCACTGTGTGGCAACAATGGAAACAGTGGCATTGTGTGGCAACAATGGCATTGTGTGGCAACAATGGCATTGTGTGGCAACAATGGCAACAGTGGCATTGTGTGGCAACAATGGCAACAGTGGCATTGTTTGGCAACAATGGCATTGTGTGGCAGCAATGGAAACAGTGGCATTGTGTGGCAACAATGGCATTGTGTGGCAACAATGGCAACAGTGGCATTGTGTGGCAACAATGGCATTGTGTGGCAACAATGGAAACAGTGGCATTCTGTGGCAACAATGGCACTGTGTGGCAACAATGGAAACAGTGGCATTGTTTGGCAACAATGGCATTGTGTGGCAACAATGGCAACAGTGGCATTGTGTGGCAACAATGGCATTGTGTGGCAACAATGGCATTGTGTGGCAACAATGGAAACAGTGGCATTGTGTGGCAACAATGGCATTGTGTGGCAACAATGGAAACAGTGGCATTGTGTGGCAACAATGGCACTGTGTGGCAACAATGGAAACAGTGGCATTGTGTGGCAACAATGGCATTGTGAGGCAACAATGGAAACAGTGGCATTGTGTGGCAACAATGGCATTGCGTGGCAACAATGGCAACAGTGGCATTGTGTGGTCACAATGGCATTGTGTGGCAACAATGGCATTGTGTGGCAACAATGGAAACAGTGGCATTGTGTGGCAAAAATGGCATTTTGTGGCAACAATGGAAACAGTGGCATTGTGTGGCAACAGTGGAATTGTGTAGCAACAATGGCAACAGCGGCATTGTTTGGCAACAATGGCATTGTGTGGCAACGGTGGCACTGTGTGGCAACAATGGAAACAGTGGCATTGTTTGGCAACAATGGCATTGTGTGGCAACAATGGCAACAGTGGCATTGTTTAGCAACAATGGTATTGTGTGGCAACAATGGCAACACTGGCAACAATGGAAACAGTGGCATTGTGTGGCAACAATGGCATTGTGTGGCAACAATGGCAACAGTGGCATTGTGCGGCCACAATGGCATTGTGTGGCAACAATGGCAACGGTGGCATTGTTTGGCAACAATGGCATTGTGTGGCAACAATGGCAACAGTGGCATTGTGTGGCAACAGTGGCATTGTGTGGCAACAATGGTATTGTGTGACAACAATGGCATTGTGTGGCAACAATGGAAACAGTGGCATTGTGTGGCAACAATGGCATTGTGTGGCAACAATGGCATTGTGTGGCAACAGTGGCAACAGTGGCATTGTGTGGTCACAATGGCATTGTGTGGCAACAATTGCAACGGTGGCATTGTTTGGCAACAACGGCATTGTGTGGCAACAATGGCAACAGTGGCATTGTGTGGCAACAATGGCAACAGTGGCATTGTGTGGCCACAATTGCATTGTGTGGCAACAATGGCAACGGTGGCATTGTTTGGCAACAATGGAAACAGTGCCATTGTTTAGCAACAATGGCATTGTGTGGCAACAATGGCAACAGTGGCATTGTGTGGCAACAATGGAAACAGTGGCATTGTGTGGCAACAATGGCATTGTGCGGCAACAATGGAAACAGTGGCATTGTGTGGCAACAATGGCATTGTGTGGCAACAATGGCAACAGTGGCATTGTGTGGCAACAATGGCAACAGTGGCATTGTTTGGCAACAATGGCATTGTGCGGCAACAATGGAAACAGTGGCATTGTGTGGCAACAATGGCACTGTGTGGCAACAATGGAAACAGTGGCATTGTTTGGCAACAATGGCATTGTGTGGCAACAATGGCAACAGTGGCATTGTGTGGCAACAATGGAAACAGTGGCATTGTGTGGCAACAATGGCATTGTGCGGCAACAATGGAAACAGTGGCATTGTTTGGCAACAATGGCATTGTGCGGCAACAATGGAAACAGTGGCATTGTTTGGCAACAATGGCATTGTGTGGCAACAATGGAAACAGTGGCATTGTGTGGCAACAATGGCACTGTGTGGCAACAATGGAAACAGTGGCATTGTGTGGCAACAATGGCATTGTGTGGCAACAATGGCAACAGTGGCATTGTGCGGCCACAATGGCATTGTGTGGCAACAATGGCAACGGTGGCATTGTTTGGCAACAATGGCATTGTGTGGCAACAATGGCAACAGTGGCATTGTGTGGCAACAATGGAAACAGTGGCATTGTGTGGCAACAATGGCACTGTGTGGCAACAATGGAAACAGTGGTATTGTTTGGCAACAATGGCATTGTGTGGCAACAATGGCAACAGTGGCATTGTTTGGCAACAGTGGCATTGTGTGGCAACAATGGTATTGTGTGACAACAATGGCATTGTGTGGCAACAATGGAAACAGTGGCATTGTGTGGCAACAATGGCACTGTGTGGCAACAATGGCAACGGTGGCATTGTGTGGCAACAATGGCATTGTGTGGCAACAATGGCAACAGTGGCATTGTGTGGCAACAATGGCAACAGTGGCATTGTGTGGCAACAATGGCATTGTGTGGCAACAATGGCATTGTGTGGCAACAATGGAAACAGTGGCATTGTGTGGCAACAATGGCATTGTGTGGCAACAATGGAAACAATGGCATTGTGTGGCAACAATGGCATTGTGTGGCAACAATGGAAACAGTGGCATTGTGTGGCAACAATGGCATTGTGTGGCAACAATGGCAACAGTGGCATTGTGTGGCAACAGTGGCATTGTGTGGCAACAATGGTATTGTGTGACAACAATGGCATTGTGTGGCAACAATGGAAACAGTGGCATTGTGTGGCAACAATGGCATTGTGTGGCAACAATGGCATTGTGTGGCAACAGTGGCAACAGTGGCATTGTGTGGTCACAATGGCATTGTGTGGCAACAATTGCAACGGTGGCATTGTTTGGCAACAACGGCATTGTGTGGCAACAATGGCAACAGTGGCATTGTGTGGCAACAATGGCAACAGTGGCATTGTGTGGCCACAATTGCATTGTGTGGCAACAATGGCAACGGTGGCATTGTTTGGCAACAATGGAAACAGTGCCATTGTTTAGCAACAATGGCATTGTGTGGCAACAATGGCAACAGTGGCATTGTGTGGCAACAATGGAAACAGTGGCATTGTGTGGCAACAATGGCATTGTGCGGCAACAATGGAAACAGTGGCATTGTGTGGCAACAATGGCATTGTGTGGCAACAATGGCAACAGTGGCATTGTGTGGCAACAATGGCAACAGTGGCATTGTTTGGCAACAATGGCATTGTGTGGCAACAATGGAAACAGTGGCATTGTGTGGCAACAATGGCACTGTGTGGCAACAATGGAAACAGTGGCATTGTTTGGCAACAATGGCATTGTGTGGCAACAATGGCAACAGTGGCATTGTGTGGCAACAATGGCAACAGTGGCATTGTTTGGCAACAATGGCATTGTGTGGCAACAATGGCATTGTGTGGCAACAATGGAAACAGTGGCATTGTGTGGCAACAATGGCATTGTTTGGCAACAGACGCAACGGTGGCATTGTGTGGCAACAATGGAAACAGTGCCATTGTTTGACAACAATGGCATTGTGTGGCTACAATGGCAACAGTGGCATTGTGTGGCAACAATGGAAACGGTAGCATTGTGTGGCAACAATGGCATTATGCGGCAACAATGGAAACAGTGGCATTGTGTGGCAACAATGGCATTGTGCGGCAACAATGGCAACAGTGGCATTGTGTGGCAACAATGGCAACAGTGGCATTGTTTGGCAACAATGGCATTGTGTGGCAACAATGGAAACAGTGGCATTGTGTGGCAACAATGGCACTGTGTGGCAACAATGGAAACAGTGGCATTGTTTGGCAACAATGGCATTGTGTGGCAACAATGGCAACAGTGGCATTGTGTGGCAACAATGGCAACAGTGGCATTGTTTGGCAACAATGGCATTGTGTGGCAACAATGGCATTGTGCGGCAACAATGGAAACAGTGGCATTGTGTGGCAACAATGGCATTGTGTGGCAACAATGGCATTGTGTGGCAACAATGGCAACAGTGGCATTGTTTGGCAACAATGGCATTGTGTGGCAACAATGGAAACAGTGGCATTGTGTGGCAACAATGGCACTGTGTGGCAACAATGGAAACAGTGGCATTGTTTGGCAACAATGGCATTGTGTGGCAACAATGGCAACAGTGGCATTGTGTAGCAACAATGGCATTGTGTGGCAACAATGGCATTGTGTGGCAACAATGGAAACAGTGGCATTGTGTGGCAACAATGGCATTGTGTGGCAACAATGGAAACAGTGGCATTGTGTGGCAACAATGGCAACAGTGGCATTGTTTGGCAACAATGGCATTGTGTGGCAACAATGGCATTGTGCGGCAACAATGGAAACAGTGGCATTGTGTGGCAACAATGGCATTGTGTGGCAACAATGGCATTGTGTGGCAACAATGGCAACAGTGGCATTGTGTGGCAACAATGGCAACAGTGGCATTTTTTGGCAACAATGGCATTGTGTGGCAACAATGGAAACAGTGGCATTGTGTGGCAACAATGGCATTGTTTGGCAACAGACGCAACGGTGGCATTGTTTGGCAACAATGGCATTGTGTGGCTACAATGGCAACAGTGGCATTGTGTGGCAACAATGGAAACAGTAGCATTGTGTGGCAACAATGGCATTATGCGGCAACAATGGAAACAGTGGCATTGTGTGGCAACAATGGCATTGTGCGGCAACAATGGAAACAGTGGCATTGTGTGGCAACAATGGCATTGTTTGGCAACAATGGCATTGTTTGGCAACAATGGCATTGTGTGGCAACAATGGAAACAGTGGCATTGTGTGGCAACAATGGCACTGTGTGGCAACAATGGAAACAGTGGCATTGTTTGGCAACAATGGCATTGTGTGGCAACAATGGCAACAGTGGCATTGTGTGGCAACAATGGCAACAGTGGCATTGTTTGGCAACAATGGCATTGTGTGGCAACAATGGCATTGTGTGGCAACAATGGAAACAGTGGCATTGTGTGGCAACAATGGCATTGTGTGGCAACAATGGAAACAGTGGCATTGTGCGGCCACAATGGCATTGTGTGGCAACAATGGCAACGGTGGCATTGTTTGGCAACAATGGCATTGTGTGGCAACAATGGCAACAGTGGCATTGTGTGGCAACAATGGCATTGTGTGGCAACAATGGAAACAGTGGCATTGTGCGGCCACAATGGCATTGTGTGGCAACAATGGCAACGGTGGCATTGTTTGGCAACAATGGCATTGTGTGGCAACAATGGCATTGTTTGGCAACAGAGGCAACGGTGGCATTGTTTGGCAACACTGGAAACAGTGCCATTGTTTGGCAACAATGGCATTGTATGGCTACAATGGCAACAGTGGCATTGTGTGGCAACAATGGAAACGGTAGCATTGTGTGGCAACAATGGCATTATGCGGCAACAATGGAAACAGTGGCATTGTGTGGCAACAATGGCATTGTGCGGCAACAATGGAAACAGTGGCATTGTGTGGCAACAATGGCATTGTTTGGCAACAGAGGCAACGGTGGCATTGTTTGGCAACAATGGAAACAGTGCCATTGTTTAGCAACAATGGCATTGTGTGGCAACAATGGCAACAGTGGCATTGTGTGGCAACAATGGAAACAGTGGCATTGTGTGGCAACAATGGCATTGTGCGTCAACAATGGAAACAGTGGCATTGTGTGGCAACAATGGCATTGTGTGGCAACAATGGCAACAGTGGCATTGTGTGGCAACAATGGCAACAGTGGCATTGTGTGGCAACAATGGCATTGTGTGGCAACAATGGAAACAGTGGCATTGTGTGGCAACAATGGCATTGTGTGGCAACAATGGAAACAGTGGCATTGTGTGGCAACAATGGCACTGTGTGGCAACAATGGAAACAGTGGCATTGTTTGGCAACAATGGCATTGTGTGGCAACAATGGCAACAGTGGCATTGTGTGGCAACAATGGCAACAGTGGCATTGTTTGGCAACAATGGCATTGTGTGGCAACAATGGCATTGTGTGGCAACAATGGAAACAGTGGCATTGTGTGGCAACAATGGCATTGTGTGGCAACAATGGAAACAGTGGCATTGTGTGGCAACAATGGCACTGTGTGGCAACAATGGAAACAGTGGCATTGTGTGGCAACAATGGCATTGTGTGGCAACAATGGCAACGGTGGCATTGTTTGGCAACAATGGCATTGTGTGGCAACAATGGCATTGTTTGGCAACAGAGGCAACGGTGGCATTGTTTGGCAACACTGGAAACAGTGCCATTGTTTGGCAACAATGGCATTGTATGGCTACAATGGCAACAGTGGCATTGTGTGGCAACAATGGAAACGGTAGCATTGTGTGGCAACAATGGCATTATGCGGCAACAATGGAAACAGTGGCATTGTGTGGCAACAATGGCATTGTGCGGCAACAATGGAAACAGTGGCATTGTGTGGCAACAATGGCATTGTTTGGCAACAGAGGCAACGGTGGCATTGTTTGGCAACAATGGAAACAGTGCCATTGTTTAGCAACAATGGCATTGTGTGGCAACAATGGCAACAGTGGCATTGTGTGGCAACAATGGAAACAGTGGCATTGTGTGGCAACAATGGCATTGTGCGGCAACAATGGAAACAGTGGCATTGTGTGGCAACAATGGCATTGTGTGGCAACAATGGCAACAGTGGCATTGTGTGGCAACAATGGCAACAGTGGCATTGTGTGGCAACAATGGCATTGTGTGGCAACAATGGAAACAGTGGCATTGTGTGGCAACAATGGCACTGTGTGGCAACAATGGAAACAGTGGCATTGTTTGGCAACAATGGCATTGTGTGGCAACAATGGCAACAGTGGCATTGTGTGGCAACAATGGCAACAGTGGCATTGTTTGGCAACAATGGCATTGTGTGGCAACAATGGCAACAGTGGCATTGTTTGGCAACAATGGCATTGTGTGGCAACAATGGAAACAGTGGCATTGTGTGGCAACAATGGCATTGTTTGGCAACAGACGCAACGGTGGCATTGTTTGGCAACAATGGCATTGTGTGGCTACAATGGCAACAGTGGCATTGTGTGGCAACAATGGAAACAGTAGCATTGTGTGGCAACAATGGCATTATGCGGCAACAATGGAAACAGTGGCATTGTGTGGCAACAATGGCATTGTGCGGCAACAATGGAAACAGTGGCATTGTGTGGCAACAATGGCATTGTTTGGCAACAATGGCATTGTGTGGCAACAATGGAAACAGTGGCATTGTGTGGCAACAATGGCACTGTGTGGCAACAATGGAAACAGTGGCATTGTTTGGCAACAATGGCATTGTGTGGCAACAATGGCAACAGTGGCATTGTGTGGCAACAATGGCAACAGTGGCATTGTTTGGCAACAATGGCATTGTGTGGCAAAAATGGCATTGTGTGGCAACAATGGAAACAGTGGCATTGTGTGGCAACAATGGCATTGTGTGGCAACAATGGAAACAGTGGCATTGTGCGGCCACAATGGCATTGTGTGGCAACAATGGCAACGGTGGCATTGTTTGGCAACAATGGCATTGTGTGGCAACAATGGCAACAGTGGCATTGTGTGGCAACAATGGCATTGTGTGGCAACAATGGAAACAGTGGCATTGTGCGGCCACAATGGCATTGTGTGGCAACAATGGCAACGGTGGCATTGTTTGGCAACAATGGCATTGTGTGGCAACAATGGCATTGTTTGGCAACAGAGGCAACGGTGGCATTGTTTGGCAACACTGGAAACAGTGCCATTGTTTGGCAACAATGGCATTGTATGGCTACAATGGCAACAGTGGCATTGTGTGGCAACAATGGAAACGGTAGCATTGTGTGGCAACAATGGCATTATGCGGCAACAATGGAAACAGTGGCATTGTGTGGCAACAATGGCATTGTGCGGCAACAATGGAAACAGTGGCATTGTGTGGCAACAATGGCATTGTTTGGCAACAGAGGCAACGGTGGCATTGTTTGGCAACAATGGAAACAGTGCCATTGTTTAGCAACAATGGCATTGTGTGGCAACAATGGCAACAGTGGCATTGTGTGGCAACAATGGTAACAGTGGCATTGTGTGGCAACAATGGCATTGTGCGGCAACAATGGAAACAGTGGCATTGTGTGGCAACAATGGCATTGTGTGGCAACAATGGCAACAGTGGCATTGTGTGGCAACAATGGCAACAGTGGCATTGTGTGGCAACAATGGCATTGTGTGGCAACAATGGAAACAGTGGCATTGTGTGGCAACAATGGCATTGTGTGGCAACAATGGAAACAGTGGCATTGTGTGGCAACAATGGCACTGTGTGGCAACAATGGAAACAGTGGCATTGTTTGGCAACAATGGCATTGTGTGGCAACAATGGCAACAGTGGCATTGTGTGGCAACAATGGCAACAGTGGCATTGTTTGGCAACAATGGCATTGTGTGGCAACAATGGCATTGTGTGGCAACAATGGAAACAGTGGCATTGTGTGGCAACAATGGCATTGTGTGGCAACAATGGAAACAGTGGCATTGTGTGGCAACAATGGCACTGTGTGGCAACAATGGAAACAGTGGCATTGTGTGGCAACAATGGCATTGTGTGGCAACAATGGCAACGGTGGCATTGTTTGGCAACAATGGCATTGTGTGGCAACAATGGCATTGTTTGGCAACAGAGGCAACGGTGGCATTGTTTGGCAACACTGGAAACAGTGCCATTGTTTGGCAACAATGGCATTGTATGGCTACAATGGCAACAGTGGCATTGTGTGGCAACAATGGAAACGGTAGCATTGTGTGGCAACAATGGCATTATGCGGCAACAATGGAAACAGTGGCATTGTGTGGCAACAATGGCATTGTGCGGCAACAATGGAAACAGTGGCATTGTGTGGCAACAATGGCATTGTTTGGCAACAGAGGCAACGGTGGCATTGTTTGGCAACAATGGAAACAGTGCCATTGTTTAGCAACAATGGCATTGTGTGGCAACAATGGCAACAGTGGCATTGTGTGGCAACAATGGAAACAGTGGCATTGTGTGGCAACAATGGCATTGTGCGGCAACAATGGAAACAGTGGCATTGTGTGGCAACAATGGCATTGTGTGGCAACAATGGCAACAGTGGCATTGTGTGGCAACAATGGCAACAGTGGCATTGTGTGGCAACAATGGCATTGTGTGGCAACAATGGAAACAGTGGCATTGTGTGGCAACAATGGCATTGTGTGGCAACAATGGCATTGTTTGGCAACAGAGGCAACGGTGGCATTGTTTGGCAACACTGGAAACAGTGCCATTGTTTGGCAACAATGGCATTGTATGGCTACAATGGCAACAGTGGCATTGTGTGGCAAAAATGGAAACGGTAGCATTGTGTGGCAACAATGGCATTATGCGGCAACAATGGAAACAGTGGCATTGTGTGGCAACAATGGCATTGTGCGGCAACAATGGAAACAGTGGCATTGTGTGGCAACAATGGCATTGTTTGGCAACAGAGGCAACGGTGGCATTGTTTGGCAACAATGGAAACAGTGCCATTGTTTACCAACAATGGCATTGTGTGGCAACAATGGCAACAGTGGCATTGTGTGGCAACAATGGAAACAGTGGCATTGTGTGGCAACAATGGCATTGTGCGGCAACAATGGAAACAGTGGCATTGTGTGGCAACAATGGCATTGTGTGGCAACAATGGCAACAGTGGCATTGTGTGGCAACAATGGCAACAGTGGCATTGTGTGGCAACAATGGCATTGTGTGGCAACAATGGAAACAGTGGCATTGTGTGGCAACAATGGCATTGTGTGGCAACAATGGAAACAGTGGCATTGTGTGGCAACAATGGCATTGTGTGGCAACAATGGCATTGTGTGGCAACAGTGGCAACAGTGGCATTGTGTGGTCACAATGGCATTGTGTGGCAACAATGGCAACGGTGGCATTGTTTGGCAACAATGGCATTGTGTGGCAACAATGGCAACAGTGGCATTGTGTGGCAACAGTGGCATTGTGTGGCAACAATGGTATTGTGTGACAACAATGGCATTGTGTGGCAACAATGGAAACAGTGGCATTGTGTGGCAACAATGGCATTGTGTGGCAACAATGGCATTGTGTGGCAACAGTGGCAACAGTGGCATTGTGTGGTCACAATGGCATTGTGTGGCAACAATTGCAACGGTGGCATTGTTTGGCAACAACGGCATTGTGTGGCAACAATGGCAACAGTGGCATTGTGTGGCAACAATGGCAACAGTGGCATTGTGTGGCCACAATTGCATTGTGTGGCAACAATGGCAACGGTGGCATTGTTTGGCAACAATGGAAACAGTGCCATTGTTTAGCAACAATGGCATTGTGTGGCAACAATGGCAACAGTGGCATTGTGTGGCAACAATGGAAACAGTGGCATTGTGTGGCAACAATGGCATTGTGCGGCAACAATGGAAACAGTGGCATTGTGTGGCAACAATGGCATTGTGTGGCAACAATGGCAACAGTGGCATTGTGTGGCAACAATGGCAACAGTGGCATTGTTTGGCAACAATGGCATTGTGTGGCAACAATGGAAACAGTGGCATTGTGTGGCAACAATGGCACTGTGTGGCAACAATGGAAACAGTGGCATTGTTTGGCAACAATGGCATTGTGTGGCAACAATGGCAACAGTGGCATTGTGTGGCAACAATGGAAACAGTGGCATTGTGTGGCAACAATGGCATTGTGCGGCAACAATGGAAACAGTGGCATTGTTTGGCAACAATGGCATTGTGCGGCAACAATGGAAACAGTGGCATTGTTTGGCAACAATGGCATTGTGTGGCAACAATGGAAACAGTGGCATTGTGTGGCAACAATGGCACTGTGTGGCAACAATGGAAACAGTGGCATTGTGTGGCAACAATGGCATTGTGTGGCAACAATGGCAACAGTGGCATTGTGCGGCCACAATGGCATTGTGTGGCAACAATGGCAACGGTGGCATTGTTTGGCAACAATGGCATTGTGTGGCAACAATGGCAACAGTGGCATTGTGTGGCAACAATGGAAACAGTGGCATTGTGTGGCAACAATGGCACTGTGTGGCAACAATGGAAACAGTGGTATTGTTTGGCAACAATGGCATTGTGTGGCAACAATGGCAACAGTGGCATTGTTTGGCAACAGTGGCATTGTGTGGCAACAATGGTATTGTGTGACAACAATGGCATTGTGTGGCAACAATGGAAACAGTGGCATTGTGTGGCAACAATGGCACTGTGTGGCAACAATGGCAACGGTGGCATTGTGTGGCAACAATGGCATTGTGTGGCAACAATGGCAACAGTGGCATTGTGTGGCAACAATGGCAACAGTGGCATTGTGTGGCAACAATGGCATTGTGTGGCAACAATGGCATTGTGTGGCAACAATGGAAACAGTGGCATTGTGTGGCAACAATGGCATTGTGTGGCAACAATGGAAACAATGGCATTGTGTGGCAACAATGGCATTGTGTGGCAACAATGGAAACAGTGGCATTGTGTGGCAACAATGGCATTGTGTGGCAACAATGGCAACAGTGGCATTGTGTGGCAACAGTGGCATTGTGTGGCAACAATGGTATTGTGTGACAACAATGGCATTGTGTGGCAACAATGGAAACAGTGGCATTGTGTGGCAACAATGGCATTGTGTGGCAACAATGGCATTGTGTGGCAACAGTGGCAACAGTGGCATTGTGTGGTCACAATGGCATTGTGTGGCAACAATTGCAACGGTGGCATTGTTTGGCAACAACGGCATTGTGTGGCAACAATGGCAACAGTGGCATTGTGTGGCAACAATGGCAACAGTGGCATTGTGTGGCCACAATTGCATTGTGTGGCAACAATGGCAACGGTGGCATTGTTTGGCAACAATGGAAACAGTGCCATTGTTTAGCAACAATGGCATTGTGTGGCAACAATGGCAACAGTGGCATTGTGTGGCAACAATGGAAACAGTGGCATTGTGTGGCAACAATGGCATTGTGCGGCAACAATGGAAACAGTGGCATTGTGTGGCAACAATGGCATTGTGTGGCAACAATGGCAACAGTGGCATTGTGTGGCAACAATGGCAACAGTGGCATTGTTTGGCAACAATGGCATTGTGTGGCAACAATGGAAACAGTGGCATTGTGTGGCAACAATGGCACTGTGTGGCAACAATGGAAACAGTGGCATTGTTTGGCAACAATGGCATTGTGTGGCAACAATGGCAACAGTGGCATTGTGTGGCAACAATGGCAACAGTGGCATTGTTTGGCAACAATGGCATTGTGTGGCAACAATGGCATTGTGTGGCAACAATGGAAACAGTGGCATTGTGTGGCAACAATGGCATTGTTTGGCAACAGACGCAACGGTGGCATTGTGTGGCAACAATGGAAACAGTGCCATTGTTTGACAACAATGGCATTGTGTGGCTACAATGGCAACAGTGGCATTGTGTGGCAACAATGGAAACGGTAGCATTGTGTGGCAACAATGGCATTATGCGGCAACAATGGAAACAGTGGCATTGTGTGGCAACAATGGCATTGTGCGGCAACAATGGCAACAGTGGCATTGTGTGGCAACAATGGCAACAGTGGCATTGTTTGGCAACAATGGCATTGTGTGGCAACAATGGAAACAGTGGCATTGTGTGGCAACAATGGCACTGTGTGGCAACAATGGAAACAGTGGCATTGTTTGGCAACAATGGCATTGTGTGGCAACAATGGCAACAGTGGCATTGTGTGGCAACAATGGCAACAGTGGCATTGTTTGGCAACAATGGCATTGTGTGGCAACAATGGCATTGTGCGGCAACAATGGAAACAGTGGCATTGTGTGGCAACAATGGCATTGTGTGGCAACAATGGCATTGTGTGGCAACAATGGCAACAGTGGCATTGTTTGGCAACAATGGCATTGTGTGGCAACAATGGAAACAGTGGCATTGTGTGGCAACAATGGCACTGTGTGGCAACAATGGAAACAGTGGCATTGTTTGGCAACAATGGCATTGTGTGGCAACAATGGCAACAGTGGCATTGTGTAGCAACAATGGCATTGTGTGGCAACAATGGCATTGTGTGGCAACAATGGAAACAGTGGCATTGTGTGGCAACAATGGCATTGTGTGGCAACAATGGAAACAGTGGCATTGTGTGGCAACAATGGCAACAGTGGCATTGTTTGGCAACAATGGCATTGTGTGGCAACAATGGCATTGTGCGGCAACAATGGAAACAGTGGCATTGTGTGGCAACAATGGCATTGTGTGGCAACAATGGCATTGTGTGGCAACAATGGCAACAGTGGCATTGTGTGGCAACAATGGCAACAGTGGCATTTTTTGGCAACAATGGCATTGTGTGGCAACAATGGAAACAGTGGCATTGTGTGGCAACAATGGCATTGTTTGGCAACAGACGCAACGGTGGCATTGTTTGGCAACAATGGCATTGTGTGGCTACAATGGCAACAGTGGCATTGTGTGGCAACAATGGAAACAGTAGCATTGTGTGGCAACAATGGCATTATGCGGCAACAATGGAAACAGTGGCATTGTGTGGCAACAATGGCATTGTGCGGCAACAATGGAAACAGTGGCATTGTGTGGCAACAATGGCATTGTTTGGCAACAATGGCATTGTTTGGCAACAATGGCATTGTGTGGCAACAATGGAAACAGTGGCATTGTGTGGCAACAATGGCACTGTGTGGCAACAATGGAAACAGTGGCATTGTTTGGCAACAATGGCATTGTGTGGCAACAATGGCAACAGTGGCATTGTGTGGCAACAATGGCAACAGTGGCATTGTTTGGCAACAATGGCATTGTGTGGCAACAATGGCATTGTGTGGCAACAATGGAAACAGTGGCATTGTGTGGCAACAATGGCATTGTGTGGCAACAATGGAAACAGTGGCATTGTGCGGCCACAATGGCATTGTGTGGCAACAATGGCAACGGTGGCATTGTTTGGCAACAATGGCATTGTGTGGCAACAATGGCAACAGTGGCATTGTGTGGCAACAATGGCATTGTGTGGCAACAATGGAAACAGTGGCATTGTGCGGCCACAATGGCATTGTGTGGCAACAATGGCAACGGTGGCATTGTTTGGCAACAATGGCATTGTGTGGCAACAATGGCATTGTTTGGCAACAGAGGCAACGGTGGCATTGTTTGGCAACACTGGAAACAGTGCCATTGTTTGGCAACAATGGCATTGTATGGCTACAATGGCAACAGTGGCATTGTGTGGCAACAATGGAAACGGTAGCATTGTGTGGCAACAATGGCATTATGCGGCAACAATGGAAACAGTGGCATTGTGTGGCAACAATGGCATTGTGCGGCAACAATGGAAACAGTGGCATTGTGTGGCAACAATGGCATTGTTTGGCAACAGAGGCAACGGTGGCATTGTTTGGCAACAATGGAAACAGTGCCATTGTTTAGCAACAATGGCATTGTGTGGCAACAATGGCAACAGTGGCATTGTGTGGCAACAATGGAAACAGTGGCATTGTGTGGCAACAATGGCATTGTGCGTCAACAATGGAAACAGTGGCATTGTGTGGCAACAATGGCATTGTGTGGCAACAATGGCAACAGTGGCATTGTGTGGCAACAATGGCAACAGTGGCATTGTGTGGCAACAATGGCATTGTGTGGCAACAATGGAAACAGTGGCATTGTGTGGCAACAATGGCATTGTGTGGCAACAATGGAAACAGTGGCATTGTGTGGCAACAATGGCACTGTGTGGCAACAATGGAAACAGTGGCATTGTTTGGCAACAATGGCATTGTGTGGCAACAATGGCAACAGTGGCATTGTGTGGCAACAATGGCAACAGTGGCATTGTTTGGCAACAATGGCATTGTGTGGCAACAATGGCATTGTGTGGCAACAATGGAAACAGTGGCATTGTGTGGCAACAATGGCATTGTGTGGCAACAATGGAAACAGTGGCATTGTGTGGCAACAATGGCACTGTGTGGCAACAATGGAAACAGTGGCATTGTGTGGCAACAATGGCATTGTGTGGCAACAATGGCAACGGTGGCATTGTTTGGCAACAATGGCATTGTGTGGCAACAATGGCATTGTTTGGCAACAGAGGCAACGGTGGCATTGTTTGGCAACACTGGAAACAGTGCCATTGTTTGGCAACAATGGCATTGTATGGCTACAATGGCAACAGTGGCATTGTGTGGCAACAATGGAAACGGTAGCATTGTGTGGCAACAATGGCATTATGCGGCAACAATGGAAACAGTGGCATTGTGTGGCAACAATGGCATTGTGCGGCAACAATGGAAACAGTGGCATTGTGTGGCAACAATGGCATTGTTTGGCAACAGAGGCAACGGTGGCATTGTTTGGCAACAATGGAAACAGTGCCATTGTTTAGCAACAATGGCATTGTGTGGCAACAATGGCAACAGTGGCATTGTGTGGCAACAATGGAAACAGTGGCATTGTGTGGCAACAATGGCATTGTGCGGCAACAATGGAAACAGTGGCATTGTGTGGCAACAATGGCATTGTGTGGCAACAATGGCAACAGTGGCATTGTGTGGCAACAATGGCAACAGTGGCATTGTGTGGCAACAATGGCATTGTGTGGCAACAATGGAAACAGTGGCATTGTGTGGCAACAATGGCACTGTGTGGCAACAATGGAAACAGTGGCATTGTTTGGCAACAATGGCATTGTGTGGCAACAATGGCAACAGTGGCATTGTGTGGCAACAATGGCAACAGTGGCATTGTTTGGCAACAATGGCATTGTGTGGCAACAATGGCAACAGTGGCATTGTTTGGCAACAATGGCATTGTGTGGCAACAATGGAAACAGTGGCATTGTGTGGCAACAATGGCATTGTTTGGCAACAGACGCAACGGTGGCATTGTTTGGCAACAATGGCATTGTGTGGCTACAATGGCAACAGTGGCATTGTGTGGCAACAATGGAAACAGTAGCATTGTGTGGCAACAATGGCATTATGCGGCAACAATGGAAACAGTGGCATTGTGTGGCAACAATGGCATTGTGCGGCAACAATGGAAACAGTGGCATTGTGTGGCAACAATGGCATTGTTTGGCAACAATGGCATTGTGTGGCAACAATGGAAACAGTGGCATTGTGTGGCAACAATGGCACTGTGTGGCAACAATGGAAACAGTGGCATTGTTTGGCAACAATGGCATTGTGTGGCAACAATGGCAACAGTGGCATTGTGTGGCAACAATGGCAACAGTGGCATTGTTTGGCAACAATGGCATTGTGTGGCAAAAATGGCATTGTGTGGCAACAATGGAAACAGTGGCATTGTGTGGCAACAATGGCATTGTGTGGCAACAATGGAAACAGTGGCATTGTGCGGCCACAATGGCATTGTGTGGCAACAATGGCAACGGTGGCATTGTTTGGCAACAATGGCATTGTGTGGCAACAATGGCAACAGTGGCATTGTGTGGCAACAATGGCATTGTGTGGCAACAATGGAAACAGTGGCATTGTGCGGCCACAATGGCATTGTGTGGCAACAATGGCAACGGTGGCATTGTTTGGCAACAATGGCATTGTGTGGCAACAATGGCATTGTTTGGCAACAGAGGCAACGGTGGCATTGTTTGGCAACACTGGAAACAGTGCCATTGTTTGGCAACAATGGCATTGTATGGCTACAATGGCAACAGTGGCATTGTGTGGCAACAATGGAAACGGTAGCATTGTGTGGCAACAATGGCATTATGCGGCAACAATGGAAACAGTGGCATTGTGTGGCAACAATGGCATTGTGCGGCAACAATGGAAACAGTGGCATTGTGTGGCAACAATGGCATTGTTTGGCAACAGAGGCAACGGTGGCATTGTTTGGCAACAATGGAAACAGTGCCATTGTTTAGCAACAATGGCATTGTGTGGCAACAATGGCAACAGTGGCATTGTGTGGCAACAATGGTAACAGTGGCATTGTGTGGCAACAATGGCATTGTGCGGCAACAATGGAAACAGTGGCATTGTGTGGCAACAATGGCATTGTGTGGCAACAATGGCAACAGTGGCATTGTGTGGCAACAATGGCAACAGTGGCATTGTGTGGCAACAATGGCATTGTGTGGCAACAATGGAAACAGTGGCATTGTGTGGCAACAATGGCATTGTGTGGCAACAATGGAAACAGTGGCATTGTGTGGCAACAATGGCACTGTGTGGCAACAATGGAAACAGTGGCATTGTTTGGCAACAATGGCATTGTGTGGCAACAATGGCAACAGTGGCATTGTGTGGCAACAATGGCAACAGTGGCATTGTTTGGCAACAATGGCATTGTGTGGCAACAATGGCATTGTGTGGCAACAATGGAAACAGTGGCATTGTGTGGCAACAATGGCATTGTGTGGCAACAATGGAAACAGTGGCATTGTGTGGCAACAATGGCACTGTGTGGCAACAATGGAAACAGTGGCATTGTGTGGCAACAATGGCATTGTGTGGCAACAATGGCAACGGTGGCATTGTTTGGCAACAATGGCATTGTGTGGCAACAATGGCATTGTTTGGCAACAGAGGCAACGGTGGCATTGTTTGGCAACACTGGAAACAGTGCCATTGTTTGGCAACAATGGCATTGTATGGCTACAATGGCAACAGTGGCATTGTGTGGCAACAATGGAAACGGTAGCATTGTGTGGCAACAATGGCATTATGCGGCAACAATGGAAACAGTGGCATTGTGTGGCAACAATGGCATTGTGCGGCAACAATGGAAACAGTGGCATTGTGTGGCAACAATGGCATTGTTTGGCAACAGAGGCAACGGTGGCATTGTTTGGCAACAATGGAAACAGTGCCATTGTTTAGCAACAATGGCATTGTGTGGCAACAATGGCAACAGTGGCATTGTGTGGCAACAATGGAAACAGTGGCATTGTGTGGCAACAATGGCATTGTGCGGCAACAATGGAAACAGTGGCATTGTGTGGCAACAATGGCATTGTGTGGCAACAATGGCAACAGTGGCATTGTGTGGCAACAATGGCAACAGTGGCATTGTGTGGCAACAATGGCATTGTGTGGCAACAATGGAAACAGTGGCATTGTGTGGCAACAATGGCATTGTGTGGCAACAATGGCATTGTTTGGCAACAGAGGCAACGGTGGCATTGTTTGGCAACACTGGAAACAGTGCCATTGTTTGGCAACAATGGCATTGTATGGCTACAATGGCAACAGTGGCATTGTGTGGCAAAAATGGAAACGGTAGCATTGTGTGGCAACAATGGCATTATGCGGCAACAATGGAAACAGTGGCATTGTGTGGCAACAATGGCATTGTGCGGCAACAATGGAAACAGTGGCATTGTGTGGCAACAATGGCATTGTTTGGCAACAGAGGCAACGGTGGCATTGTTTGGCAACAATGGAAACAGTGCCATTGTTTACCAACAATGGCATTGTGTGGCAACAATGGCAACAGTGGCATTGTGTGGCAACAATGGAAACAGTGGCATTGTGTGGCAACAATGGCATTGTGCGGCAACAATGGAAACAGTGGCATTGTGTGGCAACAATGGCATTGTGTGGCAACAATGGCAACAGTGGCATTGTGTGGCAACAATGGCAACAGTGGCATTGTGTGGCAACAATGGCATTGTGTGGCAACAATGGAAACAGTGGCATTGTGTGGCAACAATGGCATTGTGTGGCAACAATGGAAACAGTGGCATTGTGTGGCAACAATGGCACTGTGTGGCAACAATGGAAACAGTGGCATTGTTTGGCAACAATGGCATTGTGTGGCAACAATGGCAACAGTGGCATTGTGTGGCAACAATGGCAACAGTGGCATTGTTTGGCAACAATGGCATTGTGTGGCAACAATGGCATTGTGTGGCAACAATGGAAACAGTGGCATTGTGTGGCAACAATGGCACTGTGTGGCAACAATGGAAACAGTGGCATTGTGTGGCAACAATGGCATTGTGCGGCAACAATGGCATTGTGTGGCAACAGTGGCAACAGTGGCATTGTGTGGTCACAATGGCATTCTGTTGCAACAATTGCAACGGTGGCATTGTTTGGCAACGATGGCATTGTGTGGCAACAATGGCAACAGTGGCATTGTGTGGCAACAATGCCAACAGTGGCATTGTTTGGCAACAATGGCATTGTGTGGCAACAATGGCAACAGTGGCATTGTGTGGCAACAATGGAAACAGTAGCATTGTGTGGCAACAATGGCATTATGCGGCAACAATGGAAACAGTGGCATTGTGTGGCAACAATGGCATTGTGCGGCAACAATGGAAACAGTGGCATTGTGTGGCAACAGTGGCATTGTGTGGCAACAATGGCATTGTGCGGCAACAATGGAAACAGTGGCATTGTGTGGCAACAATGGCATAGTGCGGCAACAATGGAAACAGTGGCATTGTGTGGCAACAATGGCAACAGTGGCATTTTGTGGCAACAATGGCATTGTGTGGCAACAATGGCAACAGTGGCATTGTGTGGCAACAATGGCATTGTGCGGCAACAATGGAAACAGTGGCATTGTGTGGCAACAATGGCATTGTTTGGTAAGAATTGCAGCGGTGGCATTGTGTGGCAACAATGGCATTGTTTGGTAAGAATTGCAGCGGTGGCATTGTGTGGCAACAGTGGCATTGTGTGGCAACAATGGCAACAGTGGCATTGTGTGGCAACAATGGCATTGTTTGGTAAGAATTGCAACGGTGGCATTGTGTGGCAACAAATGAAAGAGTGGTATTGTTTGGCAACAATGGCATTGTTTGGCAACAAAGGCAACGGTGGCATTGTTTGGCAACAATGGCATTTTTTGGTAAGAATTGCAACGGTGGCATTGTGTGGCAACAATGGAAAGAGTGGTATTGTTTGGCAACAATGGCATTGTTTGGCAACATAGGCAACGGTGGCATTGTTTGGCAACAATGGCATTGTGTGGCAACAATGGAAACAGTGGCATTGTGTGGCAACAATGGCATTGTGTGGCAACAATGGCAACAGTGGCATTGTATGGCCACAATGGCATTGTGTGGCAACAATGGCAACGGTGGCATTGTTTGGCAACAATGGCATTGTATGGCAACAATGGAAACAGTGGCATTGTGTGGCAACAATGGCAACAGTGGCATTGTTTGGCAACAATGGCATTGTGTGGCAACAATGGCAACAGTGGCATTGTGTGGCAAAAATGGCCTTGTGTGGCAACAATGGCATTGTGTGGCAACAATGGAAACAGTGGCATTGTGTGGCAACAATGGCATTCTGCGGCAACAATGGAAACAGTGGCATTGTGTGGCAACAATGGCATTGTGTGGCAACAATGGCAACAGTGGCATTGTTTGGCAACAATGGCATTGTGTGGCAACAATGGAAACAGTGGCATTGTGTGGCAACAATGGCATTGTGTGGCAACAATGGAAACAGTGGCATTGTGTGGCAACAATGGCATTGTGTGGCAACAATGGAAACAGTGGCATTGTGTGGCAACAATGGCATTGTGTGGCAACAATGGAAACAGTGGCATTGTGTGGCAACAATGGCATTGTTTGGCAACAGAGGCAACGGTGGCATTGTTTGGCAACAATGGAAACAGTGCCATTGTTTAGCAACAATGGCATTGTGTGGCAACAATGGCAACAGTGGCATTGTGTGGCAACAATGGAAACAGTGGCATTGTGTGGCAACAATGGCATTGTGCGGCAACAATGGAAACAGTGGCATTGTGTGGCAACAATGGCATTGTGTGGCAACAATGGCAACAGTGGCATTGTGTGGCAACAATGGCAACAGTGGCATTGTGTGGCAACAATGGCATTGTGTGGCAACAATGGAAACAGTGGCATTGTGTGGCAACAATGGCATTGTGTGGCAACAATGGAAACAGTGGCATTGTGTGGCAACAATGGCACTGTGTGGCAACAATGGAAACAGTGGCATTGTTTGGCAACAATGGCATTGTGTGGCAACAATGGCAACAGTGGCATTGTGTGGCAACAATGGCAACAGTGGCATTGTTTGGCAACAATGGCATTGTGTGGCAACAATGGCATTGTGTGGCAACAATGGAAACAGTGGCATTGTGTGGCAACAATGGCATTGTGTGGCAACAATGGAAACAGTGGCATTGTGTGGCAACAATGGCACTGTGTGGCAACAATGGAAACAGTGGCATTGTGTGGCAACAATGGCATTGTGCGGCAACAATGGCATTGTGTGGCAACAGTGGCAACAGTGGCATTGTGTGGTCACAATGGCATTCTGTGGCAACAATTGCAACGGTGGCATTGTTTGGCAACGATGGCATTGTGTGGCAACAATGGCAACAGTGGCATTGTGTGGCAACAATGGCATTGTGTGGCAACAATGGAAACAGTGGCATTGTGCGGCCACAATGGCATTGTGTGGCAACAATGGCAACGGTGGCATTGTTTGGCAACAATGGCATTGTGTGGCAACAATGGCATTGTTTGGCAACAGAGGCAACGGTGGCATTGTTTGGCAACACTGGAAACAGTGCCATTGTTTGGCAACAATGGCATTGTATGGCTACAATGGCAACAGTGGCATTGTGTGGCAACAATGGAAACGGTAGCATTGTGTGGCAACAATGGCATTATGCGGCAACAATGGAAACAGTGGCATTGTGTGGCAACAATGGCAACAGTGGCATTGTGTGGCAACAATGGCATTGTTTGGTAAGAATTGCAACGGTGGCATTGTGTGGCAACAAATGAAAGAGTGGTATTGTTTGGCAACAATGGCATTGTTTGGCAACAAAGGCAACGGTGGCATTGTTTGGCAACAATGGCATTTTTTGGTAAGAATTGCAACGGTGGCATTGTGTGGCAACAATGGAAAGAGTGGTATTGTTTGGCAACAATGGCATTGTTTGGCAACATAGGCAACGGTGGCATTGTTTGGCAACAATGGCATTGTGTGGCAACAATGGAAACAGTGGCATTGTGTGGCAACAATGGCATTGTGTGGCAACAATGGCAACAGTGGCATTGTATGGCCACAATGGCATTGTGTGGCAACAATGGCAACGGTGGCATTGTTTGGCAACAATGGCATTGTATGGCAACAATGGAAACAGTGGCATTGTGTGGCAACAATGGCAACAGTGGCATTGTTTGGCAACAATGGCATTGTGTGGCAACAATGGCAACAGTGGCATTGTGTGGCAAAAATGGCCTTGTGTGGCAACAATGGCATTGTGTGGCAACAATGGAAACAGTGGCATTGTGTGGCAACAATGGCATTCTGCGGCAACAATGGAAACAGTGGCATTGTGTGGCAACAATGGCATTGTGTGGCAACAATGGCAACAGTGGCATTGTTTGGCAACAATGGCATTGTGTGGCAACAATGGAAACAGTGGCATTGTGTGGCAACAATGGCATTGTGTGGCAACAATGGAAACAGTGGCATTGTGTGGCAACAATGGCATTGTGTGGCAACAATGGAAACAGTGGCATTGTGTGGCAACAATGGCATTGTGTGGCAACAATGGAAACAGTGGCATTGTGTGGCAACAATGGCATTGTTTGGCAACAGAGGCAACGGTGGCATTGTTTGGCAACAATGGAAACAGTGCCATTGTTTAGCAACAATGGCATTGTGTGGCAACAATGGCAACAGTGGCATTGTGTGGCAACAATGGAAACAGTGGCATTGTGTGGCAACAATGGCATTGTGCGGCAACAATGGAAACAGTGGCATTGTGTGGCAACAATGGCATTGTGTGGCAACAATGGCAACAGTGGCATTGTGTGGCAACAATGGCAACAGTGGCATTGTGTGGCAACAATGGCATTGTGTGGCAACAATGGAAACAGTGGCATTGTGTGGCAACAATGGCATTGTGTGGCAACAATGGAAACAGTGGCATTGTGTGGCAACAATGGCACTGTGTGGCAACAATGGAAACAGTGGCATTGTTTGGCAACAATGGCATTGTGTGGCAACAATGGCAACAGTGGCATTGTGTGGCAACAATGGCAACAGTGGCATTGTTTGGCAACAATGGCATTGTGTGGCAACAATGGCATTGTGTGGCAACAATGGAAACAGTGGCATTGTGTGGCAACAATGGCATTGTGTGGCAACAATGGAAACAGTGGCATTGTGTGGCAACAATGGCACTGTGTGGCAACAATGGAAACAGTGGCATTGTGTGGCAACAATGGCATTGTGCGGCAACAATGGCATTGTGTGGCAACAGTGGCAACAGTGGCATTGTGTGGTCACAATGGCATTCTGTGGCAACAATTGCAACGGTGGCATTGTTTGGCAACGATGGCATTGTGTGGCAACAATGGCAACAGTGGCATTGTGTGGCAACAATGGCATTGTGTGGCAACAATGGAAACAGTGGCATTGTGCGGCCACAATGGCATTGTGTGGCAACAATGGCAACGGTGGCATTGTTTGGCAACAATGGCATTGTGTGGCAACAATGGCATTGTTTGGCAACAGAGGCAACGGTGGCATTGTTTGGCAACACTGGAAACAGTGCCATTGTTTGGCAACAATGGCATTGTATGGCTACAATGGCAACAGTGGCATTGTGTGGCAACAATGGAAACGGTAGCATTGTGTGGCAACAATGGCATTATGCGGCAACAATGGAAACAGTGGCATTGTGTGGCAACAATGGCATTGTGCGGCAACAATGGAAACAGTGGCATTGTGTGGCAACAATGGCATTGTTTGGCAACAGAGGCAACGGTGGCATTGTTTGGCAACAATGGAAACAGTGCCATTGTTTAGCAACAATGGCATTGTGTGGCAACAATGGCAACAGTGGCATTGTGTGGCAACAATGGTAACAGTGGCATTGTGTGGCAACAATGGCATTGTGCGGCAACAATGGAAACAGTGGCATTGTGTGGCAACAATGGCATTGTGTGGCAACAATGGCAACAGTGGCATTGTGTGGCAACAATGGCAACAGTGGCATTGTGTGGCAACAATGGCATTGTGTGGCAACAATGGAAACAGTGGCATTGTGTGGCAACAATGGCATTGTGTGGCAACAATGGAAACAGTGGCATTGTGTGGCAACAATGGCACTGTGTGGCAACAATGGAAACAGTGGCATTGTTTGGCAACAATGGCATTGTGTGGCAACAATGGCAACAGTGGCATTGTGTGGCAACAATGGCAACAGTGGCATTGTTTGGCAACAATGGCATTGTGTGGCAACAATGGCATTGTGTGGCAACAATGGAAACAGTGGCATTGTGTGGCAACAATGGCATTGTGTGGCAACAATGGAAACAGTGGCATTGTGTGGCAACAATGGCACTGTGTGGCAACAATGGAAACAGTGGCATTGTGTGGCAACAATGGCATTGTGTGGCAACAATGGCAACGGTGGCATTGTTTGGCAACAATGGCATTGTGTGGCAACAATGGCATTGTTTGGCAACAGAGGCAACGGTGGCATTGTTTGGCAACACTGGAAACAGTGCCATTGTTTGGCAACAATGGCATTGTATGGCTACAATGGCAACAGTGGCATTGTGTGGCAACAATGGAAACGGTAGCATTGTGTGGCAACAATGGCATTATGCGGCAACAATGGAAACAGTGGCATTGTGTGGCAACAATGGCATTGTGCGGCAACAATGGAAACAGTGGCATTGTGTGGCAACAATGGCATTGTTTGGCAACAGAGGCAACGGTGGCATTGTTTGGCAACAATGGAAACAGTGCCATTGTTTAGCAACAATGGCATTGTGTGGCAACAATGGCAACAGTGGCATTGTGTGGCAACAATGGAAACAGTGGCATTGTGTGGCAACAATGGCATTGTGCGGTAACAATGGAAACAGTGGCATTGTGTGGCAACAATGGCATTGTGTGGCAACAATGGCAACAGTGGCATTGTGTGGCAACAATGGCAACAGTGGCATTGTGTGGCAACAATGGCATTGTGTGGCAACAATGGAAACAGTGGCATTGTGTGGCAACAATGGCATTGTGTGGCAACAATGGCATTGTTTGGCAACAGAGGCAACGGTGGCATTGTTTGGCAACACTGGAAACAGTGCCATTGTTTGGCAACAATGGCATTGTATGGCTACAATGGCAACAGTGGCATTGTGTGGCAACAATGGAAACGGTAGCATTGTGTGGCAACAATGGCATTATGCGGCAACAATGGAAACAGTGGCATTGTGTGGCAACAATGGCATTGTGCGGCAACAATGGAAACAGTGGCATTGTGTGGCAACAATGGCATTGTTTGGCAACAGAGGCAACGGTGGCATTGTTTGGCAACAATGGAAACAGTGCCATTGTTTAGCAACAATGGCATTGTGTGGCAACAATGGCAACAGTGGCATTGTGTGGCAACAATGGAAACAGTGGCATTGTGTGGCAACAATGGCATTGTGCGGCAACAATGGAAACAGTGGCATTGTGTGGCAACAATGGCATTGTGTGGCAACAATGGCAACAGTGGCATTGTGTGGCAACAATGGCAACAGTGGCATTGTGTGGCAACAATGGCATTGTGTGGCAACAATGGAAACAGTGGCATTGTGTGGCAACAATGGCATTGTGTGGCAACAATGGAAACAGTGGCATTGTGTGGCAACAATGGCACTGTGTGGCAACAATGGAAACAGTGGCATTGTTTGGCAACAATGGCATTGTGTGGCAACAATGGCAACAGTGGCATTGTGTGGCAACAATGGCAACAGTGGCATTGTTTGGCAACAATGGCATTGTGTGGCAACAATGGCATTGTGTGGCAACAATGGAAACAGTGGCATTGTGTGGCAACAATGGCATTGTGTGGCAACAATGGAAACAGTGGCATTGTGTGGCAACAATGGCACTGTGTGGCAACAATGGAAACAGTGGCATTGTGTGGCAACAATGGCATTGTGCGGCAACAATGGCATTGTGTGGCAACAGTGGCAACAGTGGCATTGTGTGGTCACAATGGCATTCTGTAGCAACAATTTCAACAGTGGCATTGTTTGGCAACGATGGCATTGTGTGGCAACAATGGCAACAGTGGCATTGTGTGGCAACAATGCCAACAGTGGCATTGTTTGGCAACAATGGCATTGTGTGGCAACAATGGCAACAGTGGCATTGTGTGGCAACAATGGAAACAGTAGCATTGTGTGGCAACAATGGCATTATGCGGCAACAATGGAAACAGTGGCATTGTGTGGCAACAATGGCATTGTGCGGCAACAATGGAAACAGTGGCATTGTGTGGCAACAGTGGCATTGTGTGGCAACAATGGCATTGTGCGGCAACAATGGAAACAGTGGCATTGTGTGGCAACAATGGCATTGTGCGGCAACAATGGAAACAGTGGCATTGTGTGGCAACAATGGCAACAGTGGCATTTTGTGGCAACAATGGCATTGTGTGGCAACAATGGCAACAGTGGCATTGTGTGGCAACAATGGCATTGTGCGGCAACAATCGAAACAGTGGCATTGTGTGGCAACAATGGCATTGTTTGGTAAGAATTGCAGCGGTGGCATTGTGTGGCAACAATGGCATTGTTTGGTAAGAATTGCAGCGGTGGCATTGTGTGGCAACAGTGGCATTGTGTGGCAACAATGGCAACAGTGGCATTGTGTGGCAACAATGGCATTGTTTGGTAAGAATTGCAACGGTGGCATTGTGTGGCAACAAATGAAAGAGTGGTATTGTTTGGCAACAATGGCATTGTTTGGCAACAAAGGCAACGGTGGCATTGTTTGGCAACAATGGCATTTTTTGGTAAGAATTGCAACGGTGGCATTGTGTGGCAACAATGGAAAGAGTGGTATTGTTTGGCAACAATGGCATTGTGTGGCAACATAGGCAACGGTGGCATTGTTTGGCAACAATGGCATTGTGTGGCAACAATGGAAACAGTGGCATTGTGTGGCAACAATGGCATTGTGTGGCAACAATGGCAACAGTGGCATTGTATGGCCACAATGGCATTGTGTGGCAACAATGGCAACGGTGGCATTGTTTGGCAACAATGGCATTGTATGGCAACAATGGAAACAGTGGCATTGTGTGGCAACAATGGCAACAGTGGCATTGTTTGGCAACAATGGCATTGTGTGGCAACAATGGCAACAGTGGCATTGTGTGGCAAAAATGGCCTTGTGTGGCAACAATGGCATTGTGTGGCAACAATGGAAACAGTGGCATTGTGTGGCAACAATGGCATTCTGCGGCAACAATGGAAACAGTGGCATTGTGTGGCAACAATGGCATTGTGTGGCAACAATGGCAACAGTGGCATTGTTTGGCAACAATGGCATTGTGTGGCAACAATGGAAACAGTGGCATTGTGTGGCAACAATGGCATTGTGTGGCAACAATGGAAACAGTGGCATTGTGTGGCAACAATGGCATTGTGTGGCAACAATGGAAACAGTGGCATTGTGTGGCAACAATGGCATTGTGTGGCAACAATGGAAACAGTGGCATTGTGTGGCAACAATGGCATTGTTTGGCAACAGAGGCAACGGTGGCATTGTTTGGCAACAATGGAAACAGTGCCATTGTTTAGCAACAATGGCATTGTGTGGCAACAATGGCAACAGTGGCATTGTGTGGCAACAATGGAAACAGTGGCATTGTGTGGCAACAATGGCATTGTGCGGCAACAATGGAAACAGTGGCATTGTGTGGCAACAATGGCATTGTGTGGCAACAATGGCAACAGTGGCATTGTGTGGCAACAATGGCAACAGTGGCATTGTGTGGCAACAATGGCATTGTGTGGCAACAATGGAAACAGTGGCATTGTGTGGCAACAATGGCATTGTGTGGCAACAATGGAAACAGTGGCATTGTGTGGCAACAATGGCACTGTGTGGCAACAATGGAAACAGTGGCATTGTTTGGCAACAATGGCATTGTGTGGCAACAATGGCAACAGTGGCATTGTGTGGCAACAATGGAAACAGTGGCATTGTGTGGCAACAATGGCATTGTGTGGCAACAATGGAAACAGTGGCATTGTGTGGCAACAATGGCACTGTGTGGCAACAATGGAAACAGTGGCATTGTGTGGCAACAATGGCATTGTGCGGCAACAATGGCATTGTGTGGCAACAGTGGCAACAGTGGCATTGTGTGGTCACAATGGCATTCTGTGGCAACAATTGCAACGGTGGCATTGTTTGGCAACGATGGCATTGTGTGGCAACAATGGCAACAGTGGCATTGTGTGGCAACAATGGCAACAGTGGCATTGTTTGGCAACAATGGCATTGTGTGGCAACAATGGCAACAGTGGCATTGTGTGGCAACAATGGAAACAGTAGCATTGTGTGGCAACAATGGCATTATGCGGCAACAATGGAAACAGTGGCATTGTGTGGCAACAATGGCATTGTGCGGCAACAATGGAAACAGTGGCATTGTGTGGCAACAGTGGCATTGTGTGGCAACAATGGCATTGTGCGGCAACAATGGAAACAGTGGCATTGTGTGGCAACAATGGCATTGTGCGGCAACAATGGAAACAGTGGCATTGTGTGGCAACAATGGCAACAGTGGCATTTTGTAGCAACAATGGCATTGTGTGGCAACAATGGCAACAGTGGCATTGTGTGGCAACAATGGCATTGTGCGGCAACAATGGAAACAGTGGCATTGTGTGGCAACAATGGCATTGTTTGGTAAGAATTGCAGCGGTGGCATTGTGTGGCAACAATGGCATTGTTTGGTAAGAATTGCAGCGGTGGCATTGTGTGGCAACAGTGGCATTGTGTGGCAACAATGGCAACAGTGGCATTGTGTGGCAACAATGGCATTGTTTGGTAAGAATTGCAACGGTGGCATTGTGTGGCAACAAATGAAAGAGTGGTATTGTTTGGCAACAATGGCATTGTTTGGCAACAAAGGCAACGGTGGCATTGTTTGGCAACAATGGCATTTTTTGGTAAGAATTGCAACGGTGGCATTGTGTGGCAACAATGGAAAGAGTGGTATTGTTTGGCAACAATGGCATTGTTTGGCAACATAGGCAACGGTGGCATTGTTTGGCAACAATGGCATTGTGTGGCAACAATGGAAACAGTGGCATTGTGTGGCAACAATGGCATTGTGTGGCAACAATGGCATTGTGTGGCAACAATGGCAACAGTGGCATTGTATGGCCACAATGGCATTGTGTGGCAACAATGGCAACGGTGGCATTGTTTGGCAACAATGGCATTGTATGGCAACAATGGAAACAGTGGCATTGTGTGGCAACAATGGCAACAGTGGCATTGTTTGGCAACAATGGCATTGTGTGGCAACAATGGCAACAGTGGCATTGTGTGGCAAAAATGGCCTTGTGTGGCAACAATGGCATTGTGTGGCAACAATGGCATTCTGCGGCAACAATGGAAACAGTGGCATTGTGTGGCAACAATGGCATTCTGCGGCAACAATGGAAACAGTGGCATTGTGTGGCAACAATGGCATTGTGTGGCAACAATGGCAACAGTGGCATTGTTTGGCAACAATGGCATTGTGTGGCAACAATGGAAACAGTGGCATTGTGTGGCAACAATGGCATTGTATGCCAACAATGGAAACAGTGGCATTGTGTGGCAACAATGGCATTGTGTGGCAACAATGGAAACAGTGGCATTGTGTGGCAACAATGGCATTGTGTGGCAACAATGGCATTGTGTGGCAACAATGGCAACAGTGGCATTGTGTGGCCACAATGACATTGTGTGGCAACAATGGCAACGGTGGCATTGTTTGGCAACAATGGCATTGTGTGGCAACAATGGCAACAGTGACATTCTGTGGCAACAATGGCAACAGTGGCATTGTTTGGCAACAATGGCATTGTGTGGCAACAATGGAAACAGTGGCATTGTGTGGCAACAATGGCATTGTGTGGCAACAATGGAAACAGTGGCATTGTGTGGCAACAATGGCATTGTGTGGCAACAATGGAAACAGTGGCATTGTGTGGCAACAATGGCATTGTGTGGCAACAATGGCATTGTGTGGCAACAATGGCAACAGTGGCATTGTGTGGCCACAATGGCATTGTGTGGCAACAATGGCAACGGTGGCATTGTTTGGCAACAATAGCATTGTGTGGCAACAATGGCAACAGTGGCATTGTGCGGCAACAATGGCAACAGTGGCATTGTTTGGCAACAATGGCATTGTGTGGCAACAATGGAAACAGTGCCATTGTGTGGCAACAATGGCATTGTGTGGCAACAATGGAAACAGTGGCATTGCGTGGCAACAATGGCATTGTGTGGCAACAATGGCATTGTGTGGCAACAATGGAAACAGTGGCATTGTGTGGCAACAATGGCATTGTGTGGCAACAATGGCATTGTGTGGCAACAATGGCAACAGTGGAATTGTGCGGCCACAACGGCATTGTGTGGCAACAATGGCAACGGTGGCATTGTTTGGCAACAATGGCATTGTGTGGCAACAATGGCAACAGTGGCATTGTGTGGCAACAGTGGCATTGTGTGGCAACAATGGCATTGTGTGACAACAATGGCATTGTGTGGCAACAATGGCAACAGTGGCATTGTGTGGCAACAATGGAAAAAGTGGCATTGTGTGGCAACAATGGCATTGTGCGGCAACAATGGAAACAGTGGCATTGTGTGGCAACAATGGCATTGTGTGGCAACAATGGAAACTGGCATTGTGTGGCAACAATGGCATTGTGCGGCAAAAATGGAAACAGTGGCATTGTGTGGCAACAATGGCATTGTGCGGCAACAATGGAAACAGTGGCATTGTGTGGCAACAATGGCATTGTGTGGCAACAATGGAAACAGTGGCATTGTGTGGCAACAATGGCATTGTGTGGCAACAATGGAAACAGTGGCATTGTGTGGCAAAAATGGCTTTGTGTGGCAACAATGGCATTGTGTGGCAACAATGGAAACAGTGGCATTGTGTGGCAACAATGGCATTGTGTGGCAACAATGGCAACAGTGGAATTGTGCGGCCACAATGGCATTCTGTGGCAACAATGGCAACGGTGGCATTGTTTGGCAACAATGGCATTGTGTGGCAACAATGGCAACAGTGGCATTGTGTGGCAACAGTGGCATTGTGTGGCAACAATGGCATTGTGACAACAATGGCATTGTGTGGCAACAATGGCAACAGTGGCATTGTGTGGCAACAATGGCAACAGTGGAATTGTGTGGCAACAATGGCATTGTGTGGCAACAATGGAAACAGTGTCATTGTGTTGCAACAATGGCATTGTGTGGCAACAATGGAAACAGTGGCATTGTGTGGCAACAATGGCAACGGTGGCATTGTGTGGCAACAATGGCATTGTGTGGCAAAAATGGCAACAGTGGCATTGTGTGGCCACAATGGCATTCTATGGCAACAATGGCAACGGTGGCATTGTTTGGCAACAATAGCATTGTGTGGCAACAATGGCAACAGTGGCATTGTGTGGCAACAATGGCATTGTGCGGCAACAATGCAAACAGTGGCATTGTGTGGCAACAATGGCATTGTGCGGCAACAATGGAAACAGTGGCATTGTGTGGCAACAATGGCAACAGTGGCATTTTGTAGCAAGAATGGCATTGTGCGGCAACAATGGAAACAGTGGCATTGTGTGGCAACAATGGCATTGTGTGGCAACAATGGGAACAGTGGCATTGTGTGGCAACAATGGCATTGTGCGACAACAATGGAGACAGTGGCATTGTGTGGCAACAATGGCATTGTGCGGCAACAATGGAAACAGTGGCATTGTGTGGCAACAATGGCATTGTGCGGCAACAATGGAAACAGTGGCATTGTGTGGCAACAATGGCATTGTTTGGTAAGAATTGCAGCGGTGGCATTGTGTGGCAACAATGGCATTGTTTGGTAAGAATTGCAGCGGTGGCATTGTGTGGCAACAATGGCATTGTTTGGTAAGAATTGCAACTGTGGCATTGTGTGGCAACAATGGCATTGTTTGGTAAGAATTGCAACGGTGGCATTGTGTGGCAACAATGGCATTGTTTGGCAACAAAGGCAACGGTGGCATTGTTTGGCAACAATGGCATTTTTTGGTAAGAATTGCAACGGTGGCATTGTGTGGCAACAATGGAAAGAGTGGTATTGTTTGGCAACAATGGCATTGTTTGGCAACAAAGGCAACGGTGGCATTGTTTGGCAACAATGGCATTGTGTGGCAACAAAGGAAACGGTGGCATTCTGTGGCAACAATGGCAACAGTGGCATTGTTTGGCAACAATGGCATTGTGTGGCAACAATGGAAACAGTGGCATTGTGTGGCAACAATGGCATTGTGTGGCAACAATGGCATTGTGTGGCAACAATGGCAACAGTGGCATTGTGTGGCCACAATGGCATTGTGTGGCAACAATGGCAACGGTGGCATTGTTTGGCAACAATAGCATTGTGTGGCAACAATGGCAACAGTGGCATTGTGCGGCAACAATGGCAACAGTGGCATTGTTTGGCAACAATGGCATTGTGTGGCAACAATGGAAACAGTGCCATTGTGTGGCAACAATGGCATTGTGTGGCAACAATGGAAACAGTGGCATTGCGTGGCAACAATGGCATTGTGTGGCAACAATGGCATTGTGTGGCAACAATGGAAACAGTGGCATTGTGTGGCAACAATGGCATTGTGTGGCAACAATGGCATTGTGTGGCAACAATGGCAACAGTGGAATTGTGCGGCCACAACGGCATTGTGTGGCAACAATGGCAACGGTGGCATTGTTTGGCAACAATGGCATTGTGTGGCAACAATGGCAACAGTGGCATTGTGTGGCAACAGTGGCATTGTGTGGCAACAATGGCATTGTGTGACAACAATGGCATTGTGTGGCAACAATGGCAACAGTGGCATTGTGTGGCAACAATGGAAAAAGTGGCATTGTGTGGCAACAATGGCATTGTGCGGCAACAATGGAAACAGTGGCATTGTGTGGCAACAATGGCATTGTGTGGCAACAATGGAAACTGGCATTGTGTGGCAACAATGGCATTGTGCGGCAAAAATGGAAACAGTGGCATTGTGTGGCAACAATGGCATTGTGCGGCAACAATGGAAACAGTGGCATTGTGTGGCAACAATGGCATTGTGTGGCAACAATGGAAACAGTGGCATTGTGTGGCAACAATGGCATTGTGTGGCAACAATGGAAACAGTGGCATTGTGTGGCAAAAATGGCTTTGTGTGGCAACAATGGCATTGTGTGGCAACAATGGAAACAGTGGCATTGTGTGGCAACAATGGCATTGTGTGGCAACAATGGCAACAGTGGAATTGTGCGGCCACAATGGCATTCTGTGGCAACAATGGCAACGGTGGCATTGTTTGGCAACAATGGCATTGTGTGGCAACAATGGCAACAGTGGCATTGTGTGGCAACAGTGGCATTGTGTGGCAACAATGGCATTGTGACAACAATGGCATTGTGTGGCAACAATGGCAACAGTGGCATTGTGTGGCAACAATGGCAACAGTGGAATTGTGTGGCAACAATGGCATTGTGTGGCAACAATGGAAACAGTGTCATTGTGTTGCAACAATGGCATTGTGTGGCAACAATGGAAACAGTGGCATTGTGTGGCAACAATGGCAACGGTGGCATTGTGTGGCAACAATGGCATTGTGTGGCAAAAATGGCAACAGTGGCATTGTGTGGCCACAATGGCATTCTATGGCAACAATGGCAACGGTGGCATTGTTTGGCAACAATAGCATTGTGTGGCAACAATGGCAACAGTGGCATTGTGTGGCAACAATGGCATTGTGCGGCAACAATGCAAACAGTGGCATTGTGTGGCAACAATGGCATTGTGCGGCAACAATGGAAACAGTGGCATTGTGTGGCAACAATGGCAACAGTGGCATTTTGTAGCAAGAATGGCATTGTGCGGCAACAATGGAAACAGTGGCATTGTGTGGCAACAATGGCATTGTGTGGCAACAATGGGAACAGTGGCATTGTGTGGCAACAATGGCATTGTGCGACAACAATGGAGACAGTGGCATTGTGTGGCAACAATGGCATTGTGCGGCAACAATGGAAACAGTGGCATTGTGTGGCAACAATGGCATTGTGCGGCAACAATGGAAACAGTGGCATTGTGTGGCAACAATGGCATTGTTTGGTAAGAATTGCAGCGGTGGCATTGTGTGGCAACAATGGCATTGTTTGGTAAGAATTGCAGCGGTGGCATTGTGTGGCAACAATGGCATTGTTTGGTAAGAATTGCAACTGTGGCATTGTGTGGCAACAATGGCATTGTTTGGTAAGAATTGCAACGGTGGCATTGTGTGGCAACAATGGCATTGTTTGGCAACAAAGGCAACGGTGGCATTGTTTGGCAACAATGGCATTTTTTGGTAAGAATTGCAACGGTGGCATTGTGTGGCAACAATGGAAAGAGTGGTATTGTTTGGCAACAATGGCATTGTTTGGCAACAAAGGCAACGGTGGCATTGTTTGGCAACAATGGCATTGTGTGGCAACAAAGGAAACGGTGGCATTCTGTGGCAACAATGGCAACAGTGGCATTGTTTGGCAACAATGGCATTGTGTGGCAACAATGGAAACAGTGGCATTGTGTGGCAACAATGGCATTGTGTGGCAACAATGGAAACAGTGGCATTGTGTGGCAACAATGGCATTGTGTGGCAACAATGGAAACAGTGGCATTGTGTGGCAACAATGGCATTGTGTGGCAACAATGGCATTGTGTGGCAACAATGGCAACAGTGGCATTGTGTGGCCACAATGGCATTGTGTGGCAACAATGGCAACGGTGGCATTGTTTGGCAACAATAGCATTGTGTGGCAACAATGGCAACAGTGGCATTGTGCGGCAACAATGGCAACAGTGGCATTGTTTGGCAACAATGGCATTGTGTGGCAACAATGGAAACAGTGCCATTGTGTGGCAACAATGGCATTGTGTGGCAACAATGGAAACAGTGGCATTGCGTGGCAACAATGGCATTGTGTGGCAACAATGGCATTGTGTGGCAACAACGGAAACAGTGGCATTGTGTGGCAACAATGGCATTGTGTGGCAACAATGGCATTGTGTGGCAACAATGGCAACAGTGGAATTGTGCGGCCACAATGGCATTGTGTGGCAACAATGGCAACGGTGGCATTGTTTGGCAACAATGGCATTGTGTGGCAACAATGGCAACAGTGGCATTGTGTGGCAACAGTGGCATTGTGTGGCAACAATGGCATTGTGTGACAACAATGGCATTGTGTGGCAACAATGGCAACAGTGGCATTGTGTGGCAACAATGGAAAAAGTGGCATTGTGTGGCAACAATGGCATTGTGCGGCAACAATGGAAACAGTGGCATTGTGTGGCAACAATGGCATTGTGTGGCAACAATGGAAACTGGCATTGTGTGGCAACAATGGCATTGTGCGGCAAAAATGGAAACAGTGGCATTGTGTGGCAACAATGGCATTGTGCGGCAACAATGGAAACAGTGGCATTGTGTGGCAACAATGGCATTGTGTGGCAACAATGGAAACAGTGGCATTGTGTGGCAACAATGGCATTGTGTGGCAACAATGGAAACAGCGGCATTGTGTGGCAAAAATGGCTTTGTGTGGCAACAATGGCATTGTGTGGCAACAATGGAAACAGTGGCATTGTGTGGCAACAATGGCATTGTGTGGCAACAATGGCATTGTGTGGCAACAATGGCAACAGTGGAATTGTGCGGCCACAATGGCATTCTGTGGCAACAATGGCAACGGTGGCATTGTTTGGCAACAATGGCATTGTGTGGCAACAATGGCAACAGTGGCATTGTGTGGCAACAGTGGCATTGTGTGGCAACAATGGCATTGTGACAACAATGGCATTGTGTGGCAACAATGGCAACAGTGGCATTGTGTGGCAACAATGGCAACAGTGGAATTGTGTGGCAACAATGGCATTGTGTGGCAACAATGGAAACAGTGTCATTGTGTTGCAACAATGGCATTGTGTGGCAACAATGGAAACAGTGGCATTGTGTGGCAACAATGGCAACGGTGGCATTGTGTGGCCACAATGGCATTGTATGGCAACAATGGCAACGGTGGCATTGTTTGGCAACAATAGCATTGTGTGGCAACAATGGCAACAGTGGCATTGTGTGGCAACAATGGCATTGTGCGGCAACAATGCAAACAGTGGCATTGTGTGGCAACAATGGCATTGTGCGGCAACAATGGAAACAGTGGCATTGTGTGGCAACAATGGCAACAGTGGCATTTTGTAGCAACAATGGCATTGTGCGGCAAAAATGGAAACAGTGGCATTGTGTGGCAACAATGGCATTGTGTGGCAACAATGGGAACAGTGGCATTGTGTGGCAACAATGGCATTGTGCGGCAAAAATGGAAACAGTGGCATTGTGTGGCAACAATGGCATTGTATGGCAACAATGGAAACAGTGGCATTGTGTGGCAACAATGGCAACAGTGGCATTGTTTGGCAACAATGGCATTGTGTGGCAACAATGGCAACAGTGGCATTGTGTGGCAAAAATGGCCTTGTGTGGCAACAATGGCATTGTGTGGCAACAATGGCATTCTGCGGCAACAATGGAAACAGTGGCATTGTGTGGCAACAATGGCATTCTGCGGCAACAATGGAAACAGTGGCATTGTGTGGCAACAATGGCATTGTGTGGCAACAATGGCAACAGTGGCATTGTTTGGCAACAATGGCATTGTGTGGCAGCAATGGAAACAGTGGCATTGTGTGGCAACAATGGCATTGTGTGGCAACAATGGAAACAGTGGCATTGTGTGGCAACAATGGCATTGTGTGGCAACAATGGAAACAGTGGCATTGTGTGGCAACAATGGCATTGTGTGGCAACAATGGCATTGTGTGGCAACAATGGCAACAGTGGCATTGTGTGGCCACAATGACATTGTGTGGCAACAATGGCAACGGTGGCATTGTTTGGCAACAATGGCATTGTGTGGCAACAATGGCAACAGTGACATTCTGTGGCAACAATGGCAACAGTGGCATTGTTTGGCAACAATGGCATTGTGTGGCAACAATGGAAACAGTGGCATTGTGTGGCAACAATGGCATTGTGTGGCAACAATGGAAACAGTGGCATTGTGTGGCAACAATGGCATTGTGTGGCAACAATGGAAACAGTGGCATTGTGTGGCAACAATGGCATTGTGTGGCAACAATGGCATTGTGTGGCAACAATGGCAACAGTGGCATTGTGTGGCCACAATGGCATTGTGTGGCAACAATGGCAACGGTGGCATTGTTTGGCAACAATAGCATTGTGTGGCAACAATGGCAACAGTGGCATTGTGCGGCAACAATGGCAACAGTGGCATTGTTTGGCAACAATGGCATTGTGTGGCAACAATGGAAACAGTGCCATTGTGTGGCAACAATGGCATTGTGTGGCAACAATGGAAACAGTGGCATTGCGTGGCAACAATGGCATTGTGTGGCAACAATGGCATTGTGTGGCAACAATGGAAACAGTGGCATTGTGTGGCAACAATGGCATTGTGTGGCAACAATGGCATTGTGTGGCAACAATGGCAACAGTGGAATTGTGCGGCCACAACGGCATTGTGTGGCAACAATGGCAACGGTGGCATTGTTTGGCAACAATGGCATTGTGTGGCAACAATGGCAACAGTGGCATTGTGTGGCAACAGTGGCATTGTGTGGCAACAATGGCATTGTGTGACAACAATGGCATTGTGTGGCAACAATGGCAACAGTGGCATTGTGTGGCAACAATGGAAAAAGTGGCATTGTGTGGCAACAATGGCATTGTGCGGCAACAATGGAAACAGTGGCATTGTGTGGCAACAATGGCATTGTGTGGCAACAATGGAAACTGGCATTGTGTGGCAACAATGGCATTGTGCGGCAAAAATGGAAACAGTGGCATTGTGTGGCAACAATGGCATTGTGCGGCAACAATGGAAACAGTGGCATTGTGTGGCAACAATGGCATTGTGTGGCAACAATGGAAACAGTGGCATTGTGTGGCAACAATGGCATTGTGTGGCAACAATGGAAACAGTGGAATTGTGCGGCCACAATGGCATTCTGTGGCAACAATGGCAACGGTGGCATTGTTTGGCAACAATGGCATTGTGTGGCAACAATGGCAACAGTGGCATTGTGTGGCAACAGTGGCATTGTGTGGCAATAATGGCATTGTGACAACAATGGCATTGTGTGGCAACAATGGCAACAGTGGCATTGTGTGGCAACAATGGCAACAGTGGAATTGTGTGGCAACAATGGCATTGTGTGGCAACAATGGAAACAGTGTCATTGTGTTGCAACAATGGCATTGTGTGGCAACAATGGAAACAGTGGCATTGTGTGGCAACAATGGCAACGGTGGCATTGTGTGGCAACAATGGCATTGTGTGGCAAAAATGGCAACAGTGGCATTGTGTGGCCACAATGGCATTCTATGGCAACAATGGCAACGGTGGCATTGTTTGGCAACAATAGCATTGTGTGGCAACAATGGCAACAGTGGCATTGTGTGGCAACAATGGCATTGTGCGGCAACAATGCAAACAGTGGCATTGTGTGGCAACAATGGCATTGTGCGGTAACAATGGAAACAGTGGCATTGTGTGGCAACAATGGCAACAGTGGCATTTTGTAGCAAGAATGGCATTGTGCGGCAACAATGGAAACAGTGGCATTGTGTGGCAACAATGGCATTGTGTGGCAACAATGGGAACAGTGGCATTGTGTGGCAACAATGGCATTGTGCGACAACAATGGAGACAGTGGCATTGTGTGGCAACAATGGCATTGTGCGGCAACAATGGAAACAGTGGCATTGTGTGGCAACAATGGCATTGTGCGGCAACAATGGAAACAGTGGCATTGTGTGGCAACAATGGCATTGTTTGGTAAGAATTGCAGCGGTGGCATTGTGTGGCAACAATGGCATTGTTTGGTAAGAATTGCAGCGGTGGCATTGTGTGGCAACAATGGCATTGTTTGGTAAGAATTGCAACGGTGGCATTGTGTGGCAACAAATGAAAGAGTGGTATTGTTTGGCAACAATGGCATTGTTTGGCAACAAAGGCAACGGTGGCATTGTTTGGCAACAATGGCATTTTTTGGTAAGAATTGCAACGGTGGCATTGTGTGGCAACAATGGAAAGAGTGGTATTGTTTGGCAACAATGGCATTGTTTGGCAACAAAGGCAACGGTGGCATTGTTTGGCAACAATGGCATTGTGTGGCAACAAAGGAAACGGTGGCATTCTGTGGCAACAATGGCAACAGTGGCATTGTTTGGCAACAATGGCATTGTGTGGCAACAATGGAAACAGTGGCATTGTGTGGCAACAATGGCATTGTGTGGCAACAATGGAAACAGTGGCATTGTGTGGCAACAATGGCATTGTGTGGCAACAATGGAAACAGTGGCATTGTGTGGCAACAATGGCATTGTGTGGCAACAATGGCATTGTGTGGCAACAATGGCAACAGTGGCATTGTGTGGCCACAATGGCATTGTGTGGCAACAATGGCAACGGTGGCATTGTTTGGCAACAATAGCATTGTGTGGCAACAATGGCAACAGTGGCATTGTGCGGCAACAATGGCAACAGTGGCATTGTTTGGCAACAATGGCATTGTGTGGCAACAATGGAAACAGTGCCATTGTGTGGCAACAATGGCATTGTGTGGCAACAATGGAAACAGTGGCATTGCGTGGCAACAATGGCATTGTGTGGCAACAATGGCATTGTGTGGCAACAACGGAAACAGTGGCATTGTGTGGCAACAATGGCATTGTGTGGCAACAATGGCATTGTGTGGCAACAATGGCAACAGTGGAATTGTGCGGCCACAATGGCATTGTGTGGCAACAATGGCAACGGTGGCATTGTTTGGCAACAATGGCATTGTGTGGCAACAATGGCAACAGTGGCATTGTGTGGCAACAGTGGCATTGTGTGGCAACAATGGCATTGTGTGACAACAATGGCATTGTGTGGCAACAATGGCAACAGTGGCATTGTGTGGCAACAATGGAAAAAGTGGCATTGTGTGGCAACAATGGCATTGTGCGGCAACAATGGAAACAGTGGCATTGTGTGGCAACAATGGCATTGTGTGGCAACAATGGAAACTGGCATTGTGTGGCAACAATGGCATTGTGCGGCAAAAATGGAAACAGTGGCATTGTGTGGCAACAATGGCATTGTGCGGCAACAATGGAAACAGTGGCATTGTGTGGCAACAATGGCATTGTGTGGCAACAATGGAAACAGTGGCATTGTGTGGCAACAATGGCATTGTGTGGCAACAATGGAAACAGCGGCATTGTGTGGCAAAAATGGCTTTGTGTGGCAACAATGGCATTGTGTGGCAACAATGGAAACAGTGGCATTGTGTGGCAACAATGGCATTGTGTGGCAACAATGGCATTGTGTGGCAACAATGGCAACAGTGGAATTGTGCGGCCACAATGGCATTCTGTGGCAACAATGGCAACGGTGGCATTGTTTGGCAACAATGGCATTGTGTGGCAACAATGGCAACAGTGGCATTGTGTGGCAACAGTGGCATTGTGTGGCAACAATGGCATTGTGACAACAATGGCATTGTGTGGCAACAATGGCAACAGTGGCATTGTGTGGCAACAATGGCAACAGTGGAATTGTGTGGCAACAATGGCATTGTGTGGCAACAATGGAAACAGTGTCATTGTGTTGCAACAATGGCATTGTGTGGCAACAATGGAAACAGTGGCATTGTGTGGCAACAATGGCAACGGTGGCATTGTGTGGCCACAATGGCATTGTATGGCAACAATGGCAACGGTGGCATTGTTTGGCAACAATAGCATTGTGTGGCAACAATGGCAACAGTGGCATTGTGTGGCAACAATGGCATTGTGCGGCAACAATGCAAACAGTGGCATTGTGTGGCAACAATGGCATTGTGCGGCAACAATGGAAACAGTGGCATTGTGTGGCAACAATGGCAACAGTGGCATTTTGTAGCAACAATGGCATTGTGCGGCAAAAATGGAAACAGTGGCATTGTGTGGCAACAATGGCATTGTGTGGCAACAATGGGAACAGTGGCATTGTGTGGCAACAATGGCATCGTGCGGCAAAAATGGAAACAGTGGCATTGTGTGGCAACAATGGCATTGTATGGCAACAATGGAAACAGTGGCATTGTGTGGCAACAATGGCAACAGTGGCATTGTTTGGCAACAATGGCATTGTGTGGCAACAATGGCAACAGTGGCATTGTGTGGCAAAAATGGCCTTGTGTGGCAACAATGGCATTGTGTGGCAACAATGGCATTCTGCGGCAACAATGGAAACAGTGGCATTGTGTGGCAACAATGGCATTCTGCGGCAACAATGGAAACAGTGGCATTGTGTGGCAACAATGGCATTGTGTGGCAACAATGGCAACAGTGGCATTGTTTGGCAACAATGGCATTGTGTGGCAGCAATGGAAACAGTGGCATTGTGTGGCAACAATGGCATTGTGTGGCAACAATGGAAACAGTGGCATTGTGTGGCAACAATGGCATTGTGTGGCAACAATGGAAACAGTGGCATTGTGTGGCAACAATGGCATTGTGTGGCAACAATGGCATTGTGTGGCAACAATGGCAACAGTGGCATTGTGTGGCCACAATGACATTGTGTGGCAACAATGGCAACGGTGGCATTGTTTGGCAACAATGGCATTGTGTGGCAACAATGGCAACAGTGACATTCTGTGGCAACAATGGCAACAGTGGCATTGTTTGGCAACAATGGCATTGTGTGGCAACAATGGAAACAGTGGCATTGTGTGGCAACAATGGCATTGTGTGGCAACAATGGAAACAGTGGCATTGTGTGGCAACAATGGCATTGTGTGGCAACAATGGAAACAGTGGCATTGTGTGGCAACAATGGCATTGTGTGGCAACAATGGCATTGTGTGGCAACAATGGCAACAGTGGCATTGTGTGGCCACAATGGCATTGTGTGGCAACAATGGCAACGGTGGAATTGTTTGGCAACAATAGCATTGTGTGGCAACAATGGCAACAGTGGCATTGTGCGGCAACAATGGCAACAGTGGCATTGTTTGGCAACAATGGCATTGTGTGGCAACAATGGAAACAGTGCCATTGTGTGGCAACAATGGCATTGTGTGGCAACAATGGAAACAGTGGCATTGCGTGGCAACAATGGCATTGTGTGGCAACAATGGCATTGTGTGGCAACAATGGAAACAGTGGCATTGTGTGGCAACAATGGCATTGTGTGGCAACAATGGCATTGTGTGGCAACAATGGCAACAGTGGAATTGTGCGGCCACAACGGCATTGTGTGGCAACAATGGCAACGGTGGCATTGTTTGGCAACAATGGCATTGTGTGGCAACAATGGCAACAGTGGCATTGTGTGGCAACAGTGGCATTGTGTGGCAACAATGGCATTGTGTGACAACAATGGCATTGTGTGGCAACAATGGCAACAGTGGCATTGTGTGGCAACAATGGAAAAAGTGGCATTGTGTGGCAACAATGGCATTGTGCGGCAACAATGGAAACAGTGGCATTGTGTGGCAACAATGGCATTGTGTGGCAACAATGGAAACTGGCATTGTGTGGCAACAATGGCATTGTGCGGCAAAAATGGAAACAGTGGCATTGTGTGGCAACAATGGCATTGTGCGGCAACAATGGAAACAGTGGCATTGTGTGGCAACAATGGCATTGTGTGGCAACAATGGAAACAGTGGCATTGTGTGGCAACAATGGCATTGTGTGGCAACAATGGAAACAGTGGAATTGTGCGGCCACAATGGCATTCTGTGGCAACAATGGCAACGGTGGCATTGTTTGGCAACAATGGCATTGTGTGGCAACAATGGCAACAGTGGCATTGTGTGGCAACAGTGGCATTGTGTGGCAATAATGGCATTGTGACAACAATGGCATTGTGTGGCAACAATGGCAACAGTGGCATTGTGTGGCAACAATGGCAACAGTGGAATTGTGTGGCAACAATGGCATTGTGTGGCAACAATGGAAACAGTGTCATTGTGTTGCAACAATGGCATTGTGTGGCAACAATGGAAACAGTGGCATTGTGTGGCAACAATGGCAACGGTGGCATTGTGTGGCAACAATGGCATTGTGTGGCAAAAATGGCAACAGTGGCATTGTGTGGCCACAATGGCATTCTATGGCAACAATGGCAACGGTGGCATTGTTTGGCAACAATAGCATTGTGTGGCAACAATGGCAACAGTGGCATTGTGTGGCAACAATGGCATTGTGCGGCAACAATGCAAACAGTGGCATTGTGTGGCAACAATGGCATTGTGCGGTAACAATGGAAACAGTGGCATTGTGTGGCAACAATGGCAACAGTGGCATTTTGTAGCAAGAATGGCATTGTGCGGCAACAATGGAAACAGTGGCATTGTGTGGCAACAATGGCATTGTGTGGCAACAATGGGAACAGTGGCATTGTGTGGCAACAATGGCATTGTGCGACAACAATGGAGACAGTGGCATTGTGTGGCAACAATGGCATTGTGCGGCAACAATGGAAACAGTGGCATTGTGTGGCAACAATGGCATTGTGCGGCAACAATGGAAACAGTGGCATTGTGTGGCAACAATGGCATTGTTTGGTAAGAATTGCAGCGGTGGCATTGTGTGGCAACAATGGCATTGTTTGGTAAGAATTGCAGCGGTGGCATTGTGTGGCAACAATGGCATTGTTTGGTAAGAATTGCAACGGTGGCATTGTGTGGCAACAAATGAAAGAGTGGTATTGTTTGGCAACAATGGCATTGTTTGGCAACAAAGGCAACGGTGGCATTGTTTGGCAACAATGGCATTTTTTGGTAAGAATTGCAACGGTGGCATTGTGTGGCAACAATGGAAAGAGTGGTATTGTTTGGCAACAATGGCATTGTTTGGCAACAAAGGCAACGGTGGCATTGTTTGGCAACAATGGCATTGTGTGGCAACAAAGGAAACGGTAGCATTCTGTGGCAACAATGGCAACAGTGGCATTGTTTGGCAACAATGGCATTGTGTGGCAACAATGGAAACAGTGGCATTGTGTGGCAACAATGGCATTGTGTGGCAACAATGGAAACAGTGGCATTGTGTGGCAACAATGGCATTGTGTGGCAACAATGGAAACAGTGGCATTGTGTGGCAACAATGGCATTGTGTGGCAACAATGGCATTGTGTGGCAACAATGGCAACAGTGGCATTGTGTGGCCACAATGGCATTGTGTGGCAACAATGGCAACGGTGGCATTGTTTGGCAACAATAGCATTGTGTGGCAACAATGGCAACAGTGGCATTGTGCGGCAACAATGGCAACAGTGGCATTGTTTGGCAACAATGGCATTGTGTGGCAACAATGGAAACAGTGGCATTGCGTGGCAACAATGGCATTGTGTGGCAACAATGGCATTGTGTGGCAACAACGGAAACAGTGGCATTGTGTGGCAACAATGGCATTGTGTGGCAACAATGGCATTGTGTGGCAACAATGGCAACAGTGGAATTGTGCGGCCACAATGGCATTGTGTGGCAACAATGGCAACGGTGGCATTGTTTGGCAACAATGGCATTGTGTGGCAACAATGGCATTGTGTGGCAACAATGGCAACAGTGGCATTGTGTGGCAACAATGGAAAAAGTGGCATTGTGTGGCAACAATGGCATTGTGCGGCAACAATGGAAACAGTGGCATTGTGTGGCAACAATGGCATTGTGTGGCAACAATGGAAACTGGCATTGTGTGGCAACAATGGCATTGTGCGGCAAAAATGGAAACAGTGGCATTGTGTGGCAACAATGGCATTGTGCGGCAACAATGGAAACAGTGGCATTGTGTGGCAACAATGGCATTGTGTGGCAACAATGGAAACAGTGGCATTGTGTGGCAACAATGGCATTGTGTGGCAACAATGGAAACAGTGGAATTGTGCGGCCACAATGGCATTCTGTGGCAACAATGGCAACGGTGGCATTGTTTGGCAACAATGGCATTGTGTGGCAACAATGGCAACAGTGGCATTGTGTGGCAACAGTGGCATTGTGTGGCAATAATGGCATTGTGACAACAATGGCATTGTGTGGCAACAATGGCAACAGTGGCATTGTGTGGCAACAATGGCAACAGTGGAATTGTGTGGCAACAATGGCATTGTGTGGCAACAATGGAAACAGTGTCATTGTGTTGCAACAATGGCATTGTGTGGCAACAATGGAAACAGTGGCATTGTGTGGCAACAATGGCAACGGTGGCATTGTGTGGCAACAATGGCATTGTGTGGCAAAAATGGCAACAGTGGCATTGTGTGGCCACAATGGCATTCTATGGCAACAATGGCAACGGTGGCATTGTTTGGCAACAATAGCATTGTGTGGCAACAATGGCAACAGTGGCATTGTGTGGCAACAATGGCATTGTGCGGCAACAATGCAAACAGTGGCATTGTGTGGCAACAATGGCATTGTGCGGTAACAATGGAAACAGTGGCATTGTGTGGCAACAATGGCAACAGTGGCATTTTGTAGCAAGAATGGCATTGTGCGGCAACAATGGAAACAGTGGCATTGTGTGGCAACAATGGCATTGTGTGGCAACAATGGGAACAGTGGCATTGTGTGGCAACAATGGCATTGTGCGACAACAATGGAGACAGTGGCATTGTGTGGCAACAATGGCATTGTGCGGCAACAATGGAAACAGTGGCATTGTGTGGCAACAATGGCATTGTGCGGCAACAATGGAAACAGTGGCATTGTGTGGCAACAATGGCATTGTTTGGTAAGAATTGCAGCGGTGGCATTGTGTGGCAACAATGGCATTGTTTGGTAAGAATTGCAGCGGTGGCATTGTGTGGCAACAATGGCATTGTTTGGTAAGAATTGCAACGGTGGCATTGTGTGGCAACAAATGAAAGAGTGGTATTGTTTGGCAACAATGGCATTGTTTGGCAACAAAGGCAACGGTGGCATTGTTTGGCAACAATGGCATTTTTTGGTAAGAATTGCAACGGTGGCATTGTGTGGCAACAATGGCAACAGTGGCATTGTTTGGCAACAATGGCATTGTGTGGCAACAATGGAAACAGTGGCATTGTGTGGCAACAATGGCATTGTGTGGCAACAATGGAAACAGTGGCATTGTGTGGCAACAATGGCATTGTGTGGCAACAATGGAAACAGTGGCATTGTGTGGCAACAATGGCATTGTGTGGCAACAATGGCATTGTGTGGCAACAATGGCAACAGTGGCATTGTGTGGCCACAATGGCATTGTGTGGCAACAATGGCAACGGTGGCATTGTTTGGCAACAATAGCATTGTGTGGCAACAATGGCAACAGTGGCATTGTGCGGCAACAATGGCAACAGTGGCATTGTTTGGCAACAATGGCATTGTGTGGCAACAATGGAAACAGTGCCATTGTGTGGCAACAATGGCATTGTGTGGCAACAATGGAAACAGTGGCATTGCGTGGCAACAATGGCATTGTGTGGCAACAATGGCATTGTGTGGCAACAACGGAAACAGTGGCATTGTGTGGCAACAATGGCATTGTGTGGCAACAATGGCATTGTGTGGCAACAATGGCAACAGTGGAATTGTGCGGCCACAATGGCATTGTGTGGCAACAATGGCAACGGTGGCATTGTTTGGCAACAATGGCATTGTGTGGCAACAATGGCATTGTGTGGCAACAATGGCAACAGTGGCATTGTGTGGCAACAATGGAAAAAGTGGCATTGTGTGGCAACAATGGCATTGTGCGGCAACAATGGAAACAGTGGCATTGTGTGGCAACAATGGCATTGTGTGGCAACAATGGAAACTGGCATTGTGTGGCAACAATGGCATTGTGCGGCAAAAATGGAAACAGTGGCATTGTGTGGCAACAATGGCATTGTGCGGCAACAATGGAAACAGTGGCATTGTGTGGCAACAATGGCATTGTGTGGCAACAATGGAAACAGTGGCATTGTGTGGCAACAATGGCATTGTGTGGCAACAATGGAAACAGTGGCATTGTGTGGCAAAAATGGCTTTGTGTGGCAACAATGGCATTGTGTGGCAACAATGGAAACAGTGGCATTGTGTGGCAACAATGGCATTGTGTGGCAACAATGGCATTGTGTGGCAACAATGGCAACAGTGGAATTGTGCGGCCACAATGGCATTCTGTGGCAACAATGGCAACGGTGGCATTGTTTGGCAACAATGGCATTGTGTGGCAACAATGGCAACAGTGGCATTGTGTGGCAACAGTGGCATTGTGTGGCAACAATGGCATTGTGACAACAATGGCATTGTGTGGCAACAATGGCAACAGTGGCATTGTGTGGCAACAATGGCAACAGTGGAATTGTGTGGCAACAATGGCATTGTGTGGCAACAATGGAAACAGTGTCATTGTGTTGCAACAATGGCATTGTGTGGCAACAATGGAAACAGTGGCATTGTGTGGCAACAATGGCAACGGTGGCATTGTGTGGCAACAATGGCATTGTGTGGCAAAAATGGCAACAGTGGCATTGTGTGGCCACAATGGCATTGTATGGCAACAATGGCAACGGTGGCATTGTTTGGCAACAATAGCATTGTGTGGCAACAATGGCAACAGTGGCATTGTGTGGCAACAATGGCATTGTGCGGCAACAATGCAAACAGTGGCATTGTGTGGCAACAATGGCATTGTGCGGCAACAATGGAAACAGTGGCATTGTGGGGCAACAATGGCATTGTTTGGTAAGAATTGCAGCGGTGGCATTGTGTGGCAACAATGGCATTGTTTGGTAAGAATTGCAGCGGTGGCATTGTGTGGCAACAATGGCATTGTTTGGTAAGAATTGCAACTGTGGCATTGTGTGGCAACAATGGCATTGTTTGGTAAGAATTGCAACGGTGGCATTGTGTGGCAACAAATGAAAGAGTGGTATTGTTTGGCAACAATGGCATTGTTTGGCAACAAAGGCAACGGTGGCATTGTTTGGCAACAATGGCATTTTTTGGTAAGAATTGCAACGGTGGCATTGTGTGGCAACAATGGAAAGAGTGGTATTGTTTGGCAACAATGGCATTGTTTGGCAACAAAGGCAACGGTGGCATTGTTTGGCAACAATGGCATTGTGTGGCAACAATGGAAACAGTGGCATTGTGTGGAAACAATGGCATTGTGTGGCAACAATGGCATTGTGTGGCAACAATGGCAACAGTGGCATTGTATGGCCACAATGGCATTGTGTGGCAACAATGGCAACGGTGGCATTGTTTGGCAACAATGGCATTCTATGGCAACAATGGAAACAGTGGCATTGTGTGGCAACAATGGCAACAGTGGCATTGTTTGGCAACAATGGCATTGTGTGGCAACAATGGCAACAGTGGCATTGTGTGGCAAAAATGGCCTTGTGTGGCAACAATGGCATTGTGTGGCAACAATGGAAACAGTGGCATTTTGTGGCAACAATGGCATTCTGCGGCAACAATGGAAACAGTGGCATTGTGTGGCAACAATGGCATTGTGTGGCAACAATGGCAACAGTGGCATTGTTTGGCAACAATGGCATTGTGTGGCAACAATGGCAACAGTGGCATTGTGTGGCAACAATGGCATTGTGTGGCAACAATGGAAACAGTGGCATTGTGTGGTCACAATGGCATTGTGTGGCAACAATGGAAACAGTGGCATTGTGTGGCAACAATGGCATTGTGTGGCAACAATGGCAACAGTGGCATTGTTTGGCAACAATGGCATTGTGTGGCAACAATGGCAACAGTGGCATTGTGTGGCAACAATGGCATTGTGTGGCAACAATGGAAACAGTGGCATTGTGTGGCAACAATGGCATTGTGTGGCAACAATGGAAACAGTGGCATTGTGTGGCAACAATGGCATTGTGTGGCAACAATGGAAACAGTGGCATTGTGTGGCAACAATGGCATTGTGAGGCAACAATGGCATTGTGTGGCAACAATGGCAACAGTGGCATTGTGTGGCCACAATGGCATTGTGTGGCAACAATGGCAACGGTGGCATTATTTGGCAACAATAGCATTGTGTGGCAACAATGGCAACAGTGGCATTGTGTGGCAACAATGGCAACAGTGGCATTGTTTGGCAACAATGGCATTGTGTGGCAACAATGGAAACAGTGGCATTGTGTGGCAACAATGGCATTGTGTGGCAACAATGGAAACAGTGGCATTGTGTGGCAACAATGGCATTGTGTGGCAACAATGGCATTGTGTGGCAACAATGGAAACAGTGGCATTGTGTGGCAACAATGGAATTGTGTGGCAACAATGGCATTGTGTGGCAACAATGGCAACAGTGGAATTGTGCGGCCACAATGGCATTGTGTGGCAACAATGGCAACGGTAGCATTGTTTGGCAACAATGGCATTGTGTGGCAACAATGGCAACAGTGGCATTGTGTGCCAACAGTGGCATTGTGTGGCAACAATGGCATTGTGTGACAACAATGGCATTGTGTGGCCACAATGGCAACAGTGGCATTGTGTGGCAACAATGGAAAAAGTGGCATTGTGTGGCAACAGTGGCATTGTGCGGCAACAATGGAAACAGTGGCATTGTGTGGCAACAATGGCATTGTGTGGCAACAATGGAAACTGGCATTGTGTGGCAACAATGGCATTGTGCGGCAAAAATGGAAACAGTGGCATTGTGTGGCAACAATGGCATTGTGCGGCAACAATGGAAACAGTGGCATTGTGTGGCAACAATGGCATTGTGTGGCAACAATGGAAACAGTGGCATTGTGTGGCAACAATGGCATTGTGTGGCAACAATGGCATTGTGTGGCAACAATGGAAACGGTGGCATTGTGTGGCAACAATGGCATTGTGTGGCAACAATGGCATTGTGTGGCAACAATGGAAACAGTGGCATTGTGTGGCAACAATGGCATTGTGTGGCAACAATGGAAACAGTGGCATTGTGTGGCAACAATGGCATTGTGTGGCAACAATGGAAACAGTGGCATTGTTTGGCAACAATGGCATTGTGTGGCAACAATGGCATTGTGTGGCAACAATGGCAACAGTGGCATTGTGTGGCCACAATGGCATTGTGTGGCAACAATGGCAACGGTGGCATTGTTTGGCAACAATAGCATTGTGTGGCAACAATGGCAACAGTGGCATTGTGTGGCAACAATGGCAACAGTGGCATTGTTTGGCAGCAATGGCATTGTGTGGCAACAATGGAAACAGTGGCATTGTGTGTCAACAATGGCATTGTGTGGCAACAATGGAAACAGTGGCATTGTATGGCAACAATGGCATTGTGTGGCAACAATGGCATTGTGTGGCAACAATGGAAACAGTGGCATTGTGTGGCAACAATGGCATTGTGTGGCAACAATGGCATTGTGTGGCAACAATGGCAACGGTGGCATTGTTTGGCAACAATGGCATTGTGTGGCAACAATGGCAACAGTGGCATTGTGTGGCAACAGTGGCATTGTGTGGCAACAATGGCATTGTGTGACAACAATGGCATTGTGTGGCAACAATGCCAACAGTGGCATTGTGTGGCAACAATGGAAACAGTGGCATTGTGTGGCAACAATGACATTGTGCGGCAACAATGGAAACAGTGGCATTGTGTGGCAACAATGGCATTGTGTGGCAACAATGGCAACAGTGGCATTGTGTGGCAACAGTGGCATTGTGTGGCAACAATGGCATTGTGTGACAACAATGGCATTGTGTGGCAACAATGGCAACAGTGGCATTGTGTGGCAACAATGGAAAAAGTGGCATTGTGTGGCAACAATGGCATTGTGCGGCAAAAATGGAAACAGTGGCATTGTGTGGCAACAATGGCATTGTGCGGCAACAATGGAAACAGTGGCATTGTGTGGCAACAATGGCATTGTGTGGCAACAATGGAAACAGTGGCATTGTGTGGCAACAATGGCATTGTGTGGCAACAATGGCATTGTGTGGCAACAATGGCAACAGTGGCATTGTGTGGCCACAATGGCATTGTGTGGCAACAATGGCAACGGTGGCATTGTTTGGCAACAATAGCATTGTGTGGCAACAATGGCAACAGTGGCATTGTGTGGCAACAATGGCAACAGTGGCATTGTTTGGCAACAATGGCATTGTGTGGCAACAATGGAAACAGTGGCATTGTGTGGCAACAATGGCATTGTGTGGCAACAATGGAAACAGTGGCATTGTGTGGCAACAATGGCATTGTGTGGCAACAATGGCATTGTGTGGCAACAATGGAAACAGTGGCATTTTGTGGCAACAATGGCATTGTGTGGCAACAATGGCAACAGTGGCATTGTTTGGCAGCAATGGCATTGTGTGGCAACAATGGAAACAGTGGCATTGTGTGTCAACAATGGCATTGTGTGGCAACAATGGAAACAGTGGCATTGTGTGGCAACAATGGCATTGTGTGGCAACAATGGCATTGTGTGGCAACAATGGAAACAGTGGCATTGTGTGGCAACAATGGCATTGTGTGGCAACAATGGCATTGTGTGGCAACAATGGCAACGGTGGCATTGTTTGGCAACAATGGCATTGTGTGGCAACAATGGCAACAGTGGCATTGTGTGGCAAGAGTGGCATTGTGTGGCAACAATGGCATTGTGTGACAACAATGGCATTGTGTGGCAACAATGCCAACAGTGGCATTGTGTGGCAACAATGGAAACAGTGGCATTGTGTGGCAACGATGACATTGTGCGGCAACAATGGAAACAGTGGCATTGTGTGGCAACAATGGCATTGTGTGGCAACAATGGCAACAGTGGCATTGTGTGGCAACAGTGGCATTGTGTGGCAACAATGGCATTGTGTGACAACAATGGCATTGTGTGGCAACAATGGCAACAGTGGCATTGTGTGGCAACAATGGAAAAAGTGGCATTGTGTGGCAACAATGGCATTGTGCGGCAAAAATGGAAACAGTGGCATTGTGTGGCAACAATGGCATTGTGCGGCAACAATGGAAACAGTGGCATTGTGTGGCAACAATGGCATTGTGCGGCAACAATGGAAACAGTGGCATTGTGTGGCAACAATGGCATTGTGTGGCAACAATGGCATTGTGTGGCAACAATGGCAACAGTGGCATTGTGTGGCCACAATGGCATTGTGTGGCAACAATGGCAACGGTGGCATTATTTGGCAACAATAGCATTGTGTGGCAACAATGGCAACAGTGGCATTGTGTGGCAACAATGGCAACAGTGGCATTGTTTGGCAACAATGGCATTGTGTGGCAACAATGGAAACAGTGGCATTGTGTGGCAACAATGGCATTGTGTGGCAACAATGGAAACAGTGGCATTGTGTGGCAACAATGGCATTGTGTGGCAACAATGGCATTGTGTGGCAACAATGGAAACAGTGGCATTTTGTGGCAACAATGGCATTGTGTGGCAACAATGGCATTGTGTGGCAACAATGGCAACAGTGGAATTGTGCGGCCACAATGGCATTGTGTGGCAACAATGGCAACGGTGGCATTGTTTGGCAACAATGGCATTGTGTGGCAACAATGGCAACAGTGGCACTGTGTGGCAACAGTGGCATTGTGTGGCAACAATGGCATTGTGTGACAACAATGGCATTGTGTGGCAACAATGGCAACAGTGGCATTGTGTGGCAACAATGGAAAAAGTGGCATTGTGTGGCAACAATGGCATTGTGCGGCAACAATGGAAACAGTGGCATTGTGTGGCAACAATGGCATTGTGTGGCAACAATGGAAACTGGCATTGTGTGGCAACAATGGCATTGTGCGGCAACAATGGAAACAGTGGCATTGTGTGGAAACAATGGCATTGTGTGGCAACAATGGAAACAGTGGCATTGTGTGGCAACAATGGCATTGTGTGGCAACAATGGCAACAGTGGAATTGTGCGGCCACAATGGCATTGTGTGGCAACAATGGCAACGGTGGCATTGTGTGACAACAATGGCATTGTGTGGCAACAATGGCAACAGTGGCATTGTGTGGCAACAATGGAAAAAGTGGCATTGTGTGGCAACAATGGCATTGTGCGGCAACAATGGAAACAGTGGCATTGTGTGGCAACAATGGCATTGTGTGGCAACAATGGAAACTGGCATTGTGTGGCAACAATGGCATTGTGCGGCAAAAATGGAAACAGTGGCATTGTGTGGCAACAATGGCATTGTGCGGCAACAATGGAAACAATGGCATTGTGTGGCAACAATGGCATTGTGCGGCAACAATGGAAACAGTGGCATTGTGTGGCAACAATGGCATTGTGTGGCAACAATGGAAACAGTGGCATTGTGTGGCAACAGTGGCATTGTGCGGCCACAATGGCATTGTGTGGCAACAATGGAAACAGTGGCATTGTGTGGCAACAATGGCATTGTGTGACAACAATGGCATTGTGTGGCAACAATGCCAACAGTGGCATTGTGTGGCAACAATGGCATTGTGTGGCAACAATGGAAACAGTGGCATTGTGTGGCAACAATGGCATTGTGTGGCAACAATGGAAACAGTGGCATTGTGTGGCAACAATGGCATTGTGTGGCAACAATGGCATTGTGTGGCAACAATGGCAACAGTGGCATTGTGTGGCCACAATGGCATTGTGTGGCAACAATGGCAACGGTGGCATTGTTTGGCAACAATAGCATTGTGTGGCAACAATGGCAACAGTGGCATTGTGTGGCAACAATGGCAACAGTGGCATTGTTTGGCAACAATGGCATTGTGTGGCAACAATGGAAACAGTGGCATTGTGTGGCAACAATGGCATTGTGTGGCAACAATGGAAACAGTGGCATTGTGTGGCAACAATGGCATTGTGTGGCAACAATGGCATTGTGTGGCAACAATGGCAACGGTGGCATTGTTTGGCAACAATGGCATTGTGTGGCAACAATGGCAACAGTGGCATTGTGTGGCAACAGTGGCATTGTGTGGCAACAGTGGCATTGTGTGGCCACAATGGCATTGTGTGGCAACAATGGCAACGGTGGCATTGTTTGGCAACAATAGCATTGTGTGGCAACAATGGCAACTGTGGCATTGTGCGGCAAAAATGGAAACAGTGGCATTGTGTGGCAACAATGGCATTGTGCGGCAACAATGGAAACAGTGGCATTGTGTGGCAACAATGGCATTGTGTGGCAACAATGGAAACAGTGGCATTGTGTGGCAACAATGGCATTGTGTGGCAACAATGGAAACAGTGGCATTGTGTGGCAAAAATGGCTTTGTGTGGCAACAATGGCATTGTGTGGCAACAATGGAAACAGTGGCATTGTGTGGCAACAATTGCATTGTGTGGCAACAATGGCATTGTGTGGCAAAAATGGCAACAGTGGCATTGTGCGGCCACAATGGCATTGTGTGGCAACAATGGCAACGGTGGCATTGTTTGGCAACAATGGAAACAATGGCATTGTGTGGTAACAATACCATTGTATGGCAACAATGGCAACGGTGGCGTTGTTTGGCAACAATGGCATTGTGTGGCAACAATGGAAACAGTGGCATTGTGTGGCAACAATGGCATTGTTTGGCAACAATGGCAACGGTGGCATTGTGTGGCAACAATGGCATTGTGTGGCAACAATGGCAACGGTGGCATTTTTTGGCAACAATGGCATTGTGTGGCAACAATGGAAACAGTGGCATTGTGTGGCAACAATGGCATTCTGTGGCAACAATGGCATTGTGTGGCAACAATGGAAACAGTGGCATTGTGTGGCAACAATGGCATTGTGTGGCAACAATGGCAACGGTGGCATTGTTTTGCAACAATGGCATTGTGTGGCAACAATGGCAACAGTGGCATTGTGTGGCAACAGTGGCATTGTGTGGCAACAATGGCATTGTGTGACAACAATGGCATTGTGTGGCAACAATGGCAACAGTGGCATTGTGTGGCAACAATGGAAAAAGTGGCATTGTGTGGCAACAATGGCATTGTGCGGCAACAATGGAAACAGTGGCATTGTGTGGCAACAATGGCATTGTGTGGCAACAATGGAAACTGGCATTGTGTGGCAACAATGGCATTGTGCGGCAAAAATGGAAACAGTGGCATTGTGTGGCAACAATGGCATTGTGCGGCAACAATGGAAACAGTGGCATTGTGTGGCAACAATGGCATTGTGTGGCAACAATGGAAACAGTGGCATTGTGTGGCAACAATGGCATTGTGTGGCAACAATGGAAACAGTGGCATTGTGTGGCAAAAGTGGCTTTGTGTGGCAACAATGGAAACAGTGGCATTGTGTGGCAACAATGGCAACAGTGGCATTGTTTGGTAACAATGGCATTGTGTGGCTACAATGGAAACAGTGGCATTGTGTGGCAACAATGGCAACAGTGGCATTGTTTGGCAACAATGGCATTGTGTGGCAACAATGGCATTGTGTGGCAACAATGGAAACAGTGGCATTGTGTGGCAACAATGGCATTGTGTGGCAACAATGGCAACAGTGGCATTCTGTGGCAACAATGGCACTGTGTGGCAACAATGGAAACATTGGCATTGTGTGGCAACAATGGCATTGTGTGGCAACAATGGAAACAGTGGCATTGTGTGGCAACAATGGCAATAGTGGCATTGTGTGGCAACAGTGGCATTGTGTGGCAAAAATGGCATTGTCTGACAACAATGGCATTGTGTGGCAACAATGGAAACAGTAGCATTGTGTGGCAACAATGGCATTGTTTGGCAACAGAGGCAACGGTGGCATTGTTTGGCAACAATGGAAACAGTGCCTTTGTGTAGCAACAATGGCATTGTGTGGCAACAATGGCAACAGTGGCATTGTGTGGCAACAATGGAAAAAGTGGCATTGTGTGGCAACAATGGCATTGTGCGACAAAAATGGAAACAGTGGCATTGTGTGGCAACAATGGCATTGTGCGGCAACAATGGAAACAGTGGCATTGTGTGGCAACAATGGCATTGTGTGGCAACAATGGAAACAGTGGCATTGTGTGGCAACAATGGCATTGTGTGGCAACAATGGCATTGTGTGGCAACAATGGCAACAGTGGAATTGTGCGGCCACAATGGCATTGTGTGGCAACAATGGCAACGGTGGCATTGTTTGGCAACAATGGCATTGTGTGGCAACAATGGCAACAGTGGCACTGTGTGGCAACAGTGGCATTGTGTGGCAACAATGGCATTGTGTGACAACAATGGCATTGTGTGGCAACAATGGCAACAGTGGCATTGTGTGGCAACAATGGAAAAAGTGGCATTGTGTGGCAACAATGGCATTGTGCGGCAACAATGGAAACAGTGGCATTGTGTGGCAACAATGGCATTGTGTGGCAACAATGGAAACTGGCATTGTGTGGCAACAATGGCATTGTGCGGCAAAAATGGAAACAGTGGCATTGTGTGGCAACAATGGCATTGTGCGGCAACAATTGAAACAGTGGCATTGTGTGGCAACAATGGCATTGTGCGGCAACAATGGAAACAGTGGCATTGTGTGGAAACAATGGCATTGTGTGGCAACAATGGAAACAGTGGCATTGTGTGGCAAAAATGGCTTTGTGTGGCAACAATGGCATTGTGTGGCAACAATGGAAACAGTGGCATTGTGTGGCAACAATGGCATTGTGTGGCAACAATGGCAACAGTGGAATTGTGCAGCCACAATGGCATTGTGTGGCAACAATGGCAACGGTGGCATTGTTTGGCAACAATGGCATTGTGTGGCAACAATGGCAACAGTAGCATTGTGTGGCAACAGTGGCATTGTGTGGAACAATGGCATTGTGTGACAACAATGGCATTGTGTGGCAACAATGGCAACAGTGGCATTGTGTGGCAACAATGGAAAAAGTGGCATTGTGTGGCAACAATGGCATTGTGCGGCAACAATGAAAACAGTGGCATTGTGTGGCAACAATGGCATTGTGTGGCAACAATGGAAACTGGCATTGTGTGGCAAGAATGGCATTGTGCGGCAAAAATGGAAACAGTGGCATTGTGTGGCAACAATGGCATTGTGCGGCAACAATGGAAACAGTGGCATTGTGTGGCAACAATGGCATTGTGTGGCAACAATGGAAACAGTGGCATTTTGTGGCAACAGTGGCATTGTGCGGCCACAATGGCATTGTGTGGCAACAATGGAAACAGTGGCATTGTGTGGCAACAATGGCATTGTGTGACAACAATGGCATTGTGTGGCAACAATGCCAACAGTGGCATTGTGTGGCAACAATGGCATTGTGTGGCAACAATGGAAACAGTGGCATTGTGTGGCAACAATGGCATTGTGTGGCAACAATGGAAACAGTGGCATTGTGTGGCAACAATGGCATTGTGTGGCAACAATGGCATTGTGTGGCAACAATGGCAACAGTGGCATTGTGTGGCCACAATGGCATTGTGTGGCAACAATGGCAACGGTGGCATTGTTTGGCAACAATAGCATTGTGTGGCAACAATGGCAACAGTGGCATTGTGTGGCAACAATGGCAACAGTGGCATTGTTTGGCAACAATGGCATTGTGTGGCAACAATGGAAACAGTGGCATTGTGTGGCAACAATGGCATTGTGTGGCAACAATGGAAACAGTGGCATTGTGTGGCAACAATGGCATTGTGTGGCAACAATGGCATTGTGTGGCAACAATGGCAACGGTGGCATTGTTTGGCAACAATGGCATTGTGTGGCAACAATGGCAACAGTGGCATTCTGTGGCAACAGTGGCATTGTGTGGCAACAATGGCATTGTGTGACAACAATGGCATTGTGTGGCAACAATGGCAACAGTGGCATTGTGTGGCAACAATGGAAAAAGTGGCATTGTGTGGCAACAATGGCATTGTGCGGCAACAATGGAAACAGTGGCATTGTGTGGCAACAATGGCATTGTGTGGCAACAATGGAAACTGGCATTGTGTGGCAACAATGGCATTGTGCGGCAAAAATGGAAACAGTGGCATTGTGTGGCAACAATGGCATTGTGCGGCAACAATTGAAACAGTGGCATTGTGTGGCAACAATGGCATTGTGCGGCAACAATGGAAACAGTGGCATTGTGTGGAAACAATGGCATTGTGTGGCAACAATGGAAACAGTGGCATTGTGTGGCAAAAATGGCTTTGTGTGGCAACAATGGCATTGTGTGGCAACAATGGAAACAGTGGCATTGTGTGGCAACAATGGCATTGTGTGGCAACAATGGCAACAGTGGAATTGTGCAGCCACAATGGCATTGTGTGGCAACAATGGCAACGGTGGCATTGTTTGGCAACAATGGCATTGTGTGGCAACAATGGCAACAGTAGCATTGTGTGGCAACAGTGGCATTGTGTGGAACAATGGCATTGTGTGACAACAATGGCATTGTGTGGCAACAATGGCAACAGTGGCATTGTGTGGCAACAATGGAAAAAGTGGCATTGTGTGGCAACAATGGCATTGTGCGGCAACAATGGAAACAGTGGCATTGTGTGGCAACAATGGCATTGTGTGGCAACAATGGAAACTGGCATTGTGTGGCAAGAATGGCATTGTGCGGCAAAAATGGAAACAGTGGCATTGTGTGGCAACAATGGCATTGTGCGGCAACAATGGAAACAGTGGCATTGTGTGGCAACAATGGCATTGTGTGGCAACAATGGAAACAGTGGCATTTTGTGGCAACAGTGGCATTGTGCGGCCACAATGGCATTGTGTGGCAACAATGGAAACAGTGGCATTGTGTGGCAACAATGGCATTGTGTGACAACAATGGCATTGTGTGGCAACAATGCCAACAGTGGCATTGTGTGGCAACAATGGCATTGTGTGGCAACAATGGAAACAGTGGCATTGTGTGGCAACAATGGCATTGTGTGGCAACAATGGAAACAGTGGCATTGTGTGGCAACAATGGCATTGTGTGGCAACAATGGCATTGTGTGGCAACAATGGCAACAGTGGCATTGTGTGGCCACAATGGCATTGTGTGGCAACAATGGCAACGGTGGCATTGTTTGGCAACAATAGCATTGTGTGGCAACAATGGCAACAGTGGCATTGTGTGGCAACAATGGCAACAGTGGCATTGTTTGGCAACAATGGCATTGTGTGGCAACAATGGAAACAGTGGCATTGTGTGGCAACAATGGCATTGTGTGGCAACAATGGAAACAGTGGCATTGTGTGGCAACAATGGCATTGTGTGGCAACAATGGCATTGTGTGGCAACAATGGCAACGGTGGCATTGTTTGGCAACAATGGCATTGTGTGGCAACAATGGCAACAGTGGCATTCTGTGGCAACAGTGGCATTGTGTGGCAACAATGGCATTGTGTGGCAACAATGGCATTGTGCGGCAAAAATGGAAACAGTGGCATTGTGTGGCAACAATGGCATTGTGCGGCAACAATGGAAACAGTGGCATTGTGTGGCAACAATGGCATTGTGTGGCAACAATGGAAACAGTGGCATTGTGTGGCAACAATGGCATTGTGTGGCAACAATGGAAACAGTGGCATTGTGTGGCAAAAATGGCTTTGTGTGGCAACAATGGCATTGTGTGGCAACAATGGAAACAGTGGCATTGTGTGGCAACAATTGCATTGTGTGGCAACAATGGCATTGTGTGGCAAAAATGGCAACAGTGGAATTGTGCGGCCACAATGGCATTGTGTGGCAACAATGGCAACGGTGGCATTCTTTGGCAACAATGGAAACAATGGCATTGTGTGGTAACAATACCATTGTATGGCAACAATGGCAACGGTGGCGTTGTTTGGCAACAATGGCATTGTGTGGCAACAATGGAAACAGTGGCATTGTGTGGCAACAATGGCATTGTTTGGCAACAATGGCAACGGTGGTATTGTGTGGCAACAATGGCATTGTGTGGGAACAATGGCAACGGTGGCATTTTTTGGCAACAATGGCATTGTGTGGCAACAATGGAAACAGTGGCATTGTGTGGCAACAATGGCATTCTGTGGCAACAATGGCATTGTGTGGCAACAATGGAAACAGTGGCATTGTGTGGCAACAATGGCATTGTGTGGCAACAATGGCAACGGTGGCATTGTGTGACAACAATGGCATTGTGTGGCAACAATGGCAACAGTGGCATTGTGTGGCAACAGTGGCATTGTGTGGCAACAATGGCATTGTGTGACAACAATGGCATTGTGTGGCAACAATGGCAACAGTGGCATTGTGTGGCAACAATGGAAAAAGTGGCATTGTGTGGCAACAATGGCATTGTGCGGCAACAATGGCATTGTGCGGCAACAATGGAAACAGTGGCATTGTGTGGCAACAATGGCATTGTGTGGCAACAATGGAAACTGGCATTGTGTGGCAAGAATGGCATTGTGCGGCAAAAATGGAAACAGTGGCATTGTGTGGCAACAATGGCATTGTGCGGCAACAATGGAAACAGTGGCATTGTGTGGCAACAATGGCATTGTGTGGCAACAATGGAAACAGTGGCATTTTGTGGCAACAGTGGCATTGTGCGGCCACAATGGCATTGTGTGGCAACAATGGAAACAGTGGCATTGTGTGGCAACAATGGCATTGTGTGACAACAATGGCATTGTGTGGCAACAATGCCAACAGTGGCATTGTGTGGCAACAATGGCATTGTGTGGCAACAATGGAAACAGTGGCATTGTGTGGCAACAATGGCATTGTGTGGCAACAATGGAAACAGTGGCATTGTGTGGCAACAATGGCATTGTGTGGCAACAATGGCATTGTGTGGCAACAATGGCAACAGTGGCATTGTGTGGCCACAATGGCATTGTGTGGCAACAATGGCAACGGTGGCATTGTTTGGCAACAATAGCATTGTGTGGCAACAATGGCAACAGTGGCATTGTGTGGCAACAATGGCAACAGTGGCATTGTTTGGCAACAATGGCATTGTGTGGCAACAATGGAAACAGTGGCATTGTGTGGCAACAATGGCATTGTGTGGCAACAATGGAAACAGTGGCATTGTGTGGCAACAATGGCATTGTGTGGCAACAATGGCATTGTGTGGCAACAATGGCAACGGTGGCATTGTTTGGCAACAATGGCATTGTGTGGCAACAATGGCAACAGTGGCATTCTGTGGCAACAGTGGCATTGTGTGGCAACAATGGCATTGTGTGGCAACAATGGCATTGTGCGGCAAAAATGGAAACAGTGGCATTGTGTGGCAACAATGGCATTGTGCGGCAACAATGGAAACAGTGGCATTGTGTGGCAACAATGGCATTGTGTGGCAACAATGGAAACAGTGGCATTGTGTGGCAACAATGGCATTGTGTGGCAACAATGGAAACAGTGGCATTGTGTGGCAAAAATGGCTTTGTGTGGCAACAATGGCATTGTGTGGCAACAATGGAAACAGTGGCATTGTGTGGCAACAATTGCATTGTGTGGCAACAATGGCATTGTGTGGCAAAAATGGCAACAGTGGAATTGTGCGGCCACAATGGCATTGTGTGGCAACAATGGCAACGGTGGCATTCTTTGGCAACAATGGAAACAATGGCATTGTGTGGTAACAATACCATTGTATGGCAACAATGGCAACGGTGGCGTTGTTTGGCAACAATGGCATTGTGTGGCAACAATGGAAACAGTGGCATTGTGTGGCAACAATGGCATTGTTTGGCAACAATGGCAACGGTGGTATTGTGTGGCAACAATGGCATTGTGTGGGAACAATGGCAACGGTGGCATTTTTTGGCAACAATGGCATTGTGTGGCAACAATGGAAACAGTGGCATTGTGTGGCAACAATGGCATTCTGTGGCAACAATGGCATTGTGTGGCAACAATGGAAACAGTGGCATTGTGTGGCAACAATGGCATTGTGTGGCAACAATGGCAACGGTGGCATTGTGTGACAACAATGGCATTGTGTGGCAACAATGGCAACAGTGGCATTGTGTGGCAACAGTGGCATTGTGTGGCAACAATGGCATTGTGTGACAACAATGGCATTGTGTGGCAACAATGGCAACAGTGGCATTGTGTGGCAACAATGGAAAAAGTGGCATTGTGTGGCAACAATGGCATTGTGCGGCAACAATGGAAACAGTGGCATTGTGTGGCAACAATGGCATTGTGTGGCAACAATGGAAACTGGCATTGTGTGGCAACAATGGCATTGTGCGGCAAAAATGGAAACAGTGGCATTGTGTGGCAACAATGGCATTGTGCGGCAACAATGGAAACAGTGGCATTGTGTGGCAACAATGGCATTGTGTGGCAACAATGGAAACAGTGGCATTGTGTGGCAACAATGGCATTGTGTGGCAACAATGGAAACAGTGGCATTGTGTGGCAAAAGTGGCTTTGTGTGGCAACAATGGAAACAGTGGCATTGTGTGGCAACAATGGCAACAGTGGCATTGTTTGGCAACAATGGCATTGTGTGGCTACAATGGAAACAGTGGCATTGTGTGGCAACAATGGCAACAGTGGCATTGTTTGGCAACAATGGCATTGTGTGGCAACAATGGCATTGTGTGGCAACAATGGAAACAGTGGCATTGTGTGGCAACAATGGCATTGTGTGGCAACAATGGCAACAGTGGCATTCTGTGGCAACAATGGCACTGTGTGGCAACAATGGAAACATTGGCATTGTGTGGCAACAATGGCATTGTGTGGCAACAATGGAAACAGTGGCATTGTGTGGCAACAATGGCAATAGTGGCATTGTGTGGCAACAGTGGCATTGTGTGGCAACAATGGCATTGTCTGACAACAATGGCATTGTGTGGCAACAATAGAAACAGTAGCATTGTGTGGCAACAATGGCATTGTTTGGCAACAGAGGCAACGGTGGCATTGTTTGGCAACAATGGAAACAGTGCCTTTGTGTAGCAACAATGGCATTGTGTGGCAACAATGGCAACAGTGGCATTGTGTGGCAACAATGGAAACAGTGGCATTGTGTGGCAACAATGGCATTGTGTGGCAACAATGGAAACAGTGGCATTGTGCGGCCACAATGGCATTGTGTGGCAACAATGGCAACGGTGGCATTGTTTGGCAACAATGGCATTGTGTGGCTACAATGGAAACAGTGGCATTGTGCGGCCACAATGGCATTGTTTGGCAACAATGGAAACAGTGCCATTGTTTGGCCACAATGGCATTGTGTGGCTACAATGGCAACAGTGGCATTGTGTGGCAACAATGGAAACAGTAGCATTGTCTGGCAACAATGGCACTGTGTGGCAACAATGGCAACAGTGGCATTGTTTGGCAACAATGGAATTGTGTGGCAACAATGGAAACAGTGGCATTGTGTGGCAACAATGGCATTGTGTGGCAACAATGGAAACAGTGGCATTGTGCGGCCACAATGGCATTGTGTGGCAACAATGGCAACGGTGGCATTGTTTGGCAACAATGGCATTGTGTGGCAACAATGGCAACAGTGGCATTGTGTGGCAACAGTGGCATTGTGTGGCAACAATGGCATTGTGTGACAACAATGGCATTGTGTGGCAACAATGGAAACAGTGGCATTGTGTGGCAACAATGGCATTGTTTGGCAACAGACGCAACGGTGGCATTGTTTGGCAACAATGGCATTGTGTGGCTACAATGGCAACAGTGGCATTGTGTGGCAACAATGGAAACAGTAGCATTGTGTGGCAACAATGGCATTATGCGGCAACAATGGAAACAGTGGCATTGTGTGGCAACAATGGCATTGTGCGGCAACAATGGAAACAGTGGCATTGTGTGGCAACAATGGCATTGTTTGGCAACAATGGCATTGTGCGGCAACAATGGAAACAGTGGCATTGTGTGGCCACAATGGCATTGTGTGGCAACAATGGCAACGGTGGCATTATTTGGCAACAATAGCATTGTGTGGCAACAATGGCAACAGTGGCATTGTGTGGCAACAATGGCAACAGTGGCATTGTTTGGCAACAATGGCATTGTGTGGCAACAATGGAAACAGTGGCATTGTGTGGCAACAATGGCATTGTGTGGCAACAATGGAAACAGTGGCATTGTGTGGCAACAATGGCATTGTGTGGCAACAATGGCATTGTGTGGCAACAATGGAAACAGTGGCATTTTGTGGCAACAATGGCATTGTGTGGCAACAATGGCATTGTGTGGCAACAATGGCAACAGTGGAATTGTGCGGCCACAATGGCATTGTGTGGCAACAATGGCAACGGTGGCATTGTTTGGCAACAATGGCATTGTGTGGCAACAATGGCAACAGTGGCACTGTGTGGCAACAGTGGCATTGTGTGGCAACAATGGCATTGTGTGACAACAATGGCATTGTGTGGCAACAATGGCAACAGTGGCATTGTGTGGCAACAATGGAAAAAGTGGCATTGTGTGGCAACAATGGCATTGTGCGGCAACAATGGAAACAGTGGCATTGTGTGGCAACAATGGCATTGTGTGGCAACAATGGAAACTGGCATTGTGTGGCAACAATGGCATTGTGCGGCAAAAATGGAAACAGTGGCATTGTGTGGCAACAATGGCATTGTGCGGCAACAATTGAAACAGTGGCATTGTGTGGCAACAATGGCATTGTGCGGCAACAATGGAAACAGTGGCATTGTATGGAAACAATGGCATTGTGTGGCAACAATGGAAACAGTGGCATTGTGTGGCAAAAATGGCTTTGTGTGGCAACAATGGCATTGTGTGGCAACAATGGAAACAGTGGCATTGTGTGGCAACAATGGCATTGTGTGGCAACAATGGCAACAGTGGAATTGTGCGGCCACAATGGCATTGTGTGGCAACAATGGCAACGGTGGCATTGTGTGACAACAATGGCATTGTGTGGCAACAATGGCAACAGTGGCATTGTGTGGCAACAATGGAAAAAGTGGCATTGTGTGGCAACAATGGCATTGTGCGGCAACAATGGAAACAGTGGCATTGTGTGGCAACAATGGCATTGTGTGGCAACAATGGAAACTGGCATTGTGTGGCAACAATGGCATTGTGCGGCAAAAATGGAAACAGTGGCATTGTGTGGCAACAATGGCATTGTGCGGCAACAATGGAAACAGTGGCATTGTGTGGCAACAATGGCATTGTGCGGCAACAATGGAAACAGTGGCATTGTGTGGCAACAATGGCATTGTGTGGCAACAATGGAAACAGTGGCATTGTGTGGCAACAGTGGCATTGTGCGGCCACAATGGCATTGTGTGGCAACAATGGAAACAGTGGCATTGTGTGGCAACAATGGCATTGTGTGACAACAATGGCATTGTGTGGCAACAATGCCAACAGTGGCATTGTGTGGCAACAATGGCATTGTGTGGCAACAATGGAAACAGTGGCATTGTGTGGCAACAATGGCATTGTGTGGCAACAATGGAAACAGTGGCATTGTGTGGCAACAATGGCATTGTGTGGCAACAATGGCATTGTGTGGCAACAATGGCAACAGTGGCATTGTGTGGCCACAATGGCATTGTGTGGCAACAATGGCAACGGTGGCATTGTTTGGCAACAATAGCATTGTGTGGCAACAATGGCAACAGTGGCATTGTGTGGCAACAATGGCAACAGTGGCATTGTTTGGCAACAATGGCATTGTGTGGCAACAATGGAAACAGTGGCATTGTGTGGCAACAATGGCATTGTGTGGCAACAATGGAAACAGTGGCATTGTGTGGCAACAATGGCATTGTGTGGCAACAATGGCATTGTGTGGCAACAATGGCAACGGTGGCATTGTTTGGCAACAATGGCATTGTGTGGCAACAATGGCAACAGTGGCCTTCTGTGGCAACAGTGGCATTGTGTGGCAACAATGGCATTGTGTGACAACAATGGCATTGTGTGGCAACAATGGCAACTGTGGCATTGTGTGGCAACAATGGAAAAAGTGGCATTGTGTGGCAACAATGGCATTGTGCGGCAACAATGGAAACAGTGGCATTGTGTGGCAACAATGGCATTGTGTGGCAACAATGGCATCTGGCATTGTGTGGCAACAATGGCATTGTGCGGCAAAAATGGAAACAGTGGCATTGTGTGGCAACAATGGCATTGTGCGGCAACAATGGAAACAGTGGCATTGTGTGGCAACAATGGCATTGTGTGGCAACAATGGAAACAGTGGCATTGTGTGGCAACAATGGCATTGTGTGGCAACAATGGAAACAGTGGCATTGTGTGGCAAAAATGGCTTTGTGTGGCAACAATGGCATTGTGTGGCAACAATGGAAACAGTGGCATTGTGTGGCAACAATTGCATTGTGTGGCAACAATGGCATTGTGTGGCAAAAATGGCAACAGTGGCATTGTGCGGCCACAATGGCATTGTGTGGCAACAATGGCAACGGTGGCATTGTTTGGCAACAATGGAAACAATGGCATTGTGTGGTAACAATACCATTGTATGGCAACAATGGCAACGGTGGCGTTGTTTGGCAACAATGGCATTGTGTGGCAAAAATGGAAACAGTGGCATTGTGTGGCAACAATGGCATTGTTTGGCAACAATGGCAACGGTGGCATTGTGTGGCAACAATGGCATTGTGTGGCAACAATGGCAACGGTGGCATTTTTTGGCAACAATGGCATTGTGTGGCAACAATGGAAACAGTGGCATTGTGTGGCAACAATGGCATTCTGTGGCAACAATGGCATTGTGTGGCAACAATGGCAACAGTGGCATTGTGTGGCAACAGTGGCATTGTGTGGCAACAATGGCATTGTGTGACAACAATGGCATTGTGTGGCAACAATGGCAACAGTGGCATTGTGTGGCAACAATGGAAAAAGTGGCATTGTGTGGCAACAATGGCATTGTGCGGCAACAATGGAAACAGTGGCATTGTGTGGCAACAATGGCATTGTGTGGCAACAATGGAAACTGGCATTGTGTGGCAACAATGGCATTGTGCGGCAAAAATGGAAACAGTGGCATTGTGTGGCAACAATGGCATTGTGCGGCAACAATGGAAACAGTGGCATTGTGTGGCAACAATGGCATTGTGTGGCAACAATGGAAACAGTGGCATTGTGTGGCAACAATGGCATTGTGTGGCAACAATGGAAACAGTGGCATTGTGTGGCAAAAGTGGCTTTGTGTGGCAACAATGGAAACAGTGGCATTGTGTGGCAACAATGGCAACAGTGGCATTGTTTGGCAACAATGGCATTGTGTGGCTACAATGGAAACAGTGGCATTGTGTGGCAACAATGGCAACAGTGGCATTGTTTGGCAACAATGGCATTGTGTGGCAACAATGGCATTGTGTGGCAACAATGGAAACAGTGGCATTGTGTGGCAACAATGGCATTGTGTGGCAACAATGGCAACAGTGGCATTCTGTGGCAACAATGGCACTGTGTGGCAACAATGGAAACATTGGCATTGTGTGGCAACAATGGCATTGTGTGGCAACAATGGAAACAGTGGCATTGTGTGGCAACAATGGCAATAGTGGCATTGTGTGGCAACAGTGGCATTGTGTGGCAAAAATGGCATTGTCTGACAACAATGGCATTGTGTGGCAACAATGGAAACAGTAGCATTGTGTGGCAACAATGGCATTGTTTGGCAACAGAGGCAACGGTGGCATTGTTTGGCAACAATGGAAACAGTGCCTTTGTGTAGCAACAATGGCATTGTGTGGCAACAATGGCAACAGTGGCATTGTGTGGCAACAATGAAAAAAGTGGCATTGTGTGGCAACAATGGCATTGTGCGGCAAAAATGGAAACAGTGGCATTGTGTGGCAACAATGGCATTGTGCGGCAACAATGGAAACAGTGGCATTGTGTGGCAACAATGGCATTGTGTGGCAACAATGGAAACAGTGGCATTGTGTGGCAACAATGGCATTGTGTGGCAACAATGGCATTTTGTGGCAACAATGGCAACAGTGGCATTGTGTGGCCACAATGGCATTGTGTGGCAACAATGGCAACGGTGGCATTGTTTGGCAACAATAGCATTGTGTGGCAACAATGGCAACAGTGGCATTGTGTGGCAACAATGGCAACAGTGGCATTGTTTGGCAACAATGACATTGTGTGGCAACAATGGAAACAGTGGCATTGTGTGGCAACAATGGCATTGTGTGGCAACAATGGAAACAGTGGAATTGTGTGGCAACAATGGCATTGTGTGGCAACAATGGCATTGTGTGGCAACAATGGAAACAGTGGCATTTTGTGGCAACAATGGCATTGTGTGGCAACAATGGCATTGTGTGGCAACAATGGCAACAGTGGAATTGTGCGGCCACAATGGCATTGTGTGGCAACAATGGCAACGGTGGCATTGTTTGGCAACAATGGCATTGTGTGGCAACAACGGCAACAGTGGCACTGTGTGGCAACAGTGGCATTGTGTGGCAACAATGGCATTGTGTGACAACAATGGCATTGTGTGGCAACAATGGCAACAGTGGCATTGTGTGGCAACAATGGAAAAAGTGGCATTGTGTGGCAACAATGGCATTGTGCGGCAACAATGGAAACAGTGGCATTGTGTGGCAACAATGGCATTGTGTGGCAACAATGGAAACTGGCATTGTGTGGCAACAATGGCATTGTGCGGCAAAAATGGAAACAGTGGCATTGTGTGGCAACAATGGCATTGTGCGGCAACAATTGAAACAGTGGCATTGTGTGGCAACAATGGCATTGTGCGGCAACAATGGAAACAGTGGCATTGTGTGGAAACAATGGCATTGTGTGGCAACAATGGAAACAGTGGCATTGTGTGGCAAAAATGGCTTTGTGTGGCAACAATGGCATTGTGTGGCAACAATGGAAACAGTGGCATTGTGTGGCAACAATGGCATTGTGTGGCAACAATGGCAACAGTGGAATTGTGCGGCCACAATGGCATTGTGTGGCAACAATGGCAACGGTGGCATTGTTTGGCAACAATGGCATTGTGTGGCAACAATGGCAACAGTAGCATTGTGTGGCAACAGTGGCATTGTGTGGAACAATGGCATTGTGTGACAACAATGGCATTGTGTGGCAACAATGGCAACAGTGGCATTGTGTGGCAACAATGGAAAAAGTGGCATTGTGTGGCAACAATGGCATTGTGCGGCAACAATGGAAACAGTGGCATTGTGTGGCAACAATGGCATTGTGTGGCAACAATGGAAACTGGCATTGTGTGGCAACAATGGCATTGTGCGGCAAAAATGGAAACAGTGGCATTGTGTGGCAACAATAGCATTGTGCGGCAACAATGGAAACAGTGGCATTGTGTGGCAACAATGGCATTGTGTGGCAACAATGGAAACAGTGGCATTTTGTGGCAACAGTGGCATTGTGCGGCCACAATGGCATTGTGTGGCAACAATGGAAACAGTGGCATTGTGTGGCAACAATGGCATTGTGTGACAACAATGGCATTGTGTGGCAACAATGCCAACAGTGGCATTGTGTGGCAACAATGGCATTGTGTGGCAACAATGGAAACAGTGGCATTGTGTGGCAACAATGGCATTGTGTGGCAACAATGGAAACAGTGGCATTGTGTGGCAACAATGGCATTGTGTGGCAACAATGGCAACAGTGGCATTGTGTGGCCACAATGGCATTGTGTGGCAACAATGGCAACGGTGGCATTGTTTGGCAACAATAGCATTGTGTGGCAACAATGGCAACAGTGGCATTGTGTGGCAACAATGGCAACAGTGGCATTGTTTGGCAACAATGGCATTGTGTGGCAACAATGGAAACAGTGGCATTGTGTGGCAACAATGGCATTGTGTGGCAACAATGGAAACAGTGGCATTGTGTGGCAACAATGGCATTGTGTGGCAACAATGGCATTGTGTGGCAACAATGGCAACGGTGGCATTGTTTGGCAACAATGGCATTGTGTGGCAACAATGGCAACAGTGGCATTCTGTGGCAACAGTGGCATTGTGTGGCAACAATGGCATTGTGTGACAACAATGGCATTGTGTGGCAACAATGGCAACAGTGGCATTGTGTGGCAACAATGGAAAAAGTGGCATTGTGTGGCAACAATGGCATTGTGCGGCAACAATGGAAACAGTGGCATTGTGTGGCAACAATGGCATTGTGTGGCAACAATGGAAACTGGCATTGTGTGGCAACAATGGCATTGTGCGGCAAAAATGGAAACAGTGGCATTGTGTGGCAACAATGGCATTGTGCGGCAACAATGGAAACAGTGGCATTGTGTGGCAACAATGGCATTGTGTGGCAACAATGGAAACAGTGGCATTGTGTGGCAACAATGGCATTGTGTGGCAACAATGGAAACAGTGGCATTGTGTGGCAAAAATGGCTTTGTGTGGCAACAATGGCATTGTGTGGCAACAATGGAAACAGTGGCATTGTGTGGCAACAATTGCATTGTGTGGCAACAATGGCATTGTGTGGCAAAAATGGCAACAGTGGAATTGTGCGGCCACAATGGCATTGTGTGGCAACAATGGCAACGGTGGCATTCTTTGGCAACAATGGAAACAATGGCATTGTGTGGTAACAATACCATTGTATGGCAACAATGGCAACGGTGGCGTTGTTTGGCAACAATGGCATTGTGTGGCAACAATGGAAACAGTGGCATTGTGTGGCAACAATGGCATTGTTTGGCAACAATGGCAACGGTGGTATTGTGTGGCAACAATGGCATTGTGTGGGAACAATGGCAACGGTGGCATTTTTTGGCAACAATGGCATTGTGTGGCAACAATGGAAACAGTGGCATTGTGTGGCAACAATGGCATTCTGTGGCAACAATGGCATTGTGTGGCAACAATGGAAACAGTGGCATTGTGTGGCAACAATGGCATTGTGTGGCAACAATGGCAACGGTGGCATTGTTTTGCAACAATGGCATTGTGTGGCAACAATGGCAACAGTGGCATTGTGTGGCAACAGTGGCATTGTGTGGCAACAATGGCATTGTGTGACAACAATGGCATTGTGTGGCAACAATGGCAACAGTGGCATTGTGTGGCAACAATGGAAAAAGTGGCATTGTGTGGCAACAATGGCATTGTGCGGCAACAATGGAAACAGTGGCATTGTGTGGCAACAATGGCATTGTGTGGCAACAATGGAAACTGGCATTGTGTGGCAACAATGGCATTGTGCGGCAAAAATGGAAACAGTGGCATTGTGTGGCAACAATGGCATTGTGCGGCAACAATGGAAACAGTGGCATTGTGTGGCAACAATGGCATTGTGTGGCAACAATGGAAACAGTGGCATTGTGTGGCAACAATGGCATTGTGTGGCAACAATGGAAACAGTGGCATTGTGTGGCAAAAGTGGCTTTGTGTGGCAACAATGGAAACAGTGGCATTGTGTGGCAACAATGGCAACAGTGGCATTGTTTGGCAACAATGGCATTGTGTGGCTACAATGGAAACAGTGGCATTGTGTGGCAACAATGGCAACAGTGGCATTGTTTGGCAACAATGGCATTGTGTGGCAACAATGGCATTGTGTGGCAACAATGGAAACAGTGGCATTGTGTGGCAACAATGGCATTGTGTGGCAACAATGGCAACAGTGGCATTCTGTGGCAACAATGGCACTGTGTGGCAACAATGGAAACATTGGCATTGTGTGGCAACAATGGCATTGTGTGGCAACAATGGAAACAGTGGCATTGTGTGGCAACAATGGCAATAGTGGCATTGTGTGGCAACAGTGGCATTGTGTGGCAACAATGGCATTGTCTGACAACAATGGCATTGTGTGGCAACAATAGAAACAGTAGCATTGTGTGGCAACAATGGCATTGTTTGGCAACAGAGGCAACGGTGGCATTGTTTGGCAACAATGGAAACAGTGCCTTTGTGTAGCAACAATGGCATTGTGTGGCAACAATGGCAACAGTGGCATTGTGTGGCAACAATGGAAACAGTGGCATTGTGTGGCAACAATGGCATTGTGTGGCAACAATGGAAACAGTGGCATTGTGCGGCCACAATGGCATTGTGTGGCAACAATGGCAACGGTGGCATTGTTTGGCAACAATGGCATTGTGTGGCTACAATGGAAACAGTGGCATTGTGCGGCCACAATGGCATTGTTTGGCAACAATGGAAACAGTGCCATTGTTTGGCCACAATGGCATTGTGTGGCTACAATGGCAACAGTGGCATTGTGTGGCAACAATGGAAACAGTAGCATTGTCTGGCAACAATGGCACTGTGTGGCAACAATGGCAACAGTGGCATTGTTTGGCAACAATGGAATTGTGTGGCAACAATGGAAACAGTGGCATTGTGTGGCAACAATGGCATTGTGTGGCAACAATGGAAACAGTGGCATTGTGCGGCCACAATGGCATTGTGTGGCAACAATGGCAACGGTGGCATTGTTTGGCAACAATGGCATTGTGTGGCAACAATGGCAACAGTGGCATTGTGTGGCAACAGTGGCATTGTGTGGCAACAATGGCATTGTGTGACAACAATGGCATTGTGTGGCAACAATGGAAACAGTGGCATTGTGTGGCAACAATGGCATTGTTTGGCAACAGACGCAACGGTGGCATTGTTTGGCAACAATGGCATTGTGTGGCTACAATGGCAACAGTGGCATTGTGTGGCAACAATGGAAACAGTAGCATTGTGTGGCAACAATGGCATTATGCGGCAACAATGGAAACAGTGGCATTGTGTGGCAACAATGGCATTGTGCGGCAACAATGGAAACAGTGGCATTGTGTGGCAACAATGGCATTGTTTGGCAACAATGGCATTGTGCGGCAACAATGGAAACAGTGGCATTGTGTGGCCACAATGGCATTGTGTGGCAACAATGGCAACGGTGGCATTATTTGGCAACAATAGCATTGTGTGGCAACAATGGCAACAGTGGCATTGTGTGGCAACAATGGCAACAGTGGCATTGTTTGGCAACAATGGCATTGTGTGGCAACAATGGAAACAGTGGCATTGTGTGGCAACAATGGCATTGTGTGGCAACAATGGAAACAGTGGCATTGTGTGGCAACAATGGCATTGTGTGGCAACAATGGCATTGTGTGGCAACAATGGAAACAGTGGCATTTTGTGGCAACAATGGCATTGTGTGGCAACAATGGCATTGTGTGGCAACAATGGCAACAGTGGAATTGTGCGGCCACAATGGCATTGTGTGGCAACAATGGCAACGGTGGCATTGTTTGGCAACAATGGCATTGTGTGGCAACAATGGCAACAGTGGCACTGTGTGGCAACAGTGGCATTGTGTGGCAACAATGGCATTGTGTGACAACAATGGCATTGTGTGGCAACAATGGCAACAGTGGCATTGTTTGGCAACAATGGCATTGTGTGGCAACAATGGAAACAGTGGCATTGTGTGGCAACAATGGCATTGTGTGGCAACAATGGAAACAGTGGCATTGTGTGGCAACAATGGCATTGTGTGGCAACAATGGCATTGTGTGGCAACAATGGAAACAGTGGCATTTTGTGGCAACAATGGCATTGTGTGGCAACAATGGCATTGTGTGGCAACAATGGCAACAGTGGAATTGTGCGGCCACAATGGCATTGTGTGGCAACAATGGCAACGGTGGCATTGTTTGGCAACAATGGCATTGTGTGGCAACAATGGCAACAGTGGCACTGTGTGGCAACAGTGGCATTGTGTGGCAACAATGGCATTGTGTGACAACAATGGCATTGTGTGGCAACAATGGCAACAGTGGCATTGTGTGGCAACAATGGAAAAAGTGGCATTGTGTGGCAACAATGGCATTGTGCGGCAACAATGGAAACAGTGGCATTGTGTGGCAACAATGGCATTGTGTGGCAACAATGGAAACTGGCATTGTGTGGCAACAATGGCATTGTGCGGCAAAAATGGAAACAGTGGCATTGTGTGGCAACAATGGCATTGTGCGGCAACAATTGAAACAGTGGCATTGTGTGGCAACAATGGCATTGTGCGGCAACAATGGAAACAGTGGCATTGTGTGGCAACAATGGCATTGTGTGGCAACAATGGAAACAGTGGCATTGTGTGGCAAAAATGGCTTTGTGTGGCAACAATGGCATTGTGTGGCAACAATGGAAACAGTGGCATTGTGTGGCAACAATGGCATTGTGTGGCAACAATGGCAACAGTGGAATTGTGCGGCCACAATGGCATTGTGTGGCAACAATGGCAACGGTGGCATTGTGTGACAACAATGGCATTGTGTGGCAACAATGGCAACAGTGGCATTGTGTGGCAACAATGGAAAAAGTGGCATTGTGTGGCAACAATGGCATTGTGCGGCAACAATGGAAACAGTGGCATTGTGTGGCAACAATGGCATTGTGTGGCAACAATGGAAACTGGCATTGTGTGGCAACAATGGCATTGTGCGGCAAAAATGGAAACAGTGGCATTGTGTGGCAACAATGGCATTGTGCGGCAACAATGGAAACAGTGGCATTGTGTGGCAACAGTGGCATTGTGCGGCCACAATGGCATTGTGTGGCAACAATGGAAACAGTGGCATTGTGTGGCAACAATGGCATTGTGTGACAACAATGGCATTGTGTGGCAACAATGCCAACAGTGGCATTGTGTGGCAACAATGGCATTGTGTGGCAACAATGGAAACAGTGGCATTGTGTGGCAACAATGGCATTGTGTGGCAACAATGGAAACAGTGGCATTGTGTGGCAACAATGGCATTGTGTGGCAACAATGGCATTGTGTGGCAACAATGGCAACAGTGGCATTGTGTGGCCACAATGGCATTGTGTGGCAACAATGGCAACGGTGGCATTGTTTGGCAACAATAGCATTGTGTGGCAACAATGGCAACAGTGGCATTGTGTGGCAACAATGGCAACAGTGGCATTGTTTGGCAACAATGGCATTGTGTGGCAACAATGGAAACAGTGGCATTGTGTGGCAACAATGGCATTGTGTGGCAACAATGGAAACAGTGGCATTGTGTGGCAACAATGGCATTGTGTGGCAACAATGGCATTGTGTGGCAACAATGGCAACGGTGGCATTGTTTGGCAACAATGGCATTGTGTGGCAACAATGGCAACAGTGGCCTTCTGTGGCAACAGTGGCATTGTGTGGCAACAATGGCATTGTGTGACAACAATGGCATTGTGTGGCAACAATGGCAACTGTGGCATTGTGTGGCAACAATGGAAAAAGTGGCATTGTGTGGCAACAATGGCATTGTGCGGCAACAATGGAAACAGTGGCATTGTGTGGCAACAATGGCATTGTGTGGCAACAATGGAAACTGGCATTGTGTGGCAACAATGGCATTGTGCGGCAAAAATGGAAACAGTGGCATTGTGTGGCAACAATGGCATTGTGCGGCAACAATGGAAACAGTGGCATTGTGTGGCAACAATGGCATTGTGTGGCAACAATGGAAACAGTGGCATTGTGTGGCAACAATGGCATTGTGTGGCAACAATGGAAACAGTGGCATTGTGTGGCAAAAATGGCTTTGTGTGGCAACAATGGCATTGTGTGGCAACAATGGAAACAGTGGCATTGTGTGGCAACAATTGCATTGTGTGGCAACAATGGCATTGTGTGGCAAAAATGGCAACAGTGGCATTGTGCGGCCACAATGGCATTGTGTGGCAACAATGGCAACGGTGGCATTGTTTGGCAACAATGGAAACAATGGCATTGTGTGGTAACAATACCATTGTATGGCAACAATGGCAACGGTGGCGTTGTTTGGCAACAATGGCATTGTGTGGCAAAAATGGAAACAGTGGCATTGTGTGGCAACAATGGCATTGTTTGGCAACAATGGCAACGGTGGCATTGTGTGGCAACAATGGCATTGTGTGGCAACAATGGCAACGGTGGCATTTATTGGCAACAATGGCATTGTGTGGCAACAATGGAAACAGTGGCATTGTGTGGCAACAATGGCATTCTGTGGCAACAATGGCATTGTGTGGCAACAATGGCAACAGTGGCATTGTGTGGCAACAGTGGCATTGTGTGGCAACAATGGCATTGTGTGACAACAATGGCATTGTGTGGCAACAATGGCAACAGTGGCATTGTGTGGCAACAATGGAAAAAGTGGCATTGTGTGGCAACAATGGCATTGTGCGGCAACAATGGAAACAGTGGCATTGTGTGGCAACAATGGCATTGTGTGGCAACAATGGAAACTGGCATTGTGTGGCAACAATGGCATTGTGCGGCAAAAATGGAAACAGTGGCATTGTGTGGCAACAATGGCATTGTGCGGCAACAATGGAAACAGTGGCATTGTGTGGCAACAATGGCATTGTGTGGCAACAATGGAAACAGTGGCATTGTGTGGCAACAATGGCATTGTGTGGCAACAATGGAAACAGTGGCATTGTGTGGCAAAAGTGGCTTTGTGTGGCAACAATGGAAACAGTGGCATTGTGTGGCAACAATGGCAACAGTGGCATTGTTTGGCAACAATGGCATTGTGTGGCTACAATGGAAACAGTGGCATTGTGTGGCAACAATGGCAACAGTGGCATTGTTTGGCAACAATGGCATTGTGTGGCAACAATGGCATTGTGTGGCAACAATGGAAACAGTGGCATTGTGTGGCAACAATGGCATTGTGTGGCAACAATGGCAACAGTGGCATTCTGTGGCAACAATGGCACTGTGTGGCAACAATGGAAACATTGGCATTGTGTGGCAACAATGGCATTGTGTGGCAACAATGGAAACAGTGGCATTGTGTGGCAACAATGGCAATAGTGGCATTGTGTGGCAACAGTGGCATTGTGTGGCAAAAATGGCATTGTCTGACAACAATGGCATTGTGTGGCAACAATGGAAACAGTAGCATTGTGTGGCAACAATGGCATTGTTTGGCAACAGAGGCAACGGTGGCATTGTTTGGCAACAATGGAAACAGTGCCTTTGTGTAGCAACAATGGCATTGTGTGGCAACAATGGCAACAGTGGCATTGTGTGGCAACAATGGAAAAAGTGGCATTGTGTGGCAACAATGGCATTGTGCGGCAAAAATGGAAACAGTGGCATTGTGTGGCAACAATGGCATTGTGCGGCAACAATGGAAACAGTGGCATTGTGTGGCAACAATGGCATTGTGTGGCAACAATGGAAACAGTGGCATTGTGTGGCAACAATGGCATTGTGTGGCAACAATGGCATTTTGTGGCAACAATGGCAACAGTGGCATTGTGTGGCCACAATGGCATTGTGTGGCAACAATGGCAACGGTGGCATTGTTTGGCAACAATAGCATTGTGTGGCAACAATGGCAACAGTGGCATTGTGTGGCAACAATGGCAACAGTGGCATTGTTTGGCAACAATGACATTGTGTGGCAACAATGGAAACAGTGGCATTGTGTGGCAACAATGGCATTGTGTGGCAACAATGGAAACAGTGGAATTGTGTGGCAACAATGGCATTGTGTGGCAACAATGGCATTGTGTGGCAACAATGGAAACAGTGGCATTTTGTGGCAACAATGGCATTGTGTGGCAACAATGGCATTGTGTGGCAACAATGGCAACAGTGGAATTGTGCGGCCACAATGGCATTGTGTGGCAACAATGGCAACGGTGGCATTGTTTGGCAACAATGGCATTGTGTGGCAACAATGGCAACAGTGGCACTGTGTGGCAACAGTGGCATTGTGTGGCAACAATGGCATTGTGTGACAACAATGGCATTGTGTGGCAACAATGGCAACAGTGGCATTGTGTGGCAACAATGGAAAAAGTGGCATTGTGTGGCAACAATGGCATTGTGCGGCAACAATGGAAACAGTGGCATTGTGTGGCAACAATGGCATTGTGTGGCAACAATGGAAACTGGCATTGTGTGGCAACAATGGCATTGTGCGGCAAAAATGGAAACAGTGGCATTGTGTGGCAACAATGGCATTGTGCGGCAACAATTGAAACAGTGGCATTGTGTGGCAACAATGGCATTGTGCGGCAACAATGGAAACAGTGGCATTGTGTGGAAACAATGGCATTGTGTGGCAACAATGGAAACAGTGGCATTGTGTGGCAAAAATGGCTTTGTGTGGCAACAATGGCATTGTGTGGCAACAATGGAAACAGTGGCATTGTGTGGCAACAATGGCATTGTGTGGCAACAATGGCAACAGTGGAATTGTGCGGCCACAATGGCATTGTGTGGCAACAATGGCAACGGTGGCATTGTTTGGCAACAATGGCATTGTGTGGCAACAATGGCAACAGTAGCATTGTGTGGCAACAGTGGCATTGTGTGGAACAATGGCATTGTGTGACAACAATGGCATTGTGTGGCAACAATGGCAACAGTGGCATTGTGTGGCAACAATGGAAAAAGTGGCATTGTGTGGCAACAATGGCATTGTGCGGCAACAATGGAAACAGTGGCATTGTGTGGCAACAATGGCATTGTGTGGCAACAATGGAAACTGGCATTGTGTGGCAACAATGGCATTGTGCGGCAAAAATGGAAACAGTGGCATTGTGTGGCAACAATAGCATTGTGCGGCAACAATGGAAACAGTGGCATTGTGTGGCAACAATGGCATTGTGTGGCAACAATGGAAACAGTGGCATTTTGTGGCAACAGTGGCATTGTGCGGCCACAATGGCATTGTGTGGCAACAATGGAAACAGTGGCATTGTGTGGCAACAATGGCATTGTGTGACAACAATGGCATTGTGTGGCAACAATGCCAACAGTGGCATTGTGTGGCAACAATGGCATTGTGTGGCAACAATGGAAACAGTGGCATTGTGTGGCAACAATGGTATTGTGTGGCAACAATGGAAACAGTGGCATTGTGTGGCAACAATGGCATTGTGTGGCAACAATGGCATTGTGTGGCAACAATGGCAACAGTGGCATTGTGTGGCCACAATGGCATTGTGTGGCAACAATGGCAACGGTGGCATTGTTTGGCAACAATAGCATTGTGTGGCAACAATGGCAACAGTGGCATTGTGTGGCAACAATGGCAACAGTGGCATTGTTTGGCAACAATGGCATTGTGTGGCAACAATGGAAACAGTGGCATTGTGTGGCAACAATGGCATTGTGTGGCAACAATGGAAACAGTGGCATTGTGTGGCAACAATGGCATTGTGTGGCAACAATGGCATTGTGTGGCAACAATGGCAACGGTGGCATTGTTTGGCAACAATGGCATTGTGTGGCAACAATGGCAACAGTGGCATTCTGTGGCAACAGTGGCATTGTGTGGCAACAATGGCATTGTGTGACAACAATGGCATTGTGTGGCAACAATGGCAACAGTGGCATTGTGTGGCAACAATGGAAAAAGTGGCATTGTGTGGCAACAATGGCATTGTGCGGCAACAATGGAAACAGTGGCATTGTGTGGCAACAATGGCATTGTGTGGCAACAATGGAAACTGGCATTGTGTGGCAACAATGGCATTGTGCGGCAAAAATGGAAACAGTGGCATTGTGTGGCAACAATGGCATTGTGCGGCAACAATGGAAACAGTGGCATTGTGTGGCAACAATGGCATTGTGTGGCAACAATGGAAACAGTGGCATTGTGTGGCAACAATGGCATTGTGTGGCAACAATGGAAACAGTGGCATTGTGTGGCAAAAATGGCTTTGTGTGGCAACAATGGCATTGTGTGGCAACAATGGAAACAGTGGCATTGTGTGGCAACAATTGCATTGTGTGGCAACAATGGCATTGTGTGGCAAAAATGGCAACAGTGGAATTGTGCGGCCACAATGGCATTGTGTGGCAACAATGGCAACGGTGGCATTCTTTGGCAACAATGGAAACAATGGCATTGTGTGGTAACAATACCATTGTATGGCAACAATGGCAACGGTGGCGTTGTTTGGCAACAATGGCATTGTGTGGCAACAATGGAAACAGTGGCATTGTGTGGCAACAATGGCATTGTTTGGCAACAATGGCAACGGTGGTATTGTGTGGCAACAATGGCATTGTGTGGGAACAATGGCAACGGTGGCATTTTTTGGCAACAATGGCATTGTGTGGCAACAATGGAAACAGTGGCATTGTGTGGCAACAATGGCATTCTGTGGCAACAATGGCATTGTGTGGCAACAATGGAAACAGTGGCATTGTGTGGCAACAATGGCATTGTGTGGCAACAATGGCAACGGTGGCATTGTTTTGCAACAATGGCATTGTGTGGCAACAATGGCAACAGTGGCATTGTGTGGCAACAGTGGCATTGTGTGGCAACAATGGCATTGTGTGACAACAATGGCATTGTGTGGCAACAATGGCAACAGTGGCATTGTGTGGCAACAATGGAAAAAGTGGCATTGTGTGGCAACAATGGCATTGTGCGGCAACAATGGAAACAGTGGCATTGTGTGGCAACAATGGCATTGTGTGGCAACAATGGAAACTGGCATTGTGTGGCAACAATGGCATTGTGCGGCAAAAATGGAAACAGTGGCATTGTGTGGCAACAATGGCATTGTGCGGCAACAATGGAAACAGTGGCATTGTGTGGCAACAATGGCATTGTGTGGCAACAATGGAAACAGTGGCATTGTGTGGCAACAATGGCATTGTGTGGCAACAATGGAAACAGTGGCATTGTGTGGCAAAAGTGGCTTTGTGTGGCAACAATGGAAACAGTGGCATTGTGTGGCAACAATGGCAACAGTGGCATTGTTTGGCAACAATGGCATTGTGTGGCTACAATGGAAACAGTGGCATTGTGTGGCAACAATGGCAACAGTGGCATTGTTTGGCAACAATGGCATTGTGTGGCAACAATGGCATTGTGTGGCAACAATGGAAACAGTGGCATTGTGTGGCAACAATGGCATTGTGTGGCAACAATGGGAACAGTGGCATTCTGTGGCAACAATGGCACTGTGTGGCAACAATGGAAACATTGGCATTGTGTGGCAACAATGGCATTGTGTGGCAACAATGGAAACAGTGGCATTGTGTGGCAACAATGGCAATAGTGGCATTGTGTGGCAACAGTGGCATTGTGTGGCAACAATGGCATTGTCTGACAACAATGGCATTGTGTGGCAACAATAGAAACAGTAGCATTGTGTGGCAACAATGGCATTGTTTGGCAACAGAGGCAACGGTGGCATTGTTTGGCAACAATGGAAACAGTGCCTTTGTGTAGCAACAATGGCATTGTGTGGCAACAATGGCAACAGTGGCATTGTGTGGCAACAATGGAAACAGTGGCATTGTGTGGCAACAATGGCATTGTGTGGCAACAATGGAAACAGTGGCATTGTGCGGCCACAATGGCATTGTGTGGCAACAATGGCAACGGTGGCATTGTTTGGCAACAATGGCATTGTGTGGCTACAATGGAAACAGTGGCATTGTGCGGCCACAATGGCATTGTTTGGCAACAATGGAAACAGTGCCATTGTTTGGCCACAATGGCATTGTGTGGCTACAATGGCAACAGTGGCATTGTGTGGCAACAATGGAAACAGTAGCATTGTCTGGCAACAATGGCACTGTGTGGCAACAATGGCAACAGGGGCATTGTTTGGCAACAATGGAATTGTGTGGCAACAATGGAAACAGTGGCATTGTGTGGCAACAATGGCATTGTGTGGCAACAATGGAAACAGTGGCATTGTGTGGCAACAGTGGCATTGTGTGGCAACAATGGCATTGTGTGACAACAATGGCATTGTGTGGCAACAATGGAAACAGTGGCATTGTGTGGCAACAATGGCATTGTTTGGCAACAGACGCAACGGTGGCATTGTTTGGCAACAATGGCATTGTGTGGCTACAATGGCAACAGTGGCATTGTGTGGCAACAATGGAAACAGTAGCATTGTGTGGCAACAATGGCATTATGCGGCAACAATGGAAACAGTGGCATTGTGTGGCAACAATGGCATTGTGCGGCAACAATGGAAACAGTGGCATTGTGTGGCAACAATGGCATTGTTTGGCAACAATGGCATTGTGTGGCAACAATGGAAACAGTGGCATTGTGTGGCAACAATGGCACTGTGTGGCAACAATGGAAACAGTGGCATTGTTTGGCAACAATGGCATTGTGTGGCAACAATGGCAACAGTGGCATTGTGTGGCAACAATGGCAACAGTGGCATTGTTTGGCAACAATGGCATTGTGTGGCAACAATGGCATTGTGTGGCAACAATGGCAACAGTGGCATTGTGTGGCAACAATGGCATTGTGTGGCAACAATGGAAACAGTGGCATTGTGCGGCCACAATGGCATTGTGTGGCAACAATGGCAACGGTGGCATTGTTTGGTAAGAATTGCAACGGTGGCATTGTGTGGCAACAAATGAAAGAGTGGTATTGTTTGGCAACAATGGCATTGTTTGGCAACAAAGGCAACGGTGGCATTGTTTGGCAACAATGGCATTTTTTGGTAAGAATTGCAACGGTGGCATTGTGTGGCAACAATGGAAAGAGTGGTATTGTTTGGCAACAATGGCATTGTTTGGCAACATAGGCAACGGTGGCATTGTTTGGCAACAATGGCATTGTGTGGCAACAATGGAAACAGTGGCATTGTGTGGCAACAATAGCATTGTGTGGCAACAATGGCATTGTGTGGCAACAATGGCAACAGTGGCATTGTGTGGCAACAATGGCATTGTGTGGCAACAATGGAAACAGTGGCATTGTGTGGCAACAATGGCATTGTGTGGCAACAATGGCATTGTGTGGCAACAATGGAAACAGTGGCATTTTGTGGCAACAATGGCATTGTGTGGCAACAATGGCATTGTGTGGCAACAATGGCAACAGTGGAATTGTGCGGCCACAATGGCATTGTGTGGCAACAATGGCAACGGTGGCATTGTTTGGCAACAATGGCATTGTGTGGCAACAATGGCAACAGTGGCACTGTGTGGCAACAGTGGCATTGTGTGGCAACAATGGCATTGTGTGACAACAATGGCATTGTGTGGCAACAATGGCAACAGTGGCATTGTGTGGCAACAATGGAAAAAGTGGCATTGTGTGGCAACAATGGCATTGTGCGGCAACAATGGAAACAGTGGCATTGTGTGGCAACAATGGCATTGTGTGGCAACAATGGAAACTGGCATTGTGTGGCAACAATGGCATTGTGCGGCAAAAATGGAAACAGTGGCATTGTGTGGCAACAATGGCATTGTGCGGCAACAATTGAAACAGTGGCATTGTGTGGCAACAATGGCATTGTGTGGCAACAATGGAAACAGTGGCATTGTGTGGCAACAATGGCATTGTGTGGCAACAATGGAAACAGTGGCATTGTGTGGCAACAATGGCATTGTGTGGCAACAATGGCATTGTGTGGCAACAATGGCAACAGTGGCATTGTGTGGCCACAATGGCATTGTGTGGCAACAATGGCAACGGTGGCATTGTTTGGCAACAATAGCATTGTGTGGCAACAATGGCAACAGTGGCATTGTGTGGCAACAATGGCAACAGTGGCATTGTTTGGCAACAATGGCATTGTGTGGCAACAATGGAAACAGTGGCATTGTGTGGCAACAATGGCATTGTGTGGCAACAATGGAAACAGTGGCATTGTGTGGCAACAATGGCATTGTGTGGCAACAATGGCATTGTGTGGCAACAATGGCAACGGTGGCATTGTTTGGCAACAATGGCATTGTGTGGCAACAATGGCAACAGTGGCATTCTGTGGCAACAGTGGCATTGTGTGGCAACAATGGCATTGTGTGACAACAATGGCATTGTGTGGCAACAATGGCAACAGTGGCATTGTGTGGCAACAATGGAAAAAGTGGCATTGTGTGGCAACAATGGCATTGTGCGGCAACAATGGAAACAGTGGCATTGTGTGGCAACAATGGCATTGTGTGGCAACAATGGAAACTGGCATTGTGTGGCAACAATGGCATTGTGCGGCAAAAATGGAAACAGTGGCATTGTGTGGCAACAATGGCATTGTGCGGCAACAATGGAAACAGTGGCATTGTGTGGCAACAATGGCATTGTGTGGCAACAATGGAAACAGTGGCATTGTGTGGCAACAATGGCATTGTGTGGCAACAATGGAAACAGTGGCATTGTGTGGCAAAAATGGCTTTGTGTGGCAACAATGGCATTGTGTGGCAACAATGGAAACAGTGGCATTGTGTGGCAACAATTGCATTGTGTGGCAACAATGGCATTGTGTGGCAAAAATGGCAACAGTGGAATTGTGCGGCCACAATGGCATTGTGTGGCAACAATGGCAACGGTGGCATTCTTTGGCAACAATGGAAACAATGGCATTGTGTGGTAACAATACCATTGTATGGCAACAATGGCAACGGTGGCGTTGTTTGGCAACAATGGCATTGTGTGGCAACAATGGAAACAGTGGCATTGTGTGGCAACAATGGCATTGTTTGGCAACAATGGCAACGGTGGTATTGTGTGGCAACAATGGCATTGTGTGGGAACAATGGCAACGGTGGCATTTTTTGGCAACAATGGCATTGTGTGGCAACAATGGAAACAGTGGCATTGTGTGGCAACAATGGCATTCTGTGGCAACAATGGCATTGTGTGGCAACAATGGAAACAGTGGCATTGTGTGGCAACAATGGCATTGTGTGGCAACAATGGCAACGGTGGCATTGTTTTGCAACAATGGCATTGTGTGGCAACAATGGCAACAGTGGCATTGTGTGGCAACAGTGGCATTGTGTGGCAACAATGGCATTGTGTGACAACAATGGCATTGTGTGGCAACAATGGCAACAGTGGCATTGTGTGGCAACAATGGAAAAAGTGGCATTGTGTGGCAACAATGGCATTGTGCGGCAACAATGGAAACAGTGGCATTGTGTGGCAACAATGGCATTGTGTGGCAACAATGGAAACTGGCATTGTGTGGCAACAATGGCATTGTGCGGCAAAAATGGAAACAGTGGCATTGTGTGGCAACAATGGCATTGTGCGGCAACAATGGAAACAGTGGCATTGTGTGGCAACAATGGCATTGTGTGGCAACAATGGAAACAGTGGCATTGTGTGGCAACAATGGCATTGTGTGGCAACAATGGAAACAGTGGCATTGTGTGGCAAAAGTGGCTTTGTGTGGCAACAATGGAAACAGTGGCATTGTGTGGCAACAATGGCAACAGTGGCATTGTTTGGCAACAATGGCATTGTGTGGCTACAATGGAAACAGTGGCATTGTGTGGCAACAATGGCAACAGTGGCATTGTTTGGCAACAATGGCATTGTGTGGCAACAATGGCATTGTGTGGCAACAATGGAAACAGTGGCATTGTGTGGCAACAATGGCATTGTGTGGCAACAATGGGAACAGTGGCATTCTGTGGCAACAATGGCACTGTGTGGCAACAATGGAAACATTGGCATTGTGTGGCAACAATGGCATTGTGTGGCAACAATGGAAACAGTGGCATTGTGTGGCAACAATGGCAATAGTGGCATTGTGTGGCAACAGTGGCATTGTGTGGCAACAATGGCATTGTCTGACAACAATGGCATTGTGTGGCAACAATAGAAACAGTAGCATTGTGTGGCAACAATGGCATTGTTTGGCAACAGAGGCAACGGTGGCATTGTTTGGCAACAATGGAAACAGTGCCTTTGTGTAGCAACAATGGCATTGTGTGGCAACAATGGCAACAGTGGCATTGTGTGGCAACAATGGAAACAGTGGCATTGTGTGGCAACAATGGCATTGTGTGGCAACAATGGAAACAGTGGCATTGTGCGGCCACAATGGCATTGTGTGGCAACAATGGCAACGGTGGCATTGTTTGGCAACAATGGCATTGTGTGGCTACAATGGAAACAGTGGCATTGTGCGGCCACAATGGCATTGTTTGGCAACAATGGAAACAGTGCCATTGTTTGGCCACAATGGCATTGTGTGGCTACAATGGCAACAGTGGCATTGTGTGGCAACAATGGAAACAGTAGCATTGTCTGGCAACAATGGCACTGTGTGGCAACAATGGCAACAGGGGCATTGTTTGGCAACAATGGAATTGTGTGGCAACAATGGAAACAGTGGCATTGTGTGGCAACAATGGCATTGTGTGGCAACAATGGAAACAGTGGCATTGTGTGGCAACAGTGGCATTGTGTGGCAACAATGGCATTGTGTGACAACAATGGCATTGTGTGGCAACAATGGAAACAGTGGCATTGTGTGGCAACAATGGCATTGTTTGGCAACAGACGCAACGGTGGCATTGTTTGGCAACAATGGCATTGTGTGGCTACAATGGCAACAGTGGCATTGTGTGGCAACAATGGAAACAGTAGCATTGTGTGGCAACAATGGCATTATGCGGCAACAATGGAAACAGTGGCATTGTGTGGCAACAATGGCATTGTGCGGCAACAATGGAAACAGTGGCATTGTGTGGCAACAATGGCATTGTTTGGCAACAATGGCATTGTGTGGCAACAATGGCAACAGTGGCATTGTGTGGCAACAATGGCACTGTGTGGCAACAATGGAAACAGTGGCATTGTTTGGCAACAATGGCATTGTGTGGCAACAATGGCAACAGTGGCATTGTGTGGCAACAATGGCAACAGTGGCATTGTTTGGCAACAATGGCATTGTGTGGCAACAATGGCATTGTGTGGCAACAATGGCAACAGTGGCATTGTGTGGCAACAATGGCATTGTGTGGCAACAATGGAAACAGTGGCATTGTGCGGCCACAATGGCATTGTGTGGCAACAATGGCAACGGTGGCATTGTTTGGTAAGAATTGCAACGGTGGCATTGTGTGGCAACAAATGAAAGAGTGGTATTGTTTGGCAACAATGGCATTGTTTGGCAACAAAGGCAACGGTGGCATTGTTTGGCAACAATGGCATTTTTTGGTAAGAATTGCAACGGTGGCATTGTGTGGCAACAATGGAAAGAGTGGTATTGTTTGGCAACAATGGCATTGTTTGGCAACATAGGCAACGGTGGCATTGTTTGGCAACAATGGCATTGTGTGGCAACAATGGAAACAGTGGCATTGTGTGGCAACAATAGCATTGTGTGGCAACAATGGCATTGTGTGGCAACAATGGCAACAGTGGCATTGTATAGCCACAATGGCATTGTGTGGCAACAATGGCAACGGTGGCATTGTTTGGCAACAATGGCATTGTGTGGCAACAATGGCAACAGTGGCATTGTGTGGCAAAAATGGCCTTGTGTGGCAACAATGGCATTGTGTGGCAACAATGGAAACAGTGGCATTGTGTGGCAACAATGGCATTCTGCGGCAACAATGGAAACAGTGGCATTGTGTGGCAACAATGGCATTGTGTGGCAACAATGGCAACAGTGGCATTGTTTGGCAACAATGGCATTGTGTGGCAACAATGGAAACAGTGGCATTGTGTGGCAACAATGGCATTGTGTGGCAACAATGGAAACAGTGGCATTGTGTGGCAACAATGGCATTGTGTGGCAACAATGGAAACAGTGGCATTGTGTGGCAACAATGGCATTGTGTGGCAACAATGGCAACAGTGGCATTGTGTGGCCACAATGACATTGTGTGGCAACAATGGCAACGGTGGCATTGTTTGGCAACAATGGCATTGTGTGGCAACAATGGCAACAGTGGCATTCTGTGGCAACAATGGCAACAGTGGCATTGTTTGGCAACAATGGCATTGTGTGGCAACAATGGAAAAAGTGGCATTGTGTGGCAACAATGGCATTGTGCGGCAACAATGGAAACAGTGGCATTGTGTGGCAACAATGGCATTGTGTGGCAACAATGGAAACAGTGGCATTGTGTGGCAACAATGGCATTGTGTGGCAACAATGGAAACAGTGGCATTGCGTGGCAACAATGGCATTGTGTGGCAACAATGGCATTGTGTGGCAACAATGGAAACAGTGGCATTGTGTGGCAACAATGGCATTGTGTGGCAACAATGGCATTGTGTGGCAACAATGGTAACAGTGGAATTGTTTGGCAACAATGGCATTGTGTGGCAACAATGGCATTGTGTGGCAACAATGGAAACAGTGGCATTGTGTGGCAACAATGGCATTGTGTGGCAACAATGGAAACAGTGGCATTGTGTGGCAACAATGGCACTGTGTGGCAACAATGGAAACATTGGCATTGTGTGGCAACAATGGCATTGTGTGGCAACAATGGAAACAGTGGCATTGTGTGGCAACAATGGCAATAGTGGCATTGTGTGCAACAGTGGCATTGTGTGGCAACAATGGCATTGTCTGACAACAATGGCATTGTGTGGCAACAATGGAAACAGTAGCATTGTGTGGCAACAATGGCATTGTTTGGCAACAGAGGCAACGGTGGCATTGTTTGGCAACAATGGAAACAGTGGCATTGTGTGGCAACAATGGCAATAGTGGCATTGTGTGGCAACAGTGGCATTGTGTGGCAACAATGGCATTGTCTGACAACAATGGCATTGTGTGGCAACAATGGCAACAGTGGCATTGTGTGGCAACAATGGAAACAGTGGCATTGTGTGGCAACAATGGCATTGTGCGGCAACAATGGAAACAGTGGCATTGTGTGGCAACAATGGCATTGTGCGGCAACAATGGAAACAGTGGCATTGTGTGGCAACAATGGCATTGTGTGGCAACAATGGAAACAGTGGCATTGTGCGGCCACAATGGCATTGTGTGGCAACAATGGCAACGGTGGCATTGTTTGGCAACAATGGCATTGTGTGGCTACAATGGAAACAGTGGCATTGTGCGGCCACAATGGCATTGTGTGGCAACAATGGCAACGGTGGCATTGTTTGGCAACAATGGCATTGTGTGGCAACAATGGCATTGTTTGGCAACAGAGGCAACGGTGGCATTGTTTGGCAACAATGGAAACAGTGCCATTATTTGGCAACAATGGCATTGTGTGGCTACAATGGCAACAGTGGCATTGTGTGGCAACAATGGAAACGGTAGCATTGTGTGGCAACAATGGCATTATGCGGCAACAATGGAAACAGTGGCATTGTGTGGCAACAATGGCATTGTGCGGCAACAATGGAAACAGTGGCATTGTGTGGCAACAATGGCACTGTGTGGCAACAATGGCATTGTGTGGCAACAATGGCAACAGTGGCATTGTGTGGCAACAATGGCAACAGTGGCATTGTTTGGCAACAATGGCATTGTGTGGCAACAATGGAAACAGTGGCATTGTGTGGCAACAATGGCACTGTGTGGCAACAATGGAAACAGTGGCATTGTTTGGCAACAATGGCATTGTGTGGCTACAATGGAAACAGTGGCATTGTGTGGCAACAATGGCATTGTGTGGCAACAATGGAAACAGTGGCATTGTGTGGCAACAATGGCATTGTGTGGCAACAATGGCATTGTGTGGCAACAAAGGCAACAGTGGCATTGTGTGGCCACAATGGCATTGTGTGGCAACAATGGAAACAGTGGCATTGTTTGGCAACAATAGCATTGTGTGGCAACAATGGCAACAGTGGCATTGTGCGGCAACAATGGCAACAGTGGCATTGTTTGGCAACAATGGCAGTGTGTGGCAACAGTGGCAACAGTGGCATTCTGTGGCAACAATGGCAACAGTGGCATTGTTTAGCAACAATGGCATTGTGTGGCAACAATGGAAACTGGCATTGTGTGGCAACAATGGCATTGTGCGGCAAAAATGGAAACAGTGGCATTGTGTGGCAACAATGGCATTGTGCGGCAAAAATGGAAACAGTGGCATTGTGTGACAACAATGGCATTGTGCGGCAACAATGGAAACAGTGGCATTGTGTGGCAACAATGGCATTGTGTGGCAACAATGGAAACAGTGGCATTGTGTGGCAACAGTGGCATTGTGCGGCCACAATGGCATTGTGTGGCAACAATGGAAACAGTGGCATTGTGTGGCAACAATGGCATTGTGTGACAACAATGGCATTGTGTGGCAACAATGCCAACAGTGGCATTGTGTGGCAACAATGGCATTGTGTGGCAACAATGGAAAGAGTGGCATTGTGTGGCAACAATGGCATTGTGTGGCAACAATGGAAACAGTGGCATTGTGTGGCAACAATGGCATTGTGTGGCAACAATGGCATTGTGTGGCAACAATGGCAACAGTGGCATTGTGTGGCCACAATGGCATTGTGTGGCAACAATGGCAACGGTGGCATTGTTTGGCAACAATAGCATTGTGTGGCAACAATGGCAACAGTGGCATTGTGTGGCAACAATGGCAACAGTGGCATTGTTTGGCAACAATGGCATTGTGTGGCAACAATGGAAACAGTGGCATTGTGTGGCAACAATGGCATTGTGTGGCAACAATGGAAACAGTGGCATTGTGTGGCAACAATGGCATTGTGTGGCAACAATGGCATTGTGTGGCAACAATGGCAATGGTGGCATTGTTTGGCAACAATGGCATTGTGTGGCAACAATGGCAACAGTGGCATTGTGTGGCAACAGTGGCATTGTGTGGCAACAATGGCATTGTGTGACAACAATGGCATTGTGTGGCAACAATGGCAACAGTGGCATTGTGTGGCAACAATGGAAAAAGTGGCATTGTGTGGCAACAATGGCATTGTGCGGCAACAATGGAAACAGTGGCATTGTGTGGCAACAATGGCATTGTGTGGCAACAATGGAAACTGGCATTGTGTGGCAACAATGGCATTGTGCGGCAAAAATGGAAACAGTGGCATTGTGTGGCAACAATGGCATTGTGCGGCAACAATGGAAACAGTGGCATTGTGTGGCAACAATGGCATTGTGTGGCAACAATGGAAACAGTGGCATTGTGTGGCAACAATGGCATTGTGTGGCAACAATGGAAACAGTGGCATTGTGTGGCAAAAATGGCTTTGTGTGGCAACAATGGCATTGTGTGGCAACAATGGAAACAGTGGCATTGTGTGGCAACAATGGCATTGTGTGGCAACAATGGCATTGTGTGGCAACAATGGCAACAGTGGAATTGTGCGGCCACAATGGCATTGTGTGGCAACAATGGCAACGGTGGCATTGTTTGGCAACAATGGCATTGTGTGGCAACAATAGCAACAGTGGCATTGTGTGGTAACAGGTGCATTGTGTGGCAACAATGGCATTGTGTGACAACAATGGCATTGTGTGGCAACAATGGCAACAGTGGCATTGTGTGGCAACAATGGAAAAAGTGGCATTGTGTGGAAACAATGGCATTGTGCGGCAACAATGGAAACAGTGGCATTGTGTGGCAACAATGGCATTGTGTGGCAACAATGGAAACTGGCATTGTGTGGCAACAATGGCATTGTGCGGCAAAAATGGCATTGTGTGGCAACAATGGCAACAGTGGCATTGTGTGGCCACAATGGCATTGTGTGGCAACAATGGCAACGGTGGCATTGTTTGGCAACAATGGCATTGTGTGGCAACAATGGCAACAGTGGCATTGTTTGGCAACAATGGCATTGTGTGGCAACAATGGAAACAGTGGCATTGTGTGGCAACAATGGCATTGTGTGGCAACAATAGAAACAGTGGCATTGTGTGGCAACAATGGCATTGTGTGGCAACAATGGCATTGTGTGGCAACAATGGAAACAGTGGCATTGTGTGGCAACAATGGCATTGTGTGGCAACAATGGCATTGTGTGGCAACAATGGCATTGTGTGACAACAATGGCATTGTGTGGCAACAATGGCAACAGTGGCATTGTGTGGCAACAATGGAAAAAGTGGCATTGTGTGGCAACAATGGCATTGTGCGGCAACAATGGAAACAGTGGCATTGTGTGGCAACAATGGCATTGTGTGGCAACAATGGAAACTGGCATTGTGTGGCAACAATGGCATTGTGCGGCAAAAATGGAAACAGTGGCATTGTGTGGCAACAATGGCATTGTGCGGCAACAATGGAAACAGTGGCATTGTGTGGCAACAATGGCATTGTGTGGCAACAATGGAAACAGTGGCATTGTGTGGCAACAATGGCATTGTGTGGCAACAATGGAAACAGTGGCATTGTGTGGCAAAAATGGCTTTGTGTGGCAACAATGGCATTGTGTGGCAACAATGGAAACAGTGGCATTGTGTGGCAACAATGGCATTGTGTGGCAACAATGGCATTGTGTGGCAACAATGGCAACAGTGGAATTGTGCGGCCACAATGGCATTGTGTGGCAACAATGGCAACGGTGGCATTGTTTGGCAACAATGGCATTGTGTGGCAACAATAGCAACAGTGGCATTGTGTGGTAACAGGTGCATTGTGTGGCAACAATGGCATTGTGTGACAACAATGGCATTGTGTGGCAACAATGGCAACAGTGGCATTGTGTGGCAACAATGGAAAAAGTGGCATTGTGTGGAAACAATGGCATTGTGCGGCAACAATGGAAACAGTGGCATTGTGTGGCAACAATGGCATTGTGTGGCAACAATGGAAACTGGCATTGTGTGGCAACAATGGCATTGTGCGGCAAAAATGGCATTGTGTGGCAACAATGGCAACAGTGGCATTGTGTGGCCACAATGGCATTGTGTGGCAACAATGGCAACGGTGGCATTGTTTGGCAACAATGGCATTGTGTGGCAACAATGGCAACAGTGGCATTGTTTGGCAACAATGGCATTGTGTGGCAACAATGGAAACAGTGGCATTGTGTGGCAACAATGGCATTGTGTGGCAACAATAGAAACAGTGGCATTGTGTGGCAACAATGGCATTGTGTGGCAACAATGGCATTGTGTGGCAACAATGGAAACAGTGGCATTGTGTGGCAACAATGGCATTGTGTGGCAACAATGGCATTGTGTGGCAACAATGGCAATAGTGGCATTGTGTTGCAACAGTGGCATTGTGTGGCAACAATGGCATTGTGTGACAACAATGGCATTGTGTGGCAACAATGGCAACAGTGGCATTGTGTGGCAACAATGGAAAAAGTGGCATTGTGTGGCAACAATGGCATTGTGCGGCAACAATGGAAACAGTGGCATTGTGTGGCAACAATGGCATTGTGTGGCAACAATGGAAACTGGCATTGTGTGGCAACAATGGCATTGTGCGGCAACAATGGAAACAGTGGCATTGTGTGGCAACAATGGCATTGTGCGGCAACAATGGAAACAGTGGCATTGTGTGGCAACAATGGCATTGTGTGGCAACAATGGAAACAGTGGTATTGTGTGGCAACAATGGCATTGTGTGGCAACAATGGAAACAGTGGCATTGTGTGGCAAAAATGGCTTTGTGTGGCAACAATGGCATTGTGTGGCAACAATGGAAACAGTGGCATTGTGTGGCAACAATGGCATTGTGTGGCAACAATGGCATTGTGTGGCAACAATGGCAACAGTGGAATTGTGCGGCCACAATGGCATTGTGTGGCAACAATGGCAACGGTGGCATTGTTTGGCAACAATGGCATTGTGTGGCAACAATGGCAACAGTGGCATTGTGTGGCAACAGTGGCATTGTGTGGCAACAATGGCATTGTGTGACAACAATGGCATTGTGTGGCAACAATGGCAACAGTGGCATTGTGTGGCAACAATGGAAAAAGTGGCATTGTGTGGCAACAATGGCATTGTGCGGCAACAATGGAAACAGTGGCATTGTGTGGCAACAATGGCATTGTGTGGCAACAATGGAAACTGGCATTGTGTGGCAACAATGGCATTGTGCGGCAAAAATGGAAACAGTGGCATTGTGTGGCAACAATGGCATTGTGCGGCAACAATGGAAACAGTGGCATTGTGTGGCAACAATGGCATTGTGTGGCAACAATGGAAACAGTGGCATTGTGTGGCAACAATGGCATTGTGTGGCAACAATGGCATTGTGTGGCAACAATGGAAACAGTGGCATTGTGTGGCAACAATGGCATTGTGTGGCAACAATGGAAACAGTGGCATTGTGTGGCAACAATGGCTTTGTGTGGCAACAATGGAAACAGTGGCATTGTGTGGCAACAATGGCATTGTGTGGCAACAATGGAAACAGTGGCATTGTGTGGCAACAATGGCATTGTGTGGCAACAATGGCATTGTGTGGCAACAATGGAAACAGTGGCATTGTGTGGCAACAATTGCATTGTGTGGCAACAATGGCATTGTGTGGCAAAAATGGCAACAGTGGAATTGTGCGGCCACAATGGCATTGTGTGGCAACAATGGCAACGGTGGCATTGTTTGGCAACAATGGAAACAATGGCATTGTGTGGTAACAATACCATTGTATGGCAACAATGGCAACGGTGGCGTTGTTTGGCAACAATGGCATTGTGTGGCAACAATGGAAACAGTGGCATTGTGTGGCAACAATGGCATTGTTTGGCAACAATGGCAACGGTGGCATTGTGTGGCAACAATGGCATTGTGTGGCAACAATGGCAACGGTGGCATTGTTTGGCAACAATGGCATTGTGTGGCAACAATGGAAACAGTGCATTGTGTGGCAACAATGGCATTGTGTGGCAACAATGGCATTGTGTGGCAACAATGGCATTGTGTGGCAACAATGGAAACAGTGGCATTGTGTGGCAACAATGGCATTGTTTGGCAACAGACGCAACGGTGGCATTGTTTGGCAACAATGGCATTGTGTGGCTACAATGGCAACAGTGGCATTGTGTGGCAACAATGGCATTGTGTGGCAACAATGGAAACAGTGGCATTGTGTGGCAACAATGGCATTGTGTGGCAACAATGGAAACAGTGGCATTGTGTGGCAACAATGGCATTGTGTGGCAACAATGGAAACAGTGGCATTGTGTGGCAAAAATGGCTTTGTGTGGCAACAATGGCATTGTGTGGCAACAATGGAAACAGTGGCATTGTGTGGCAACAATGGCATTGTGTGGCAACAATGGCATTGTGTGGCAACAATGGCAACAGTGGAATTGTGCGGCCACAATGGCATTGTGTGGCAACAATGGCAACGGTGGCATTGTTTGGCAACAATGGCATTGTGTGGCAACAATAGCAACAGTGGCATTGTGTGGTAACAGGTGCATTGTGTGGCAACAATGGCATTGTGTGACAACAATGGCATTGTGTGGCAACAATGGCAACAGTGGCATTGTGTGGCAACAATGGAAAAAGTGGCATTGTGTGGAAACAATGGCATTGTGCGGCAACAATGGAAACAGTGGCATTGTGTGGCAACAATGGCATTGTGTGGCAACAATGGAAACTGGCATTGTGTGGCAACAATGGCATTGTGCGGCAAAAATGGCATTGTGTGGCAACAATGGCAACAGTGGCATTGTGTGGCCACAATGGCATTGTGTGGCAACAATGGCAACGGTGGCATTGTTTGGCAACAATGGCATTGTGTGGCAACAATGGCAACAGTGGCATTGTTTGGCAACAATGGCATTGTGTGGCAACAATGGAAACAGTGGCATTGTGTGGCAACAATGGCATTGTGTGGCAACAATAGAAACAGTGGCATTGTGTGGCAACAATGGCATTGTGTGGCAACAATGGCATTGTGTGGCAACAATGGAAACAGTGGCATTGTGTGGCAACAATGGCATTGTGTGGCAACAATGGCATTGTGTGGCAACAATGGCAATAGTGGCATTGTGTTGCAACAGTGGCATTGTGTGGCAACAATGGCATTGTGTGACAACAATGGCATTGTGTGGCAACAATGGCAACAGTGGCATTGTGTGGCAACAATGGAAAAAGTGGCATTGTGTGGCAACAATGGCATTGTGCGGCAACAATGGAAACAGTGGCATTGTGTGGCAACAATGGCATTGTGTGGCAACAATGGAAACTGGCATTGTGTGGCAACAATGGCATTGTGCGGCAACAATGGAAACAGTGGCATTGTGTGGCAACAATGGCATTGTGCGGCAACAATGGAAACAGTGGCATTGTGTGGCAACAATGGCATTGTGTGGCAACAATGGAAACAGTGGTATTGTGTGGCAACAATGGCATTGTGTGGCAACAATGGAAACAGTGGCATTGTGTGGCAAAAATGGCTTTGTGTGGCAACAATGGCATTGTGTGGCAACAATGGAAACAGTGGCATTGTGTGGCAACAATGGCATTGTGTGGCAACAATGGCATTGTGTGGCAACAATGGCAACAGTGGAATTGTGCGGCCACAATGGCATTGTGTGGCAACAATGGCAACGGTGGCATTGTTTGGCAACAATGGCATTGTGTGGCAACAATGGCAACAGTGGCATTGTGTGGCAACAGTGGCATTGTGTGGCAACAATGGCATTGTGTGACAACAATGGCATTGTGTGGCAACAATGGCAACAGTGGCATTGTGTGGCAACAATGGAAAAAGTGGCATTGTGTGGCAACAATGGCATTGTGCGGCAACAATGGAAACAGTGGCATTGTGTGGCAACAATGGCATTGTGTGGCAACAATGGAAACTGGCATTGTGTGGCAACAATGGCATTGTGCGGCAAAAATGGAAACAGTGGCATTGTGTGGCAACAATGGCATTGTGCGGCAACAATGGAAACAGTGGCATTGTGTGGCAACAATGGCATTGTGTGGCAACAATGGAAACAGTGGCATTGTGTGGCAACAATGGCATTGTGTGGCAACAATGGCATTGTGTGGCAACAATGGAAACAGTGGCATTGTGTGGCAACAATGGCATTGTGTGGCAACAATGGAAACAGTGGCATTGTGTGGCAACAATGGCTTTGTGTGGCAACAATGGAAACAGTGGCATTGTGTGGCAACAATGGCATTGTGTGGCAACAATGGAAACAGTGGCATTGTGTGGCAACAATGGCATTGTGTGGCAACAATGGCATTGTGTGGCAACAATGGAAACAGTGGCATTGTGTGGCAACAATTGCATTGTGTGGCAACAATGGCATTGTGTGGCAAAAATGGCAACAGTGGAATTGTGCGGCCACAATGGCATTGTGTGGCAACAATGGCAACGGTGGCATTGTTTGGCAACAATGGAAACAATGGCATTGTGTGGTAACAATACCATTGTATGGCAACAATGGCAACGGTGGCGTTGTTTGGCAACAATGGCATTGTGTGGCAACAATGGAAACAGTGGCATTGTGTGGCAACAATGGCATTGTTTGGCAACAATGGCAACGGTGGCATTGTGTGGCAACAATGGCATTGTGTGGCAACAATGGCAACGGTGGCATTGTTTGGCAACAATGGCATTGTGTGGCAACAATGGAAACAGTGCATTGTGTGGCAACAATGGCATTGTGTGGCAACAATGGCATTGTGTGGCAACAATGGCATTGTGTGGCAACAATGGAAACAGTGGCATTGTGTGGCAACAATGGCATTGTTTGGCAACAGACGCAACGGTGGCATTGTTTGGCAACAATGGCATTGTGTGGCTACAATGGCAACAGTGGCATTGTGTGGCAACAATGGAAACAGTAGCATTGTGTGGCAACAATGGCATTATGCGGCAACAATGGAAACAGTGGCATTGTGTGGCAACAATGGCATTGTGCGGCAACAATGGAAACAGTGGCATTGTGTGGCAACAATGGCATTGTTTGGCAACAATGGCATTGTGTGGCAACAATGGAAACAGTGGCATTGTGTGGCAACAATGGCACTGTGTGGCAACAATGGAAACAGTGGCATTGTTTGGCAACAATGGCATTGTGTGGCAACAATGGCAACAGTGGCATTGTGTGGCAACAATGGCAACAGTGGCATTGTTTGGCAACAATGGCACTGTGTGGCAACAATGGCAACAGTGGCAACAATGGAAACAGTGGCATTGTGTGGCAACAATGGCATTGTGTGGCAACAATGGAAACAGTGGCATTGTGCGGCCACAATGGCATTGTGTGGCAACAATGGCAACGGTGGCATTGTTTGGCAACAATGGCATTGTGTGGCAACAATGGCAACAGTGGCATTGTGTGGCAACAATGGCATTGTGTGGCAACAATGGCAACAGTGGCATTGTGTGGCAACAGTGGCATTGTGTGGCAACAATGGCATTGTGTGACAACAATGGCATTGTGTGGCAACAATGCCAACAGTGGCATTGTGTGGCAACAATGGAAACAGTGGCATTGTGTGGCAACAATGGCATTGTGCGGCAAAAATGGAAACAGTGGCATTGTGTGGCAACAATGGCATTGTGTGGCAACAATGGCAACAGTGGCATTGTGTGGCAACAGTGGCATTGTGTGGCAACAATGGCATTGTGTGACAACAATGGCATTGTGTGGCAACAATGGCAACAGTGGCATTGTGTGGCAACAATGGAAAAAGTGGCATTGTGTGGCAACAATGGCATTGTGCGGCAAAAATGGAAACAGTGGCATTGTGTGGCAACAATGGCATTGTGCGGCAACAATGGAAACAGTGGCATTGTGTGGCAACAATGGCATTGTGTGGCAACAATGGCATTGTGTGGCAACAATGGCAACAGTGGCATTGTGTGGCCACAATGGCATTGTGTGGCAACAATGGCAACGGTGGCATTGTTTGGCAACAATAGCATTGTGTGGCAACAATGGCAACAGTGGCATTGTGTGGCAACAATGGCAACAGTGGCATTGTTTGGCAACAATGGCATTGTGTGGCAACAATGGAAACAGTGGCATTGTGTGGCAACAATGGCATTGTGTGGCAACAATGGAAACAGTGGCATTGTGTGGCAACAATGGCATTGTGTGGCAACAATGGCATTGTGTGGCAACAATGGAAACAGTGGCATTGTGTGGCAACAATGGCATTGTGTGGCAACAATGGCATTGTGTGGCAACAATGGCAACAGTGGAATTGTGCGGCCACAATGGCATTGTGTGGCAACAATGGCAACGGTGGCATTGTTTGGCAACAATGGCATTGTGTGGCAACAATGGCAACAGTGGCATTGTGTGGCAACAGTGGCATTGTGTGGCAACAATGGCATTGTGTGACAACAATGGCATTGTGTGGCAACAATGGCAACAGTGGCATTGTGTGGCAACAATGGAAAAAGTGGCATTGTGTGGCAACAATGGCATTGTGCGGCAACAATGGAAACAGTGGCATTGTGTGGCAACAATGGCATTGTGTGGCAACAATGGAAACTGGCATTGTGTGGCAACAATGGCATTGTGCGGCAAAAATGGAAACAGTGGCATTGTGTGGCAACAATGGCATTGTGCGGCAACAATGGAAACAGTGGCATTGTGTGGCAACAATGGCATTGTGTGGCAACAATGGAAACAGTGGCATTGTGTGGCAACAATGGCATTGTGTGGCAACAATGGCATTGTGTGGCAACAATGGAAACAGTGGCATTGTGTGGCAACAATGGCATTGTGTGGCAACAATGGAAACAGTGGCATTGTGTGGCAACAATGGCTTTGTGTGGCAACAATGGAAACAGTGGCATTGTGTGGCAACAATGGCATTGTGTGGCAACAATGGAAACAGTGGCATTGTGTGGCAACAATGGCATTGTGTGGCAACAATGGCATTGTGTGGCAACAATGGAAACAGTGGCATTGTGTGGCAACAATTGCATTGTGTGGCAACAATGGCATTGTGTGGCAAAAATGGCAACAGTGGAATTGTGCGGCCACAATGGCATTGTGTGGCAACAATGGCAACGGTGGCATTGTTTGGCAACAATGGAAACAGTGGCATTGTGTGGCAACAATGGCATTGTGTGGCAACAATGGAAACAGTGGCATTGTGTGGCAAAAATGGCTTTGTGTGGCAACAATGGAAACAGTGGCATTGTGTGGCAACAATGGCAACAGTGGCATTGTTTGGCAACAATGGCATTGTGTGGCTACAATGGAAACAGTGGCATTGTGTGGCAACAATGGCAACAGTGGCATTGTTTGGCAACAATGGCATTGTGTGGCAACAATGGCATTGTGCGGCAACAATGGAAACAGTGGCATTGTGTGGCAACAATGGCATTGTGTGGCAACAATGGCAACAGTGGCATTGTGTGGCAACAATGGCACTGTGTGGCAACAATGGAAACATTGGCATTGTGTGGCAACAATGGCATTGTGTGGCAACAATGGAAACAGTGGCATTGTGTGGCAACAATGGCAATAGTGGCATTGTGTGGCAACAGTGGCATTGTGTGGCAACAATGGCATTGTCTGACAACAATGGCATTGTGTGGCAACAATGGAAACAGTAGCATTGTGTGGCAACAATGGCATTGTTTGGCAACAGAGGCAACGGTGGCATTGTTTGGCAACAATGGAAACAGTGCCATTGTGTAGCAACAATGGCATTGTGTGGCAACAATGGCAACAGTGGCATTGTGTGGCAACAATGGAAACAGTGGCATTGTGTGGCAACAATGGCATTGTGCGGCAACAATGGAAACAGTGGCATTGTGTGGCAACAATGGCAACAGTGGCATTTTGTAGCAACAATGGCATTGTGCGGCAAAAATGGAAACAGTGGCATTGTGTGGCAACAATGGCATTGTGTGGCAACAATGGGAACAGTGGCATTGTGTGGCAACAATGGCATTGTGCGGCAAAAATGGAAACAGTGGCATTGTGTGGCAACAATGGCATTGTGTGGCAACAATGGCAACAGTGGCATTGTGTGGCAACAATGGCACTGTGTGGCAACAATGGAAACATTGGCATTGTGTGGCAACAATGGCATTGTGTGGCAACAATGGAAACAGTGGCATTGTGTGGCAACAATGGCAATAGTGGCATTGTGTGGCAACAGTGGCATTGTGTGGCAACAATGGCATTGTCTGACAACAATGGCATTGTGTGGCAACAATGGAAACAGTGGCATTGTGTGGCAACAATGGCATTGTTTGGCAACAGAGGCAACGGTGGCATTGTTTGGCAACAATGGAAACAGTGCCATTGTGTAGCAACAATGGCATTGTGTGGCAACAATGGCAACAGTGGCATTGTGTGGCAACAATGGAAACAGTGGCATTGTGTGGCAACAATGGCATTGTGCGGCAACAATGGAAACAGTGGCATTGTGTGGCAACAATGGCAACAGTGGCATTTTGTAGCAACAATGGCATTGTGCGGCAAAAATGGAAACAGTGGCATTGTGTGGCAACAATGGCATTGTGTGGCAACAATGGGAACAGTGGCATTGTGTGGCAACAATGGCATTGTGCGGCAAAAATGGAAACAGTGGCATTGTGTGGCAACAATGGCATTGTATGGCAACAATGGAAACAGTGGCATTGTGTGGCAACAATGGCAACAGTGGCATTGTTTGGCAACAATGGCATTGTGTGGCAACAATGGCAACAGTGGCATTGTGTGGCAAAAATGGCCTTGTGTGGCAACAATGGCATTGTGTGGCAACAATGGCATTCTGCGGCAACAATGGAAACAGTGGCATTGTGTGGCAACAATGGCATTCTGCGGCAACAATGGAAACAGTGGCATTGTGTGGCAACAATGGCATTGTGTGGCAACAATGGCAACAGTGGCATTGTTTGGCAACAATGGCATTGTGTGGCAACAATGGAAACAGTGGCATTGTGTGGCAACAATGGCATTGTGTGGCAACAATGGAAACAGTGGCATTGTGTGGCAACAATGGCATTGTGTGGCAACAATGGAAACAGTGGCATTGTGTGGCAACAATGGCATTGTGTGGCAACAATGGCATTGTGTGGCAACAATGGCAACAGTGGCATTGTGTGGCCACAATGACATTGTGTGGCAACAATGGCAACGGTGGCATTGTTTGGCAACAATGGCATTGTGTGGCAACAATGGCAACAGTGACATTCTGTGGCAACAATGGCAACAGTGGCATTGTTTGGCAACAATGGCATTGTGTGGCAACAATGGAAACAGTGGCATTGTGTGGCAACAATGGCATTGTGTGGCAACAATGGAAACAGTGGCATTGTGTGGCAACAATGGCATTGTGTGGCAACAATGGAAACAGTGGCATTGTGTGGCAACAATGGCATTGTGTGGCAACAATGGCATTGTGTGGCAACAATGGCAACAGTGGCATTGTGTGGCCACAATGGCATTGTGTGGCAACAATGGCAACGGTGGCATTGTTTGGCAACAATAGCATTGTGTGGCAACAATGGCAACAGTGGCATTGTGCGGCAACAATGGCAACAGTGGCATTGTTTGGCAACAATGGCATTGTGTGGCAACAATGGAAACAGTGCCATTGTGTGGCAACAATGGCATTGTGTGGCAACAATGGAAACAGTGGCATTGCGTGGCAACAATGGCATTGTGTGGCAACAATGGCATTGTGTGGCAACAATGGAAACAGTGGCATTGTGTGGCAACAATGGCATTGTGTGGCAACAATGGCATTGTGTGGCAACAATGGCAACAGTGGAATTGTGCGGCCACAACGGCATTGTGTGGCAACAATGGCAACGGTGGCATTGTTTGGCAACAATGGCATTGTGTGGCAACAATGGCAACAGTGGCATTGTGTGGCAACAGTGGCATTGTGTGGCAACAATGGCATTGTGTGACAACAATGGCATTGTGTGGCAACAATGGCAACAGTGGCATTGTGTGGCAACAATGGAAAAAGTGGCATTGTGTGGCAACAATGGCATTGTGCGGCAACAATGGAAACAGTGGCATTGTGTGGCAACAATGGCATTGTGTGGCAACAATGGAAACTGGCATTGTGTGGCAACAATGGCATTGTGCGGCAAAAATGGAAACAGTGGCATTGTGTGGCAACAATGGCATTGTGCGGCAACAATGGAAACAGTGGCATTGTGTGGCAACAATGGCATTGTGTGGCAACAATGGAAACAGTGGCATTGTGTGGCAACAATGGCATTGTGTGGCAACAATGGAAACAGTGGAATTGTGCGGCCACAATGGCATTCTGTGGCAACAATGGCAACGGTGGCATTGTTTGGCAACAATGGCATTGTGTGGCAACAATGGCAACAGTGGCATTGTGTGGCAACAGTGGCATTGTGTGGCAATAATGGCATTGTGACAACAATGGCATTGTGTGGCAACAATGGCAACAGTGGCATTGTGTGGCAACAATGGCAACAGTGGAATTGTGTGGCAACAATGGCATTGTGTGGCAACAATGGAAACAGTGTCATTGTGTTGCAACAATGGCATTGTGTGGCAACAATGGAAACAGTGGCATTGTGTGGCAACAATGGCAACGGTGGCATTGTGTGGCAACAATGGCATTGTGTGGCAAAAATGGCAACAGTGGCATTGTGTGGCCACAATGGCATTCTATGGCAACAATGGCAACGGTGGCATTGTTTGGCAACAATAGCATTGTGTGGCAACAATGGCAACAGTGGCATTGTGTGGCAACAATGGCATTGTGCGGCAACAATGCAAACAGTGGCATTGTGTGGCAACAATGGCATTGTGCGGTAACAATGGAAACAGTGGCATTGTGTGGCAACAATGGCAACAGTGGCATTTTGTAGCAAGAATGGCATTGTGCGGCAACAATGGAAACAGTGGCATTGTGTGGCAACAATGGCATTGTGTGGCAACAATGGGAACAGTGGCATTGTGTGGCAACAATGGCATTGTGCGACAACAATGGAGACAGTGGCATTGTGTGGCAACAATGGCATTGTGCGGCAACAATGGAAACAGTGGCATTGTGTGGCAACAATGGCATTGTGCGGCAACAATGGAAACAGTGGCATTGTGTGGCAACAATGGCATTGTTTGGTAAGAATTGCAGCGGTGGCATTGTGTGGCAACAATGGCATTGTTTGGTAAGAATTGCAGCGGTGGCATTGTGTGGCAACAATGGCATTGTTTGGTAAGAATTGCAACGGTGGCATTGTGTGGCAACAAATGAAAGAGTGGTATTGTTTGGCAACAATGGCATTGTTTGGCAACAAAGGCAACGGTGGCATTGTTTGGCAACAATGGCATTTTTTGGTAAGAATTGCAACGGTGGCATTGTGTGGCAACAATGGAAAGAGTGGTATTGTTTGGCAACAATGGCATTGTTTGGCAACAAAGGCAACGGTGGCATTGTTTGGCAACAATGGCATTGTGTGGCAACAAAGGAAACGGTGGCATTCTGTGGCAACAATGGCAACAGTGGCATTGTTTGGCAACAATGGCATTGTGTGGCAACAATGGAAACAGTGGCATTGTGTGGCAACAATGGCATTGTGTGGCAACAATGGAAACAGTGGCATTGTGTGGCAACAATGGCATTGTGTGGCAACAATGGAAACAGTGGCATTGTGTGGCAACAATGGCATTGTGTGGCAACAATGGCATTGTGTGGCAACAATGGCAACAGTGGCATTGTGTGGCCACAATGGCATTGTGTGGCAACAATGGCAACGGTGGCATTGTTTGGCAACAATAGCATTGTGTGGCAACAATGGCAACAGTGGCATTGTGCGGCAACAATGGCAACAGTGGCATTGTTTGGCAACAATGGCATTGTGTGGCAACAATGGAAACAGTGCCATTGTGTGGCAACAATGGCATTGTGTGGCAACAATGGAAACAGTGGCATTGCGTGGCAACAATGGCATTGTGTGGCAACAATGGCATTGTGTGGCAACAACGGAAACAGTGGCATTGTGTGGCAACAATGGCATTGTGTGGCAACAATGGCATTGTGTGGCAACAATGGCAACAGTGGAATTGTGCGGCCACAATGGCATTGTGTGGCAACAATGGCAACGGTGGCATTGTTTGGCAACAATGGCATTGTGTGGCAACAATGGCATTGTGTGGCAACAATGGCAACAGTGGCATTGTGTGGCAACAATGGAAAAAGTGGCATTGTGTGGCAACAATGGCATTGTGCGGCAACAATGGAAACAGTGGCATTGTGTGGCAACAATGGCATTGTGTGGCAACAATGGAAACTGGCATTGTGTGGCAACAATGGCATTGTGCGGCAAAAATGGAAACAGTGGCATTGTGTGGCAACAATGGCATTGTGCGGCAACAATGGAAACAGTGGCATTGTGTGGCAACAATGGCATTGTGTGGCAACAATGGAAACAGTGGCATTGTGTGGCAACAATGGCATTGTGTGGCAACAATGGAAACAGTGGCATTGTGTGGCAAAAATGGCTTTGTGTGGCAACAATGGCATTGTGTGGCAACAATGGAAACAGTGGCATTGTGTGGCAACAATGGCATTGTGTGGCAACAATGGCATTGTGTGGCAACAATGGCAACAGTGGAATTGTGCGGCCACAATGGCATTCTGTGGCAACAATGGCAACGGTGGCATTGTTTGGCAACAATGGCATTGTGTGGCAACAATGGCAACAGTGGCATTGTGTGGCAACAGTGGCATTGTGTGGCAACAATGGCATTGTGACAACAATGGCATTGTGTGGCAACAATGGCAACAGTGGCATTGTGTGGCAACAATGGCAACAGTGGAATTGTGTGGCAACAATGGCATTGTGTGGCAACAATGGAAACAGTGTCATTGTGTTGCAACAATGGCATTGTGTGGCAACAATGGAAACAGTGGCATTGTGTGGCAACAATGGCAACGGTGGCATTGTGTGGCAACAATGGCATTGTGTGGCAAAAATGGCAACAGTGGCATTGTGTGGCCACAATGGCATTGTATGGCAACAATGGCAACGGTGGCATTGTTTGGCAACAATAGCATTGTGTGGCAACAATGGCAACAGTGGCATTGTGTGGCAACAATGGCATTGTGCGGCAACAATGCAAACAGTGGCATTGTGTGGCAACAATGGCATTGTGCGGCAACAATGGAAACAGTGGCATTGTGTGGCAACAATGGCAACAGTGGCATTTTGTAGCAACAATGGCATTGTGCGGCAAAAATGGAAACAGTGGCATTGTGTGGCAACAATGGCATTGTGTGGCAACAATGGGAACAGTGGCATTGTGTGGCAACAATGGCATTGTGCGGCAACAATGGAGACAGTGGCATTGTGTGGCAACAATGGCATTGTGCGGCAACAATGGAAACAGTGGCATTGTGTGGCAACAATGGCATTGTGCGGCAACAATGGAAACAGTGGCATTGTGTGGCAACAATGGCATTGTGCGGCAACAATGGAAACAGTGGCATTGTGTGGCAACAATGGCATTGTTTGGTAAGAATTGCAGCGGTGGCATTGTGTGGCAACAATGGCATTGTTTGGTAAGAATTGCAGCGGTGGCATTGTGTGGCAACAATGGCATTGTTTGGTAAGAATTGCAACTGTGGCATTGTGTGGCAACAATGGCATTGTTTGGTAAGAATTGCAACGGTGGCATTGTGTGGCAACAAATGAAAGAGTGGTATTGTTTGGCAACAATGGCATTGTTTGGCAACAAAGGCAACGGTGGCATTGTTTGGCAACAATGGCATTTTTTGGTAAGAATTGCAACGGTGGCATTGTGTGGCAACAATGGAAAGAGTGGTATTGTTTGGCAACAATGGCATTGTTTGGCAACAAAGGCAACGGTGGCATTGTTTGGCAACAATGGCATTGTGTGGCAACAATGGAAACAGTGGCATTGTGTGGAAACAATGGCATTGTGTGGCAACAATGGCATTGTGTGGCAACAATGGCAACAGTGGCATTGTATGGCCACAATGGCATTGTGTGGCAACAATGGCAACGGTGGCATTGTTTGGCAACAATGGCATTCTATGGCAACAATGGAAACAGTGGCATTGTGTGGCAACAATGGCAACAGTGGCATTGTTTGGCAACAATGGCATTGTGTGGCAACAATGGCAACAGTGGCATTGTGTGGCAAAAATGGCCTTGTGTGGCAACAATGGCATTGTGTGGCAACAATGGAAACAGTGGCATTTTGTGGCAACAATGGCATTCTGCGGCAACAATGGAAACAGTGGCATTGTGTGGCAACAATGGCATTGTGTGGCAACAATGGCAACAGTGGCATTGTTTGGCAACAATGGCATTGTGTGGCAACAATGGCAACAGTGGCATTGTGTGGCAACAATGGCATTGTGTGGCAACAATGGAAACAGTGGCATTGTGTGGTCACAATGGCATTGTGTGGCAACAATGGAAACAGTGGCATTGTGTGGCAACAATGGCATTGTGTGGCAACAATGGCAACAGTGGCATTGTTTGGCAACAATGGCATTGTGTGGCAACAATGGCAACAGTGGCATTGTGTGGCAACAATGGCATTGTGTGGCAACAATGGAAACAGTGGCATTGTGTGGCAACAATGGCATTGTGTGGCAACAATGGAAACAGTGGCATTGTGTGGCAACAATGGCATTGTGTGGCAACAATGGAAACAGTGGCATTGTGTGGCAACAATGGCATTGTGAGGCAACAATGGCATTGTGTGGCAACAATGGCAACAGTGGCATTGTGTGGCCACAATGGCATTGTGTGGCAACAATGGCAACGGTGGCATTATTTGGCAACAATAGCATTGTGTGGCAACAATGGCAACAGTGGCATTGTGTGGCAACAATGGCAACAGTGGCATTGTTTGGCAACAATGGCATTGTGTGGCAACAATGGAAACAGTGGCATTGTGTGGCAACAATGGCATTGTGTGGCAACAATGGAAACAGTGGCATTGTGTGGCAACAATGGCATTGTGTGGCAACAATGGCATTGTGTGGCAACAATGGAAACAGTGGCATTGTGTGGCAACAATGGAATTGTGTGGCAACAATGGCATTGTGTGGCAACAATGGCAACAGTGGAATTGTGCGGCCACAATGGCATTGTGTGGCAACAATGGCAACGGTAGCATTGTTTGGCAACAATGGCATTGTGTGGCAACAATGGCAACAGTGGCATTGTGTGCCAACAGTGGCATTGTGTGGCAACAATGGCATTGTGTGACAACAATGGCATTGTGTGGCCACAATGGCAACAGTGGCATTGTGTGGCAACAATGGAAAAAGTGGCATTGTGTGGCAACAGTGGCATTGTGCGGCAACAATGGAAACAGTGGCATTGTGTGGCAACAATGGCATTGTGTGGCAACAATGGAAACTGGCATTGTGTGGCAACAATGGCATTGTGCGGCAAAAATGGAAACAGTGGCATTGTGTGGCAACAATGGCATTGTGCGGCAACAATGGAAACAGTGGCATTGTGTGGCAACAATGGCATTGTGTGGCAACAATGGAAACAGTGGCATTGTGTGGCAACAATGGCATTGTGTGGCAACAATGGCATTGTGTGGCAACAATGGAAACGGTGGCATTGTGTGGCAACAATGGCATTGTGTGGCAACAATGGCATTGTGTGGCAACAATGGAAACAGTGGCATTGTGTGGCAACAATGGCATTGTGTGGCAACAATGGAAACAGTGGCATTGTGTGGCAACAATGGCATTGTGTGGCAACAATGGAAACAGTGGCATTGTTTGGCAACAATGGCATTGTGTGGCAACAATGGCATTGTGTGGCAACAATGGCAACAGTGGCATTGTGTGGCCACAATGGCATTGTGTGGCAACAATGGCAACGGTGGCATTGTTTGGCAACAATAGCATTGTGTGGCAACAATGGCAACAGTGGCATTGTGTGGCAACAATGGCAACAGTGGCATTGTTTGGCAGCAATGGCATTGTGTGGCAACAATGGAAACAGTGGCATTGTGTGTCAACAATGGCATTGTGTGGCAACAATGGAAACAGTGGCATTGTATGGCAACAATGGCATTGTGTGGCAACAATGGCATTGTGTGGCAACAATGGAAACAGTGGCATTGTGTGGCAACAATGGCATTGTGTGGCAACAATGGCATTGTGTGGCAACAATGGCAACGGTGGCATTGTTTGGCAACAATGGCATTGTGTGGCAACAATGGCAACAGTGGCATTGTGTGGCAACAGTGGCATTGTGTGGCAACAATGGCATTGTGTGACAACAATGGCATTGTGTGGCAACAATGCCAACAGTGGCATTGTGTGGCAACAATGGAAACAGTGGCATTGTGTGGCAACAATGACATTGTGCGGCAACAATGGAAACAGTGGCATTGTGTGGCAACAATGGCATTGTGTGGCAACAATGGCAACAGTGGCATTGTGTGGCAACAGTGGCATTGTGTGGCAACAATGGCATTGTGTGACAACAATGGCATTGTGTGGCAACAATGGCAACAGTGGCATTGTGTGGCAACAATGGAAAAAGTGGCATTGTGTGGCAACAATGGCATTGTGCGGCAAAAATGGAAACAGTGGCATTGTGTGGCAACAATGGCATTGTGCGGCAACAATGGAAACAGTGGCATTGTGTGGCAACAATGGCATTGTGTGGCAACAATGGAAACAGTGGCATTGTGTGGCAACAATGGCATTGTGTGGCAACAATGGCATTGTGTGGCAACAATGGCAACAGTGGCATTGTGTGGCCACAATGGCATTGTGTGGCAACAATGGCAACGGTGGCATTGTTTGGCAACAATAGCATTGTGTGGCAACAATGGCAACAGTGGCATTGTGTGGCAACAATGGCAACAGTGGCATTGTTTGGCAACAATGGCATTGTGTGGCAACAATGGAAACAGTGGCATTGTGTGGCAACAATGGCATTGTGTGGCAACAATGGAAACAGTGGCATTGTGTGGCAACAATGGCATTGTGTGGCAACAATGGCATTGTGTGGCAACAATGGAAACAGTGGCATTTTGTGGCAACAATGGCATTGTGTGGCAACAATGGCATTGTGTGGCAACAATGGCAACAGTGGAATTGTGCGGCCACAATGGCATTGTGTGGCAACAATGGCAACGGTGGCATTGTTTGGCAACAATGGCATTGTGTGGCAACAATGGCAACAGTGGCACTGTGTGGCAACAGTGGCATTGTGTGGCAACAATGGCATTGTGTGACAACAATGGCATTGTGTGGCAACAATGGCAACAGTGGCATTGTGTGGCAACAATGGAAAAAGTGGCATTGTGTGGCAACAGTGGCATTGTGCGGCAACAATGGAAACAGTGGCATTGTGTGGCAACAATGGCATTGTGTGGCAACAATGGAAACTGGCATTGTGTGGCAACAATGGCATTGTGCGGCAAAAATGGAAACAGTGGCATTGTGTGGCAACAATGGCATTGTGCGGCAACAATGGAAACAGTGGCATTGTGTGGCAACAATGGCATTGTGTGGCAACAATGGAAAAAGTGGCATTGTGTGGCAACAATGGCATTGTGTGGCAACAATGGCATTGTGTGGCAACAATGGAAACGGTGGCATTGTGTGGCAACAATGGCATTGTGTGGCAACAATGGCATTGTGTGGCAACAATGGAAACAGTGGCATTGTGTGGCAACAATGGCATTGTGTGGCAACAATGGAAACAGTGGCATTGTGTGGCAACAATGGCATTGTGTGGCAACAATGGAAACAGTGGCATTGTGTGGCAACAATGGCATTGTGTGGCAACAATGGCATTGTGTGGCAACAATGGCAACAGTGGCATTGTGTGGCCACAATGGCATTGTGTGGCAACAATGGCAACGGTGGCATTGTTTGGCAACAATAGCATTGTGTGGCAACAATGGCAACAGTGGCATTGTGTGGCAACAATGGCAACAGTGGCATTGTTTGGCAGCAATGGCATTGTGTGGCAACAATGGAAACAGTGGCATTGTGTGTCAACAATGGCATTGTGTGGCAACAATGGAAACAGTGGCATTGTGTGGCAACAATGGCATTGTGTGGCAACAATGGCATTGTGTGGCAACAATGGAAACAGTGGCATTGTGTGGCAACAATGGCATTGTGTGGCAACAATGGCATTGTGTGGCAACAATGGCAACGGTGGCATTGTTTGGCAACAATGGCATTGTGTGGCAACAATGGCAACAGTGGCATTGTGTGGCAAGAGTGGCATTGTGTGGCAACAATGGCATTGTGTGACAACAATGGCATTGTGTGGCAACAATGCCAACAGTGGCATTGTGTGGCAACAATGGAAACAGTGGCATTGTGTGGCAACGATGACATTGTGCGGCAACAATGGAAACAGTGGCATTGTGTGGCAACAATGGCATTGTGTGGCAACAATGGCAACAGTGGCATTGTGTGGCAACAGTGGCATTGTGTGGCAACAATGGCATTGTGTGACAACAATGGCATTGTGTGGCAACAATGGCAACAGTGGCATTGTGTGGCAACAATGGAAAAAGTGGCATTGTGTGGCAACAATGGCATTGTGCGGCAAAAATGGAAACAGTGGCATTGTGTGGCAACAATGGCATTGTGCGGCAACAATGGAAACAGTGGCATTGTGTGGCAACAATGGCATTGTGTGGCAACAATGGAAACAGTGGCATTGTGTGGCAACAATGGCATTGTGTGGCAACAATGGCATTGTGTGGCAACAATGGCAACAGTGGCATTGTGTGGCCACAATGGCATTGTGTGGCAACAATGGCAACGGTGGCATTATTTGGCAACAATAGCATTGTGTGGCAACAATGGCAACAGTGGCATTGTGTGGCAACAATAGCAACAGTGGCATTGTTTGGCAACAATGGCATTGTGTGGCAACAATGGAAACAGTGGCATTGTGTGGCAACAATGGCATTGTGTGGCAACAATGGAAACAGTGGCATTGTGTGGCAACAATGGCATTGTGTGGCAACAATGGCATTGTGTGGCAACAATGGAAACAGTGGCATTTTGTGGCAACAATGGCATTGTGTGGCAACAATGGCATTGTGTGGCAACAATGGCAACAGTGGAATTGTGCGGCCACAATGGCATTGTGTGGCAACAATGGCAACGGTGGCATTGTTTGGCAACAATGGCATTGTGTGGCAACAATGGCAACAGTGGCACTGTGTGGCAACAGTGGCATTGTGTGGCAACAATGGCATTGTGTGACAACAATGGCATTGTGTGGCAACAATGGCAACAGTGGCATTGTGTGGCAACAATGGAAAAAGTGGCATTGTGTGGCAACAATGGCATTGTGCGGCAACAATGGAAACAGTGGCATTGTGTGGCAACAATGGCATTGTGTGGCAACAATGGAAACTGGCATTGTGTGGCAACAATGGCATTGTGCGGCAACAATGGAAACAGTGGCATTGTGTGGAAACAATGGCATTGTGTGGCAACAATGGAAACAGTGGCATTGTGTGGCAACAATGGCATTGTGTGGCAACAATGGCAACAGTGGAATTGTGCGGCCACAATGGCATTGTGTGGCAACAATGGCAACGGTGGCATTGTGTGACAACAATGGCATTGTGTGGCAACAATGGCAACAGTGGCATTGTGTGGCAACAATGGAAAAAGTGGCATTGTGTGGCAACAATGGCATTGTGCGGCAACAATGGAAACAGTGGCATTGTGTGGCAACAATGGCATTGTGTGGCAACAATGGAAACTGGCATTGTGTGGCAACAATGGCATTGTGCGGCAAAAATGGAAACAGTGGCATTGTGTGGCAACAATGGCATTGTGCGGCAACAATGGAAACAGTGGCATTGTGTGGCAACAATGGCATTGTGCGGCAACAATGGAAACAGTGGCATTGTATGGCCACAATGGCATTGTGTGGCAACAATGGCAACGGTGGCATTGTTTGGCAACAATGGCATTCTATGGCAACAATGGAAACAGTGGCATTGTGTGGCAACAATGGCAACAGTGGCATTGTTTGGCAACAATGGCATTGTGTGGCAACAATGGCAACAGTGGCATTGTGTGGCAAAAATGGCCTTGTGTGGCAACAATGGCATTGTGTGGCAACAATGGAAACAGTGGCATTTTGTGGCAACAATGGCATTCTGCGGCAACAATGGAAACAGTGGCATTGTGTGGCAACAATGGCATTGTGTGGCAACAATGGCAACAGTGGCATTGTTTGGCAACAATGGCATTGTGTGGCAACAATGGCAACAGTGGCATTGTGTGGCAACAATGGCATTGTGTGGCAACAATGGAAACAGTGGCATTGTGTGGTCACAATGGCATTGTGTGGCAACAATGGAAACAGTGGCATTGTGTGGCAACAATGGCATTGTGTGGCAACAATGGCAACAGTGGCATTGTTTGGCAACAATGGCATTGTGTGGCAACAATGGCAACAGTGGCATTGTGTGGCAACAATGGCATTGTGTGGCAACAATGGAAACAGTGGCATTGTGTGGCAACAATGGCATTGTGTGGCAACAATGGAAACAGTGGCATTGTGTGGCAACAATGGCATTGTGTGGCAACAATGGAAACAGTGGCATTGTGTGGCAACAATGGCATTGTGAGGCAACAATGGCATTGTGTGGCAACAATGGCAACAGTGGCATTGTGTGGCCACAATGGCATTGTGTGGCAACAATGGCAACGGTGGCATTATTTGGCAACAATAGCATTGTGTGGCAACAATGGCAACAGTGGCATTGTGTGGCAACAATGGCAACAGTGGCATTGTTTGGCAACAATGGCATTGTGTGGCAACAATGGAAACAGTGGCATTGTGTGGCAACAATGGCATTGTGTGGCAACAATGGAAACAGTGGCATTGTGTGGCAACAATGGCATTGTGTGGCAACAATGGCATTGTGTGGCAACAATGGAAACAGTGGCATTGTGTGGCAACAATGGAATTGTGTGGCAACAATGGCATTGTGTGGCAACAATGGCAACAGTGGAATTGTGCGGCCACAATGGCATTGTGTGGCAACAATGGCAACGGTAGCATTGTTTGGCAACAATGGCATTGTGTGGCAACAATGGCAACAGTGGCATTGTGTGCCAACAGTGGCATTGTGTGGCAACAATGGCATTGTGTGACAACAATGGCATTGTATGGCCACAATGGCAACAGTGGCATTGTGTGGCAACAATGGAAAAAGTGGCATTGTGTGGCAACAGTGGCATTGTGCGGCAACAATGGAAACAGTGGCATTGTGTGGCAACAATGGCATTGTGTGGCAACAATGGAAACTGGCATTGTGTGGCAACAATGGCATTGTGCGGCAAAAATGGAAACAGTGGCATTGTGTGGCAACAATGGCATTGTGCGGCAACAATGGAAACAGTGGCATTGTGTGGCAACAATGGCATTGTGTGGCAACAATGGAAACAGTGGCATTGTGTGGCAACAATGGCATTGTGTGGCAACAATGGCATTGTGTGGCAACAATGGCAACAGTGGAATTGTGCGGCCACAATGGCATTGTGTGGCAACAATGGCAACGGTGGCATTGTTTGGCAACAATGGCATTGTGTGGCAACAATGGCAACAGTGGCACTGTGTGGCAACAGTGGCATTGTGTGGCAACAATGGCATTGTGTGACAACAATGGCATTGTGTGGCAACAATGGCAACAGTGGCATTGTGTGGCAACAATGGAAAAAGTGGCATTGTGTGGCACAAATGGCATTGTGCGGCAACAATGGAAACAGTGGCATTGTGTGGCAACAATGGCATTGTGTGGCAACAATGGAAACTGGCATTGTGTGGCAACAATGGCATTGTGCGGCAACAATGGAAACAGTGGCATTGTGTGGAAACAATGGCATTGTGTGGCAACAATGGAAACAGTGGCATTGTGTGGCAACAATGGCATTGTGTGGCAACAATGGCAACAGTGGAATTGTGCGGCCACAATGGCATTGTGTGGCAACAATGGCAACGGTGGCATTGTGTGACAACAATGGCATTGTGTGGCAACAATGGCAACAGTGGCATTGTGTGGCAACAATGGAAAAAGTGGCATTGTGTGGCAACAATGGCATTGTGCGGCAACAATGGAAACAGTGGCATTGTGTGGCAACAATGGCATTGTGTGGCAACAATGGAAACTGGCATTGTGTGGCAACAATGGCATTGTGCGGCAAAAATGGAAACAGTGGCATTGTGTGGCAACAATGGCATTGTGCGGCAACAATGGAAACAGTGGCATTGTGTGGCAACAATGGCATTGTGCGGCAACAATGGAAACAGTGGCATTGTATGGCCACAATGGCATTGTGTGGCAACAATGGCAACGGTGGCATTGTTTGGCAACAATGGCATTCTATGGCAACAATGGAAACAGTGGCATTGTGTGGCAACAATGGCAACAGTGGCATTGTTTGGCAACAATGGCATTGTGTGGCAACAATGGCAACAGTGGCATTGTGTGGCAAAAATGGCCTTGTGTGGCAACAATGGCATTGTGTGGCAACAATGGAAACAGTGGCATTTTGTGGCAACAATGGCATTCTGCGGCAACAATGGAAACAGTGGCATTGTGTGGCAACAATGGCATTGTGTGGCAACAATGGCAACAGTGGCATTGTTTGGCAACAATGGCATTGTGTGGCAACAATGGCAACAGTGGCATTGTGTGGCAACAATGGCATTGTGTGGCAACAATGGAAACAGTGGCATTGTGTGGTCACAATGGCATTGTGTGGCAACAATGGAAACAGTGGCATTGTGTGGCAACAATGGCATTGTGTGGCAACAATGGCAACAGTGGCATTGTTTGGCAACAATGGCATTGTGTGGCAACAATGGCAACAGTGGCATTGTGTGGCAACAATGGCATTGTGTGGCAACAATGGAAACAGTGGCATTGTGTGGCAACAATGGCATTGTGTGGCAACAATGGAAACAGTGGCATTGTGTGGCAACAATGGCATTGTGTGGCAACAATGGAAACAGTGGCATTGTGTGGCAACAATGGCATTGTGAGGCAACAATGGCATTGTGTGGCAACAATGGCAACAGTGGCATTGTGTGGCCACAATGGCATTGTGTGGCAACAATGGCAACGGTGGCATTATTTGGCAACAATAGCATTGTGTGGCAACAATGGCAACAGTGGCATTGTGTGGCAACAATGGCAACAGTGGCATTGTTTGGCAACAATGGCATTGTGTGGCAACAATGGAAACAGTGGCATTGTGTGGCAACAATGGCATTGTGTGGCAACAATGGAAACAGTGGCATTGTGTGGCAACAATGGCATTGTGTGGCAACAATGGCATTGTGTGGCAACAATGGAAACAGTGGCATTGTGTGGCAACAATGGAATTGTGTGGCAACAATGGCATTGTGTGGCAACAATGGCAACAGTGGAATTGTGCGGCCACAATGGCATTGTGTGGCAACAATGGCAACGGTAGCATTGTTTGGCAACAATGGCATTGTGTGGCAACAATGGCAACAGTGGCATTGTGTGCCAACAGTGGCATTGTGTGGCAACAATGGCATTGTGTGACAACAATGGCATTGTGTGGCCACAATGGCAACAGTGGCATTGTGTGGCAACAATGGAAAAAGTGGCATTGTGTGGCAACAGTGGCATTGTGCGGCAACAATGGAAACAGTGGCATTGTGTGGCAACAATGGCATTGTGTGGCAACAATGGAAACTGGCATTGTGTGGCAACAATGGCATTGTGCGGCAAAAATGGAAACAGTGGCATTGTGTGGCAACAATGGCATTGTGCGGCGACAATGGAAACAGTGGCATTGTGTGGCAACAATGGCATTGTGTGGCAACAATGGAAACAGTGGCATTGTGTGGCAACAATGGCATTGTGTGGCAACAATGGCATTGTGTGGCAACAATGGAAACGGTGGCATTGTGTGGCAACAATGGCATTGTGTGGCAACAATGGCATTGTGTGGCAACAATGGAAACAGTGGCATTGTGTGGCAACAATGGCATTGTGTGGCAACAATGGAAACAGTGGCATTGTGTGGCAACAATGGCATTGTGTGGCAACAATGGAAACAGTGGCATTGTTTGGCAACAATGGCATTGTGTGGCAACAATGGCATTGTGTGGCAACAATGGCAACAGTGGCATTGTGTGGCCACAATGGCATTGTGTGGCAACAATGGCAACGGTGGCATTGTTTGGCAACAATAGCATTGTGTGGCAACAATGGCAACAGTGGCATTGTGTGGCAACAATGGCAACAGTGGCATTGTTTGGCAGCAATGGCATTGTGTGGCAACAATGGAAACAGTGGCATTGTGTGTCAACAATGGCATTGTGTGGCAACAATGGAAACAGTGGCATTGTATGGCAACAATGGCATTGTGTGGCAACAATGGCATTGTGTGGCAACAATGGAAACAGTGGCATTGTGTGGCAACAATGGCATTGTGTGGCAACAATGGCATTGTGTGGCAACAATGGCAACGGTGGCATTGTTTGGCAACAATGGCATTGTGTGGCAACAATGGCAACAGTGGCATTGTGTGGCAACAGTGGCATTGTGTGGCAACAATGGCATTGTGTGACAACAATGGCATTGTGTGGCAACAATGCCAACAGTGGCATTGTGTGGCAACAATGGAAACAGTGGCATTGTGTGGCAACAATGACATTGTGCGGCAACAATGGAAACAGTGGCATTGTGTGGCAACAATGGCATTGTGTGGCAACAATGGCAACAGTGGCATTGTGTGGCAACAGTGGCATTGTGTGGCAACAATGGCATTGTGTGACAACAATGGCATTGTGTGGCAACAATGGCAACAGTGGCATTGTGTGGCAACAATGGAAAAAGTGGCATTGTGTGGCAACAATGGCATTGTGCGGCAAAAATGGAAACAGTGGCATTGTGTGGCAACAATGGCATTGTGCGGCAACAATGGAAACAGTGGCATTGTGTGGCAACAATGGCATTGTGTGGCAACAATGGAAACAGTGGCATTGTGTGGCAACAATGGCATTGTGTGGCAACAATGGCATTGTGTGGCAACAATGGCAACAGTGGCATTGTGTGGCCACAATGGCATTGTGTGGCAACAATGGCAACGGTGGCATTGTTTGGCAACAATAGCATTGTGTGGCAACAATGGCAACAGTGGCATTGTGTGGCAACAATGGCAACAGTGGCATTGTTTGGCAACAATGGCATTGTGTGGCAACAATGGAAACAGTGGCATTGTGTGGCAACAATGGCATTGTGTGGCAACAATGGAAACAGTGGCATTGTGTGGCAACAATGGCATTGTGTGGCAACAATGGCATTGTGTGGCAACAATGGAAACAGTGGCATTTTGTGGCAACAATGGCATTGTGTGGCAACAATGGCATTGTGTGGCAACAATGGCAACAGTGGAATTGTGCGGCCACAATGGCATTGTGTGGCAACAATGGCAACGGTGGCATTGTTTGGCAACAATGGCATTGTGTGGCAACAATGGCAACAGTGGCACTGTGTGGCAACAGTGGCATTGTGTGGCAACAATGGCATTGTGTGACAACAATGGCATTGTGTGGCAACAATGGCAACAGTGGCATTGTGTGGCAACAATGGAAAAAGTGGCATTGTGTGGCAACAGTGGCATTGTGCGGCAACAATGGAAACAGTGGCATTGTGTGGCAACAATGGCATTGTGTGGCAACAATGGAAACTGGCATTGTGTGGCAACAATGGCATTGTGCGGCAAAAATGGAAACAGTGGCATTGTGTGGCAACAATGGCATTGTGCGGCAACAATGGAAACAGTGGCATTGTGTGGCAACAATGGCATTGTGTGGCAACAATGGAAAAAGTGGCATTGTGGGGCAACAATGGCATTGTGTGGCAACAATGGCATTGTGTGGCAACAATGGAAACGGTGGCATTGTGTGGCAACAATGGCATTGTGTGGCAACAATGGCATTGTGTGGCAACAATGGAAACAGTGGCATTGTGTGGCAACAATGGCATTGTGTGGCAACAATGGAAACAGTGGCATTGTGTGGCAACAATGGCATTGTGTGGCAACAATGGAAACAGTGGCATTGTGTGGCAACAATGGCATTGTGTGGCAACAATGGCATTGTGTGGCAACAATGGCAACAGTGGCATTGTGTGGCCACAATGGCATTGTGTGGCAACAATGGCAACGGTGGCATTGTTTGGCAACAATAGCATTGTGTGGCAACAATGGCAACAGTGGCATTGTGTGGCAACAATGGCAACAGTGGCATTGTTTGGCAGCAATGGCATTGTGTGGCAACAATGGAAACAGTGGCATTGTGTGTCAACAATGGCATTGTGTGGCAACAATGGAAACAGTGGCATTGTGTGGCAACAATGGCATTGTGTGGCAACAATGGCATTGTGTGGCAACAATGGAAACAGTGGCATTGTGTGGCAACAATGGCATTGTGTGGCAACAATGGCATTGTGTGGCAACAATGGCAACGGTGGCATTGTTTGGCAACAATGGCATTGTGTGGCAACAATGGCAACAGTGGCATTGTGTGGCAAGAGTGGCATTGTGTGGCAACAATGGCATTGTGTGACAACAATGGCATTGTGTGGCAACAATGCCAACAGTGGCATTGTGTGGCAACAATGGAAACAGTGGCATTGTGTGGCAACGATGACATTGTGCGGCAACAATGGAAACAGTGGCATTGTGTGGCAACAATGGCATTGTGTGGCAACAATGGCAACAGTGGCATTGTGTGGCAACAGTGGCATTGTGTGGCAACAATGGCATTGTGTGACAACAATGGCATTGTGTGGCAACAATGGCAACAGTGGCATTGTGTGGCAACAATGGAAAAAGTGGCATTGTGTGGCAACAATGGCATTGTGCGGCAAAAATGGAAACAGTGGCATTGTGTGGCAACAATGGCATTGTGCGGCAACAATGGAAACAGTGGCATTGTGTGGCAACAATGGCATTGTGTGGCAACAATGGAAACAGTGGCATTGTGTGGCAACAATGGCATTGTGTGGCAACAATGGCATTGTGTGGCAACAATGGCAACAGTGGCATTGTGTGGCCACAATGGCATTGTGTGGCAACAATGGCAACGGTGGCATTATTTGGCAACAATAGCATTGTGTGGCAACAATGGCAACAGTGGCATTGTGTGGCAACAATAGCAACAGTGGCATTGTTTGGCAACAATGGCATTGTGTGGCAACAATGGAAACAGTGGCATTGTGTGGCAACAATGGCATTGTGTGGCAACAATGGAAACAGTGGCATTGTGTGGCAACAATGGCATTGTGTGGCAACAATGGCATTGTGTGGCAACAATGGAAACAGTGGCATTTTGTGGCAACAATGGCATTGTGTGGCAACAATGGCATTGTGTGGCAACAATGGCAACAGTGGAATTGTGCGGCCACAATGGCATTGTGTGGCAACAATGGCAACGGTGGCATTGTTTGGCAACAATGGCATTGTGTGGCAACAATGGCAACAGTGGCACTGTGTGGCAACAGTGGCATTGTGTGGCAACAATGGCATTGTGTGACAACAATGGCATTGTGTGGCAACAATGGCAACAGTGGCATTGTGTGGCAACAATGGAAAAAGTGGCATTGTGTGGCAACAATGGCATTGTGCGGCAACAATGGAAACAGTGGCATTGTGTGGCAACAATGGCATTGTGTGGCAACAATGGAAACTGGCATTGTGTGGCAACAATGGCATTGTGCGGCAACAATGGAAACAGTGGCATTGTGTGGAAACAATGGCATTGTGTGGCAACAATGGAAACAGTGGCATTGTGTGGCAACAATGGCATTGTGTGGCAACAATGGCAACAGTGGAATTGTGCGGCCACAATGGCATTGTGTGGCAACAATGGCAACGGTGGCATTGTGTGACAACAATGGCATTGTGTGGCAACAATGGCAACAGTGGCATTGTGTGGCAACAATGGAAAAAGTGGCATTGTGTGGCAACAATGGCATTGTGCGGCAACAATGGAAACAGTGGCATTGTGTGGCAACAATGGCATTGTGTGGCAACAATGGAAACTGGCATTGTGTGGCAACAATGGCATTGTGCGGCAAAAATGGAAACAGTGGCATTGTGTGGCAACAATGGCATTGTGCGGCAACAATGGAAACAGTGGCATTGTGTGGCAACAATGGCATTGTGCGGCAACAATGGAAACAGTGGCATTGTGTGGCAACAATGGCATTGTGTGGCAACAATGGAAACAGTGGCATTGTGTGGCAACAGTGGCATTGTGCGGCCACAATGGCATTGTGTGGCAACAATGGAAACAGTGGCATTGTGTGGCAACAATGGCATTGTGTGACAACAATGGCATTGTGTGGCAACAATGCCAACAGTGGCATTGTGTGGCAACAATGGCATTGTGTGGCAACAATGGAAACAGTGGCATTGTGTGGCAACAATGGCATTGTGTGGCAACAATGGAAACAGTGGCATTGTGTGGCAACAATGGCATTGTGTGGCAACAATGGCATTGTGTGGCAACAATGGCAACAGTGGCATTGTGTGGCCACAATGGCATTGTGTGGCAACAATGGCAACGGTGGCATTGTTTGGCAACAATAGCATTGTGTGGCAACAATGGCAACAGTGGCATTGTGTGGCAACAATGGCAACAGTGGCATTGTTTGGCAACAATGGCATTGTGTGGCAACAATGGAAACAGTGGCATTGTGTGGCAACAATGGCATTGTGTGGCAACAATGGAAACAGTGGCATTGTGTGGCAACAATGGCATTGTGTGGCAACAATGGCATTGTGTGGCAACAATGGCAACGGTGGCATTGTTTGGCAACAATGGCATTGTGTGGCAACAATGGCAACAGTGGCATTCTGTGGCAACAGTGGCATTGTGTGGCAACAATGGCATTGTGTGACAACAATGGCATTGTGTGGCAACAATGGCAACTGTGGCATTGTGTGGCAACAATGGAAAAAGTGGCATTGTGTGGCAACAATGGCATTGTGCGGCAACAATGGAAACAGTGGCATTGTGTGGCAACAATGGCATTGTGTGGCAACAATGGAAACTGGCATTGTGTGGCAACAATGGCATTGTGCGGCAAAAATGGAAACAGTGGCATTGTGTGGCAACAATGGCATTGTGCGGCAACAATGGAAACAGTGGCATTGTGTGGCAACAATGGCATTGTGTGGCAACAATGGAAACAGTGGCATTGTGTGGCAAAAATGGCTTTGTGTGGCAACAATGGCATTGTGTGGCAACAATGGAAACAGTGGCATTGTGTGGCAACAATTGCATTGTGTGGCAACAATGGCATTGTGTGGCAAAAATGGCAACAGTGGCATTGTGCGGCCACAATGGCATTGTGTGGCAACAATGGCAACGGTGGCATTGTTTGGCAACAATGGAAACAATGGCATTGTGTGGTAACAATACCATTGTATGGCAACAATGGCAACGGTGGCGTTGTTTGGCAACAATGGCATTGTGTGGCAACAATGGAAACAGTGGCATTGTGTGGCAACAATGGCATTGTTTGGCAACAATGGCAACGGTGGCATTGTGTGGCAACAATGGCATTGTGTGGCAACAATGGCAACGGTGGCATTTTTTGGCAACAATGGCATTGTGTGGCAACAATGGAAACAGTGGCATTGTGTGGCAACAATGGCATTCTGTGGCAACAATGGCATTGTGTGGCAACAATGGAAACAGTGGCATTGTGTGGCAACAATGGCATTGTGTGGCAACAATGGCAACGGTGGCATTGTTTTGCAACAATGGCATTGTGTGGCAACAATGGCAACAGTGGCATTGTGTGGCAAGAGTGGCATTGTGTGGCAACAATGGCATTGTGTGACAACAATGGCATTGTGTGGCAACAATGCCAACAGTGGCATTGTGTGGCAACAATGGAAACAGTGGCATTGTGTGGCAACGATGACATTGTGCGGCAACAATGGAAACAGTGGCATTGTGTGGCAACAATGGCATTGTGTGGCAACAATGGCAACAGTGGCATTGTGTGGCAACAGTGGCATTGTGTGGCAACAATGGCATTGTGTGACAACAATGGCATTGTGTGGCAACAATGGCAACAGTGGCATTGTGTGGCAACAATGGAAAAAGTGGCATTGTGTGGCAACAATGGCATTGTGCGGCAAAAATGGAAACAGTGGCATTGTGTGGCAACAATGGCATTGTGCGGCAACAATGGAAACAGTGGCATTGTGTGGCAACAATGGCATTGTGTGGCAACAATGGAAACAGTGGCATTGTGTGGCAACAATGGCATTGTGTGGCAACAATGGCATTGTGTGGCAACAATGGCAACAGTGGCATTGTGTGGCCACAATGGCATTGTGTGGCAACAATGGCAACGGTGGCATTATTTGGCAACAATAGCATTGTGTGGCAACAATGGCAACAGTGGCATTGTGTGGCAACAATGGCAACAGTGGCATTGTTTGGCAACAATGGCATTGTGTGGCAACAATGGAAACAGTGGCATTGTGTGGCAACAATGGCATTGTGTGGCAACAATGGAAACAGTGGCATTGTGTGGCAACAATGGCATTGTGTGGCAACAATGGCATTGTGTGGCAACAATGGAAACAGTGGCATTTTGTGGCAACAATGGCATTGTGTGGCAACAATGGCATTGTGTGGCAACAATGGCAACAGTGGAATTGTGCGGCCACAATGGCATTGTGTGGCAACAATGGCAACGGTGGCATTGTTTGGCAACAATGGCATTGTGTGGCAACAATGGCAACAGTGGCACTGTGTGGCAACAGTGGCATTGTGTGGCAACAATGGCATTGTGTGACAACAATGGCATTGTGTGGCAACAATGGCAACAGTGGCATTGTGTGGCAACAATGGAAAAAGTGGCATTGTGTGGCAACAATGGCATTGTGCGGCAACAATGGAAACAGTGGCATTGTGTGGCAACAATGGCATTGTGTGGCAACAATGGAAACTGGCATTGTGTGGCAACAATGGCATTGTGCGGCAACAATGGAAACAGTGGCATTGTGTGGAAACAATGGCATTGTGTGGCAACAATGGAAACAGTGGCATTGTGTGGCAACAATGGCATTGTGTGGCAACAATGGCAACAGTGGAATTGTGCGGCCACAATGGCATTGTGTGGCAACAATGGCAACGGTGGCATTGTGTGACAACAATGGCATTGTGTGGCAACAATGGCAACAGTGGCATTGTGTGGCAACAATGGAAAAAGTGGCATTGTGTGGCAACAATGGCATTGTGCGGCAACAATGGAAACAGTGGCATTGTGTGGCAACAATGGCATTGTGTGGCAACAATGGAAACTGGCATTGTGTGGCAACAATGGCATTGTGCGGCAAAAATGGAAACAGTGGCATTGTGTGGCAACAATGGCATTGTGCGGCAACAATGGAAACAGTGGCATTGTGTGGCAACAATGGCATTGTGCGGCAACAATGGAAACAGTGGCATTGTGTGGCAACAATGGCATTGTGTGGCAACAATGGAAACAGTGGCATTGTGTGGCAACAGTGGCATTGTGCGGCCACAATGGCATTGTGTGGCAACAATGGAAACAGTGGCATTGTGTGGCAACAATGGCATTGTGTGACAACAATGGCATTGTGTGGCAACAATGCCAACAGTGGCATTGTGTGGCAACAATGGCATTGTGTGGCAACAATGGAAACAGTGGCATTGTGTGGCAACAATGGCATTGTGTGGCAACAATGGAAACAGTGGCATTGTGTGGCAACAATGGCATTGTGTGGCAACAATGGCATTGTGTGGCAACAATGGCAACAGTGGCATTGTGTGGCCACAATGGCATTGTGTGGCAACAATGGCAACGGTGGCATTGTTTGGCAACAATAGCATTGTGTGGCAACAATGGCAACAGTGGCATTGTGTGGCAACAATGGCAACAGTGGCATTGTTTGGCAACAATGGCATTGTGTGGCAACAATGGAAACAGTGGCATTGTGTGGCAACAATGGCATTGTGTGGCAACAATGGAAACAGTGGCATTGTGTGGCAACAATGGCATTGTGTGGCAACAATGGCATTGTGTGGCAACAATGGCAACGGTGGCATTGTTTGGCAACAATGGCATTGTGTGGCAACAATGGCAACAGTGGCATTCTGTGGCAACAGTGGCATTGTGTGGCAACAATGGCATTGTGTGACAACAATGGCATTGTGTGGCAACAATGGCAACTGTGGCATTGTGTGGCAACAATGGAAAAAGTGGCATTGTGTGGCAACAATGGCATTGTGCGGCAACAATGGAAACAGTGGCATTGTGTGGCAACAATGGCATTGTGTGGCAACAATGGAAACTGGCATTGTGTGGCAACAATGGCATTGTGCGGCAAAAATGGAAACAGTGGCATTGTGTGGCAACAATGGCATTGTGCGGCAACAATGGAAACAGTGGCATTGTGTGGCAACAATGGCATTGTGTGGCAACAATGGAAACAGTGGCATTGTGTGGCAACAATGGCATTGTGTGGCAACAATGGAAACAGTGGCATTGTGTGGCAAAAATGGCTTTGTGTGGCAACAATGGCATTGTGTGGCAACAATGGAAACAGTGGCATTGTGTGGCAACAATTGCATTGTGTGGCAACAATGGCATTGTGTGGCAAAAATGGCAACAGTGGCATTGTGCGGCCACAATGGCATTGTGTGGCAACAATGGCAACGGTGGCATTGTTTGGCAACAATGGAAACAATGGCATTGTGTGGTAAAAATACCATTGTATGGCAACAATGGCAACGGTGGCGTTGTTTGGCAACAATGGCATTGTGTGGCAACAATGGAAACAGTGGCATTGTGTGGCAACAATGGCATTGTTTGGCAACAATGGCAACGGTGGCATTGTGTGGCAACAATGGCATTGTGTGGCAACAATGGCAACGGTGGCATTTTTTGGCAACAATGGCATTGTGTGGCAACAATGGAAACAGTGGCATTGTGTGGCAACAATGGCATTCTGTGGCAACAATGGCATTGTGTGGCAACAATGGAAACAGTGGCATTGTGTGGCAACAATGGCATTGTGTGGCAACAATGGCAACGGTGGCATTGTTTTGCAACAATGGCATTGTGTGGCAACAATGGCAACAGTGGCATTGTGTGGCAACAGTGGCATTGTGTGGCAACAATGGCATTGTGTGACAACAATGGCATTGTGTGGCAACAATGGCAACAGTGGCATTGTGTGGCAACAATGGAAAAAGTGGCATTGTGTGGCAACAATGGCATTGTGCGGCAACAATGGAAACAGTGGCATTGTGTGGCAACAATGGCATTGTGTGGCAACAATGGAAACTGGCATTGTGTGGCAACAATGGCATTGTGCGGCAAAAATGGAAACAGTGGCATTGTGTGGCAACAATGGCATTGTGCGGCAACAATGGAAACAGTGGCATTGTGTGGCAACAATGGCATTGTGTGGCAACAATGGAAACAGTGGCATTGTGTGGCAACAATGGCATTGTGTGGCAACAATGGAAACAGTGGCATTGTGTGGCAAAAGTGGCTTTGTGTGGCAACAATGGAAACAGTGGCATTGTGTGGCAACAATGGCAACAGTGGCATTGTTTGGTAACAATGGCATTGTGTGGCTACAATGGAAACAGTGGCATTGTGTGGCAACAATGGCAACAGTGGCATTGTTTGGCAACAATGGCATTGTGTGGCAACAATGGCATTGTGTGGCAACAATGGAAACAGTGGCATTGTGTGGCAACAATGGCATTGTGTGGCAACAATGGCAACAGTGGCATTCTGTGGCAACAATGGCACTGTGTGGCAACAATGGAAACATTGGCATTGTGTGGCAACAATGGCATTGTGTGGCAACAATGGAAACAGTGGCATTGTGTGGCAACAATGGCAATAGTGGCATTGTGTGGCAACAGTGGCATTGTGTGGCAAAAATGGCATTGTCTGACAACAATGGCATTGTGTGGCAACAATGGAAACAGTAGCATTGTGTGGCAACAATGGCATTGTTTGGCAACAGAGGCAACGGTGGCATTGTTTGGCAACAATGGAAACAGTGCCTTTGTGTAGCAACAATGGCATTGTGTGGCAACAATGGCAACAGTGGCATTGTGTGGCAACAATGGAAAAAGTGGCATTGTGTGGCAACAATGGCATTGTGCGACAAAAATGGAAACAGTGGCATTGTGTGGCAACAATGGCATTGTGCGGCAACAATGGAAACAGTGGCATTGTGTGGCAACAATGGCATTGTGTGGCAACAATGGAAACAGTGGCATTGTGTGGCAACAATGGCATTGTGTGGCAACAATGGCATTGTGTGGCAACAATGGCAACAGTGGCATTGTGTGGCCACAATGGCATTGTGTGGCAACAATGGCAACGGTGGCATTGTTTGGCAACAATAGCATTGTGTGGCAACAATGGCAACAGTGGCATTGTGTGGCAACAATGGCAACAGTGGCATTGTTTGGCAACAATGACATTGTGTGGCAACAATGGAAACAGTGGCATTGTGTGGCAACAATGGCATTGTGTGGCAACAATGGAAACAGTGGAATTGTGTGGCAACAATGGCATTGTGTGGCAACAATGGCATTGTGTGGCAACAATGGAAACAGTGGCATTTTGTGGCAACAATGGCATTGTGTGGCAACAATGGCATTGTGTGGCAACAATGGCAACAGTGGAATTGTGCGGCCACAATGGCATTGTGTGGCAACAATGGCAACGGTGGCATTGTTTGGCAACAATGGCATTGTGTGGCAACAATGGCAACAGTGGCACTGTGTGGCAACAGTGGCATTGTGTGGCAACAATGGCATTGTGTGACAACAATGGCATTGTGTGGCAACAATGGCAACAGTGGCATTGTGTGGCAACAATGGAAAAAGTGGCATTGTGTGGCAACAATGGCATTGTGCGGCAACAATGGAAACAGTGGCATTGTGTGGCAACAATGGCATTGTGTGGCAACAATGGAAACTGGCATTGTGTGGCAACAATGGCATTGTGCGGCAAAAATGGAAACAGTGGCATTGTGTGGCAACAATGGCATTGTGCGGCAACAATTGAAACAGTGGCATTGTGTGGCAACAATGGCATTGTGCGGCAACAATGGAAACAGTGGCATTGTGTGGAAACAATGGCATTGTGTGGCAACAATGGAAACAGTGGCATTGTGTGGCAAAAATGGCTTTGTGTGGCAACAATGGCATTGTGTGGCAACAATGGAAACAGTGGCATTGTGTGGCAACAATGGCATTGTGTGGCAACAATGGCAACAGTGGAATTGTGCAGCCACAATGGCATTGTGTGGCAACAATGGCAACGGTGGCATTGTTTGGCAACAATGGCATTGTGTGGCAACAATGGCAACAGTAGCATTGTGTGGCAACAGTGGCATTGTGTGGAACAATGGCATTGTGTGACAACAATGGCATTGTGTGGCAACAATGGCAACAGTGGCATTGTGTGGCAACAATGGAAAAAGTGGCATTGTGTGGCAACAATGGCATTGTGCGGCAACAATGGAAACAGTGGCATTGTGTGGCAACAATGGCATTGTGTGGCAACAATGGAAACTGGCATTGTGTGGCAAGAATGGCATTGTGCGGCAAAAATGGAAACAGTGGCATTGTGTGGCAACAATGGCATTGTGCGGCAACAATGGAAACAGTGGCATTGTGTGGCAACAATGGCATTGTGTGGCAACAATGGAAACAGTGGCATTTTGTGGCAACAGTGGCATTGTGCGGCCACAATGGCATTGTGTGGCAACAATGGAAACAGTGGCATTGTGTGGCAACAATGGCATTGTGTGACAACAATGGCATTGTGTGGCAACAATGCCAACAGTGGCATTGTGTGGCAACAATGGCATTGTGTGGCAACAATGGAAACAGTGGCATTGTGTGGCAACAGTGGCATTGTGTGGCAACAATGGAAACAGTGGCATTGTGTGGCAACAATGGCATTGTGTGGCAACAATGGCATTGTGTGGCAACAATGGCAACAGTGGCATTGTGTGGCCACAATGGCATTGTGTGGCAACAATGGCAACGGTGGCATTGTTTGGCAACAATAGCATTGTGTGGCAACAATGGCAACAGTGGCATTGTGTGGCAACAATGGCAACAGTGGCATTGTTTGGCAACAATGGCATTGTGTGGCAACAATGGAAACAGTGGCATTGTGTGGCAACAATGGCATTGTGTGGCAACAATGGAAACAGTGGCATTGTGTGGCAACAATGGCATTGTGTGGCAACAATGGCATTGTGTGGCAACAATGGCAACGGTGGCATTGTTTGGCAACAATGGCATTGTGTGGCAACAATGGCAACAGTGGCATTCTGTGGCAACAGTGGCATTGTGTGGCAACAATGGCATTGTGTGACAACAATGGCATTGTGTGGCAACAATGGCAACAGTAGCATTGTGTGGCAACAATGGAAAAAGTGGCATTGTGTGGCAACAATGGCATTGTGCGGCAACAATGGAAACAGTGGCATTGTGTGGCAACAATGGCATTGTGTGGCAACAATGGAAACTGGCATTGTGTGGCAACAATGGCATTGTGCGGCAAAAATGGAAACAGTGGCATTGTGTGGCAACAATGGCATTGTGCGGCAACAATGGAAACAGTGGCATTGTGTGGCAACAATGGCATTGTGTGGCAACAATGGAAACAGTGGCATTGTGTGGCAACAATGGCATTGTGTGGCAACAATGGAAACAGTGGCATTGTGTGGCAAAAATGGCTTTGTGTGGCAACAATGGCATTGTGTGGCAACAATGGAAACAGTGGCATTGTGTGGCAACAATTGCATTGTGTGGCAACAATGGCATTGTGTGGCAAAAATGGCAACAGTGGAATTGTGCGGCCACAATGGCATTGTGTGGCAACAATGGCAACGGTGGCATTCTTTGGCAACAATGGAAACAATGGCATTGTGTGGTAACAATACCATTGTATGTCAACAATGGCAACGGTGGCGTTGTTTGGCAACAATGGCATTGTGTGGCAACAATGGAAACAGTGGCATTGTGTGGCAACAATGGCATTGTTTGGCAACAATGGCAACGGTGGTATTGTGTGGCAACAATGGCATTGTGTGGGAACAATGGCAACGGTGGCATTTTTTGGCAACAATGGCATTGTGTGGCAACAATGGAAACAGTGGCATTGTGTGGCAACAATGGCATTCTGTGGCAACAATGGCATTGTGTGGCAACAATGGAAACAGTGGCATTGTGTGGCAACAATGGCATTGTGTGGCAACAATGGCAACGGTGGCATTGTTTTGCAACAATGGCATTGTGTGGCAACAATGGCAACAGTGGCATTGTGTGGCAACAGTGGCATTGTGTGGCAACAATGGCATTGTGTGACAACAATGGCATTGTGTGGCAACAATGGCAACAGTGGCATTGTGTGGCAACAATGGAAAAAGTGGCATTGTGTGGCAACAATGGCATTGTGCGGCAACAATGGAAACAGTGGCATTGTGTGGCAACAATGGCATTGTGTGGCAACAATGGAAACTGGCATTGTGTGGCAACAATGGCATTGTGCGGCAAAAATGGAAACAGTGGCATTGTGTGGCAACAATGGCATTGTGCGGCAACAATGGAAACAGTGGCATTGTGTGGCAACAATGGCATTGTGTGGCAACAATGGAAACAGTGGCATTGTGTGGCAACAATGGCATTGTGTGGCAACAATGGAAACAGTGGCATTGTGTGGCAAAAGTGGCTTTGTGTGGCAACAATGGAAACAGTGGCATTGTGTGGCAACAATGGCAACAGTGGCATTGTTTGGCAACAATGGCATTGTGTGGCTACAATGGAAACAGTGGCATTGTGTGGCAACAATGGCAACAGTGGCATTGTTTGGCAACAATGGCATTGTGTGGCAACAATGGCATTGTGTGGCAACAATGGAAACAGTGGCATTGTGTGGCAACAATGGCATTGTGTGGCAACAATGGCAACAGTGGCATTCTGTGGCAACAATGGCACTGTGTGGCAACAATGGAAACATTGGCATTGTGTGGCAACAATGGCATTGTGTGGCAACAATGGAAACAGTGGCATTGTGTGGCAACAATGGCAATAGTGGCATTGTGTGGCAACAATGGCATTGTCTGACAACAATGGCATTGTGTGGCAACAATAGAAACAGTAGCATTGTGTGGCAACAATGGCATTGTTTGGCAACAGAGGCAACGGTGGCATTGTTTGGCAACAATGGAAACAGTGCCTTTGTGTAGCAACAATGGCATTGTGTGGCAACAATGGCAACAGTGGCATTGTGTGGCAACAATGGAAACAGTGGCATTGTGTGGCAACAATGGCATTGTGTGGCAACAATGGAAACAGTGGCATTGTGCGGCCACAATGGCATTGTGTGGCAACAATGGCAACGGTGGCATTGTTTGGCAACAATGGCATTGTGTGGCTACAATGGAAACAGTGGCATTGTGCGGCCACAATGGCATTGTTTGGCAACAATGGAAACAGTGCCATTGTTTGGCCACAATGGCATTGTGTGGCTACAATGGCAACAGTGGCATTGTGTGGCAACAATGGAAACAGTAGCATTGTCTGGCAACAATGGCACTGTGTGGCAACAATGGCAACAGTGGCATTGTTTGGCAACAATGGAATTGTGTGGCAACAATGGAAACAGTGGCATTGTGTGGCAACAATGGCATTGTGTGGCAACAATGGAAACAGTGGCATTGTGCGGCCACAATGGCATTGTGTGGCAACAATGGCAACGGTGGCATTGTTTGGCAACAATGGCATTGTGTGGCAACAATGGCAACAGTGGCATTGTGTGGCAACAGTGGCATTGTGTGGCAACAATGGCATTGTGTGACAACAATGGCATTGTGTGGCAACAATGGAAACAGTGGCATTGTGTGGCAACAATGGCATTGTTTGGCAACAGACGCAACGGTGGCATTGTTTGGCAACAATGGCATTGTGTGGCTACAATGGCAACAGTGGCATTGTGTGGCAACAATGGAAACAGTAGCATTGTGTGGCAACAATGGCATTATGCGGCAACAATGGAAACAGTGGCATTGTGTGGCAACAATGGCATTGTGCGGCAACAATGGAAACAGTGGCATTGTGTGGCCACAATGGCATTGTGTGGCAACAATGGCAACGGTGGCATTATTTGGCAACAATAGCATTGTGTGGCAACAATGGCAACAGTGGCATTGTGTGGCAACAATGGCAACAGTGGCATTGTTTGGCAACAATGGCATTGTGTGGCAACAATGGAAACAGTGGCATTGTGTGGCAACAATGGCATTGTGTGGCAACAATGGAAACAGTGGCATTGTGTGGCAACAATGGCATTGTGTGGCAACAATGGCATTGTGTGGCAACAATGGAAACAGTGGCATTTTGTGGCAACAATGGCATTGTGTGGCAACAATGGCATTGTGTGGCAACAATGGCAACAGTGGAATTGTGCGGCCACAATGGCATTGTGTGGCAACAATGGCAACGGTGGCATTGTTTGGCAACAATGGCATTGTGTGGCAACAATGGCAACAGTGGCACTGTGTGGCAACAGTGGCATTGTGTGGCAACAATGGCATTGTGTGACAACAATGGCATTGTGTGGCAACAATGGCAACAGTGGCATTGTGTGGCAACAATGGAAAAAGTGGCATTGTGTGGCAACAATGGCATTGTGCGGCAACAATGGAAACAGTGGCATTGTGTGGCAACAATGGCATTGTGTGGCAACAATGGAAACTGGCATTGTGTGGCAACAATGGCATTGTGCGGCAAAAATGGAAACAGTGGCATTGTGTGGCAACAATGGCATTGTGCGGCAACAATTGAAACAGTGGCATTGTGTGGCAACAATGGCATTGTGCGGCAACAATGGAAACAGTGGCATTGTGTGGAAACAATGGCATTGTGTGGCAACAATGGAAACAGTGGCATTGTGTGGCAAAAATGGCTTTGTGTGGCAACAATGGCATTGTGTGGCAACAATGGAAACAGTGGCATTGTGTGGCAACAATGGCATTGTGTGGCAACAATGGCAACAGTGGAATTGTGCGGCCACAATGGCATTGTGTGGCAACAATGGCAACGGTGGCATTGTGTGACAACAATGGCATTGTGTGGCAACAATGGCAACAGTGGCATTGTGTGGCAACAATGGAAAAAGTGGCATTGTGTGGCAACAATGGCATTGTGCGGCAACAATGGAAACAGTGGCATTGTGTGGCAACAATGGCATTGTGTGGCAACAATGGAAACTGGCATTGTGTGGCAACAATGGCATTGTGCGGCAAAAATGGAAACAGTGGCATTGTGTGGCAACAATGGCATTGTGCGGCAACAATGGAAACAGTGGCATTGTGTGGCAACAATGGCATTGTGCGGCAACAATGGAAACAGTGGCATTGTGTGGCAACAATGGCATTGTGTGGCAACAATGGAAACAGTGGCATTGTGTGGCAACAGTGGCATTCTGCGGCCACAATGGCATTGTGTGGCAACAATGGAAACAGTGGCATTGTGTGGCAACAATGGCATTGTGTGACAACAATGGCATTGTGTGGCAACAATGCCAACAGTGGCATTGTGTGGCAACAATGGCATTGTGTGGCAACAATGGAAACAGTGGCATTGTGTGGCAACAATGGCATTGTGTGGCAACAATGGAAACAGTGGCATTGTGTGGCAACAATGGCATTGTGTGGCAACAATGGCATTGTGTGGCAACAATGGCAACAGTGGCATTGTGTGGCCACAATGGCATTGTGTGGCAACAATGGCAACGGTGGCATTGTTTGGCAACAATAGCATTGTGTGGCAACAATGGCAACAGTGGCATTGTGTGGCAACAATGGCAACAGTGGCATTGTTTGGCAACAATGGCATTGTGTGGCAACAATGGAAACAGTGGCATTGTGTGGCAACAATGGCATTGTGTGGCAACAATGGAAACAGTGGCATTGTGTGGCAACAATGGCATTGTGTGGCAACAATGGCATTGTGTGGCAACAATGGCAACGGTGGCATTGTTTGGCAACAATGGCATTGTGTGGCAACAATGGCAACAGTGGCCTTCTGTGGCAACAGTGGCATTGTGTGGCAACAATGGCATTGTGTGACAACAATGGCATTGTGTGGCAACAATGGCAACTGTGGCATTGTGTGGCAACAATGGAAAAAGTGGCATTGTGTGGCAACAATGGCATTGTGCGGCAACAATGGAAACAGTGGCATTGTGTGGCAACAATGGCATTGTGTGGCAACAATGGAAACTGGCATTGTGTGGCAACAATGGCATTGTGCGGCAAAAATGGAAACAGTGGCATTGTGTGGCAACAATGGCATTGTGCGGCAACAATGGAAACAGTGGCATTGTGTGGCAACAATGGCATTGTGTAGCAACAATGGAAACAGTGGCATTGTGTGGCAACAATGGCATTGTGTGGCAACAATGGAAACAGTGGCATTGTGTGGCAAAAATGGCTTTGTGTGGCAACAATGGCATTGTGTGGCAACAATGGAAACAGTGGCATTGTGTGGCAACAATTGCATTGTGTGGCAACAATGGCATTGTGTGGCAAAAATGGCAACAGTGGCATTGTGCGGCCACAATGGCATTGTGTGGCAACAATGGCAACGGTGGCATTGTTTGGCAACAATGGAAACAATGGCATTGTGTGGTAACAATACCATTGTATGGCAACAATGGCAACGGTGGCGTTGTTTGGCAACAATGGCATTGTGTGGCAAAAATGGAAACAGTGGCATTGTGTGGCAACAATGGCATTGTTTGGCAACAATGGCAACGGTGGCATTGTGTGGCAACAATGGCATTGTGTGGCAACAATGGCAACGGTGGCATTTTTTGGCAACAATGGCATTGTGTGGCAACAATGGAAACAGTGGCATTGTGTGGCAACAATGGCATTCTGTGGCAACAATGGCATTGTGTGGCAACAATGGCAACAGTGGCATTGTGTGGCAACAGTGGCATTGTGTGGCAACAATGGCATTGTGTGACAACAATGGCATTGTGTGGCAACAATGGCAACAGTGGCATTGTGTGGCAACAATGGAAAAAGTGGCATTGTGTGGCAACAATGGCATTGTGTGGCAACAATGGAAACTGGCATTGTGTGGCAACAATGGCATTGTGCGGCAAAAATGGAAACAGTGGCATTGTGTGGCAACAATGGCATTGTGCGGCAACAATGGAAACAGTGGCATTGTGTGGCAACAATGGCATTGTGTGGCAACAATGGAAACAGTGGCATTGTGTGGCAACAATGGCATTGTGTGGCAACAATGGAAACAGTGGCATTGTGTGGCAAAAGTGGCTTTGTGTGGCAACAATGGAAACAGTGGCATTGTGTGGCAACAATGGCAACAGTGGCATTGTTTGGCAACAATGGCATTGTGTGGCTACAATGGAAACAGTGGCATTGTGTGGCAACAATGGCAACAGTGGCATTGTTTGGCAACAATGGCATTGTGTGGCAACAATGGCATTGTGTGGCAACAATGGAAACAGTGGCATTGTGTGGCAACAATGGCATTGTGTGGCAACAATGGCAACAGTGGCATTCTGTGGCAACAATGGCACTGTGTGGCAACAATGGAAACATTGGCATTGTGTGGCAACAATGGCATTGTGTGGCAACAATGGAAACAGTGGCATTGTGTGGCAACAATGGCAATAGTGGCATTGTGTGGCAACAGTGGCATTGTGTGGCAAAAATGGCATTGTCTGACAACAATGGCATTGTGTGGCAACAATGGAAACAGTAGCATTGTGTGGCAACAATGGCATTGTTTGGCAACAGAGGCAACGGTGGCATTGTTTGGCAACAATGGAAACAGTGCCTTTGTGTAGCAACAATGGCATTGTGTGGCAACAATGGCAACAGTGGCATTGTGTGGCAACAATGGAAAAAGTGGCATTGTGTGGCAACAATGGCATTGTGCGGCAAAAATGGAAACAGTGGCATTGTGTGGCAACAATGGCATTGTGCGGCAACAATGGAAACAGTGGCATTGTGTGGCAACAATGGCATTGTGTGGCAACAATGGAAACAGTGGCATTGTGTGGCAACAATGGCATTGTGTGGCAACAATGGCATTTTGTGGCAACAATGGCAACAGTGGCATTGTGTGGCCACAATGGCATTGTGTGGCAACAATGGCAACGGTGGCATTGTTTGGCAACAATAGCATTGTGTGGCAACAATGGCAACAGTGGCATTGTGTGGCAACAATGGCAACAGTGGCATTGTTTGGCAACAATGACATTGTGTGGCAACAATGGAAACAGTGGCATTGTGTGGCAACAATGGCATTGTGTGGCAACAATGGAAACAGTGGAATTGTGTGGCAACAATGGCATTGTGTGGCAACAATGGCATTGTGTGGCAACAATGGAAACAGTGGCATTTTGTGGCAACAATGGCATTGTGTGGCAACAATGGCATTGTGTGGCAACAATGGCAACAGTGGAATTGTGCGGCCACAATGGCATTGTGTGGCAACAATGGCAACGGTGGCATTGTTTGGCAACAATGGCATTGTGTGGCAACAATGGCAACAGTGGCACTGTGTGGCAACAGTGGCATTGTGTGGCAACAATGGCATTGTGTGACAACAATGGCATTGTGTGGCAACAATGGCAACAGTGGCATTGTGTGGCAACAATGGAAAAAGTGGCATTGTGTGGCAACAATGGCATTGTGCGGCAACAATGGAAACAGTGGCATTGTGTGGCAACAATGGCATTGTGTGGCAACAATGGAAACTGGCATTGTGTGGCAACAATGGCATTGTGCGGCAAAAATGGAAACAGTGGCATTGTGTGGCAACAATGGCATTGTGCGGCAACAATTGAAACAGTGGCATTGTGTGGCAACAATGGCATTGTGCGGCAACAATGGAAACAGTGGCATTGTGTGGAAACAATGGCATTGTGTGGCAACAATGGAAACAGTGGCATTGTGTGGCAAAAATGGCTTTGTGTGGCAACAATGGCATTGTGTGGCAACAATGGAAACAGTGGCATTGTGTGGCAACAATGGCATTGTGTGGCAACAATGGCAACAGTGGAATTGTGCGGCCACAATGGCATTGTGTGGCAACAATGGCAACGGTGGCATTGTTTGGCAACAATGGCATTGTGTGGCAACAATGGCAACAGTAGCATTGTGTGGCAACAGTGGCATTGTGTGGAACAATGGCATTGTGTGACAACAATGGCATTGTGTGGCAACAATGGCAACAGTGGCATTGTGTGGCAACAATGGAAAAAGTGGCATTGTGTGGCAACAATGGCATTGTGCGGCAACAATGGAAACAGTGGCATTGTGTGGCAACAATGGCATTGTGTGGCAACAATGGAAACTGGCATTGTGTGGCAACAATGGCATTGTGCGGCAAAAATGGAAACAGTGGCATTGTGTGGCAACAATAGCATTGTGCGGCAACAATGGAAACAGTGGCATTGTGTGGCAACAATGGCATTGTGTGGCAACAATGGAAACAGTGGCATTTTGTGGCAACAGTGGCATTGTGCGGCCACAATGGCATTGTGTGGCAACAATGGAAACAGTGGCATTGTGTGGCAACAATGGCATTGTGTGACAACAATGGCATTGTGTGGCAACAATGCCAACAGTGGCATTGTGTGGCAACAATGGCATTGTGTGGCAACAATGGAAACAGTGGCATTGTGTGGCAACAATGGCATTGTGTGGCAACAATGGAAACAGTGGCATTGTGTGGCAACAATGGCATTGTGTGGCAACAATGGCATTGTGTGGCAACAATGGCAACAGTGGCATTGTGTGGCCACAATGGCATTGTGTGGCAACAATGGCAACGGTGGCATTGTTTGGCAACAATAGCATTGTGTGGCAACAATGGCAACAGTGGCATTGTGTGGCAACAATGGCAACAGTGGCATTGTTTGGCAACAATGGCATTGTGTGGCAACAATGGAAACAGTGGCATTGTGTGGCAACAATGGCATTGTGTGGCAACAATGGAAACAGTGGCATTGTGTGGCAACAATGGCATTGTGTGGCAACAATGGCATTGTGTGGCAACAATGGCAACGGTGGCATTGTTTGGCAACAATGGCATTGTGTGGCAACAATGGAAACAGTGGCATTCTGTGGCAACAGTGGCATTGTGTGGCAACAATGGCATTGTGTGACAACAATGGCATTGTGTGGCAACAATGGCAACAATGGCATTGTGCGGCAACAATGGAAACAGTGGCATTGTGTGGCAACAATGGCATTGTGTGGCAACAATGGAAACTGGCATTGTGTGGCAACAATGGCATTGTGCGGCAAAAATGGAAACAGTGGCATTGTGTGGCAACAATGGCATTGTGCGGCAACAATGGAAACAGTGGCATTGTGTGGCAACAATGGCATTGTGTGGCAACAATGGAAACAGTGGCATTGTGTGGCAACAATGGCATTGTGTGGCAACAATGGAAACAGTGGCATTGTGTGGCAAAAATGGCTTTGTGTGGCAACAATGGCATTGTGTGGCAACAATGGAAACAGTGGCATTGTGTGGCAACAATTGCATTGTGTGGCAACAATGGCATTGTGTGGCAAAAATGGCAACAGTGGAATTGTGCGGCCACAATGGCATTGTGTGGCAACAATGGCAACGGTGGCATTCTTTGGCAACAATGGAAACAATGGCATTGTGTGGTAACAATACCATTGTATGGCAACAATGGCAACGGTGGCGTTGTTTGGCAACAATGGCATTGTGTGGCAACAATGGAAACAGTGGCATTGTGTGGCAACAATGGCATTGTTTGGCAACAATGGCAACGGTGGTATTGTGTGGCAACAATGGCATTGTGTGGGAACAATGGCAACGGTGGCATTTTTTGGCAACAATGGCATTGTGTGGCAACAATGGAAACAGTGGCATTGTGTGGCAACAATGGCATTCTGTGGCAACAATGGCATTGTGTGGCAACAATGGAAACAGTGGCATTGTGTGGCAACAATGGCATTGTGTGGCAACAATGGCAACGGTGGCATTGTTTTGCAACAATGGCATTGTGTGGCAACAATGGCAACAGTGGCATTGTGTGACAACAATGGCATTGTGTGGCAACAATGGCAACAGTGGCATTGTGTGGCAACAATGGAAAAAGTGGCATTGTGTGGCAACAATGGCATTGTGCGGCAACAATGGAAACAGTGGCATTGTGTGGCAACAATGGCATTGTGTGGCAACAATGGAAACTGGCATTGTGTGGCAACAATGGCATTGTGCGGCAAAAATGGAAACAGTGGCATTGTGTGGCAACAATGGCATTGTGCGGCAACAATGGAAACAGTGGCATTGTGTGGCAACAATGGCATTGTGTGGCAACAATGGAAACAGTGGCATTGTGTGGCAACAATGGCATTGTGTGGTAACAATGGAAACAGTGGCATTGTGTGGCAAAAGTGGCTTTGTGTGGCAACAATGGAAACAGTGGCATTGTGTGGCAACAATGGCAACAGTGGCATTGTTTGGCAACAATGGCATTGTGTGGCTACAATGGAAACAGTGGCATTGTGTGGCAACAATGGCAACAGTGGCATTGTTTGGCAACAATGGCATTGTGTGGCAACAATGGCATTGTGTGGCAACAATGGAAACAGTGGCATTGTGTGGCAACAATGGCATTGTGTGGCAACAATGGCAACAGTGGCATTCTGTGGCAACAATGGCACTGTGTGGCAACAATGGAAACATTGGCATTGTGTGGCAACAATGGCATTGTGTGGCAACAATGGAAACAGTGGCATTGTGTGGCAACAATGGCAATAGTGGCATTGTGTGGCAACAGTGGCATTGTGTGGCAACAATGGCATTGTCTGACAACAATGGCATTGTGTGGCAACAATAGAAACAGTAGCATTGTGTGGCAACAATGGCATTGTTTGGCAACAGAGGCAACGGTGGCATTGTTTGGCAACAATGGAAACAGTGCCTTTGTGTAGCAACAATGGCATTGTGTGGCAACAATGGCAACAGTGGCATTGTGTGGCAACAATGGAAACAGTGGCATTGTGTGGCAACAATGGCATTGTGTGGCAACAATGGAAACAGTGGCATTGTGCGGCCACAATGGCATTGTGTGGCAACAATGGCAACGGTGGCATTGTTTGGCAACAATGGCATTGTGTGGCTACAATGGAAACAGTGGCATTGTGCGGCCACAATGGCATTGTTTGGCAACAATGGAAACAGTGCCATTGTTTGGCCACAATGGCATTGTGTGGCTACAATGGCAACAGTGGCATTGTGTGGCAACAATGGAAACAGTAGCATTGTCTGGCAACAATGGCACTGTGTGGCAACAATGGCAACAGTGGCATTGTTTGGCAACAATGGAATTGTGTGGCAACAATGGAAACAGTGGCATTGTGTGGCAACAATGGCATTGTGTGGCAACAATGGAAACAGTGGCATTGTGCGGCCACAATGGCATTGTGTGGCAACAATGGCAACGGTGGCATTGTTTGGCAACAATGGCATTGTGTGGCAACAATGGCAACAGTGGCATTGTGTGGCAACAGTGGCATTGTGTGGCAACAATGGCATTGTGTGACAACAATGGCATTGTGTGGCAACAATGGAAACAGTGGCATTGTGTGGCAACAATGGCATTGTTTGGCAACAGACGCAACGGTGGCATTGTTTGGCAACAATGGCATTGTGTGGCTACAATGGCAACAGTGGCATTGTGTGGCAACAATGGAAACAGTAGCATTGTGTGGCAACAATGGCATTATGCGGCAACAATGGAAACAGTGGCATTGTGTGGCAACAATGGCATTGTGCGGCAACAATGGAAACAGTGGCATTGTGTGGCAACAATGGCATTGTTTGGCAACAATGGCATTGTGTGGCAACAATGGAAACAGTGGCATTGTGTGGCAACAATGGCACTGTGTGGCAACAATGGAAACAGTGGCATTGTTTGGCAACAATGGCATTGTGTGGCAACAATGGCAACAGTGGCATTGTGTGGCAACAATGGCAACAGTGGCATTGTTTGGCAACAATGGCATTGTGTGGCAACAATGGCATTGTGTGGCAACAATGGCAACAGTGGCATTGTGTGGCAACAATGGCATTGTGTGGCAACAATGGAAACAGTGGCATTGTGCGGCCACAATGGCATTGTGTGGCAACAATGGCAACGGTGGCATTGTTTGGTAAGAATTGCAACGGTGGCATTGTGTGGCAACAAATGAAAGAGTGGTATTGTTTGGCAACAATGGCATTGTTTGGCAACAAAGGCAACGGTGGCATTGTTTGGCAACAATGGCATTTTTTGGTAAGAATTGCAACGGTGGCATTGTGTGGCAACAATGGAAAGAGTGGTATTGTTTGGCAACAATGGCATTGTTTGGCAACATAGGCAACGGTGGCATTGTTTGGCAACAATGGCATTGTGTGGCAACAATGGAAACAGTGGCATTGTGTGGCAACAATAGCATTGTGTGGCAACAATGGCATTGTGTGGCAACAATGGCAACAGTGGCATTGTATAGCCACAATGGCATTGTGTGGCAACAATGGCAACGGTGGCATTGTTTGGCAACAATGGCATTGTGTGGCAACAATGGCAACAGTGGCATTGTGTGGCAAAAATGGCCTTCTGTGGCAACAATGGCATTGTGTGGCAACAATGGAAACAGTGGCATTGTGTGGCAACAATGGCATTCTGCGGCAACAATGGAAACAGTGGCATTGTGTGGCAACAATGGCATTGTGTGGCAACAATGGCAACAGTGGCATTGTTTGGCAACAATGGCATTGTGTGGCAACAATGGAAACAGTGGCATTGTGTGGCAACAATGGCATTGTGCGGCAACAATGGCAACAGTGGCATTGTGTGGCCACAATGACATTGTGTGGCAACAATGGCAACGGTGGCATTGTTTGGCAACAATGGCATTGTGTGGCAACAATGGCAACAGTGGCATTCTGTGGCAACAATGGCAACAGTGGCATTGTTTGGCAACAATGGCATTGTGTGGCAACAATGGAAAAAGTGGCATTGTGTGGCAACAATGGCATTGTGCGGCAACAATGGAAACAGTGGCATTGTGTGGCAACAATGGCATTGTGTGGCAACAATGGAAACAGTGGCATTGTGTGGCAACAATGGCATTGTGTGGCAACAATGGAAACAGTGGCATTGCGTGGCAACAATGGCATTGTGTGGCAACAATGGCATTGTGTGGCAACAATGGAAACAGTGGCATTGTGTGGCAACAATGGCATTGTGTGGCAACAATGGCATTGTGTGGCAACAATGGTAACAGTGGAATTGTTTGGCAACAATGGCATTGTGTGGCAACAATGGCATTGTGTGGCAACAATGGAAACAGTGGCATTGTGTGGCAACAATGGCATTGTGTGGCAACAATGGAAACAGTGGCATTGTGTGGCAACAATGGCACTGTGTGGCAACAATGGAAACATTGGCATTGTGTGGCAACAATGGCATTGTGTGGCAACAATGGAAACAGTGGCATTGTGTGGCAACAATGGCAATAGTGGCATTGTGTGGCAACAGTGGCATTGTGTGGCAACAATGGCATTGTCTGACAACAATGGCATTGTGTGGCAACAATGGAAACAGTAGCATTGTGTGGCAACAATGGCATTGTTTGGCAACAGAGGCAACGGTGGCATTGTTTGGCAACAATGGAAACAGTGGCATTGTGTGGCAACAATGGCAATAGTGGCATTGTGTGGCAACAGTGGCATTGTGTGGCAACAATGGCATTGTCTGACAACAATGGCATTGTGTGGCAACAATGGCAACAGTGGCATTGTGTGGCAACAATGGAAACAGTGGCATTGTGTGGCAACAATGGCATTGTGCGGCAACAATGGAAACAGTGGCATTGTGTGGCAACAATGGCATTGTGCGGCAACAATGGAAACAGTGGCATTGTGTGGCAACAATGGCATTGTGTGGCAACAATGGAAACAGTGGCATTGTGCGGCCACAATGGCATTGTGTGGCAACAATGGCAACGGTGGCATTGTTTGGCAACAATGGCATTGTGTGGCTACAATGGAAACAGTGGCATTGTGCGGCCACAATGGCATTGTGTGGCAACAATGGCAACGGTGGCATTGTTTGGCAACAATGGCATTGTGTGGCAACAATGGCATTGTTTGGCAACAGAGGCAACGGTGGCATTGTTTGGCAACAATGGAAACAGTGCCATTATTTGGCAACAATGGCATTGTGTGGCTACAATGGCAACAGTGGCATTGTGTGGCAACAATGGAAACGGTAGCATTGTGTGGCAACAATGGCATTATGCGGCAACAATGGAAACAGTGGCATTGTGTGGCAACAATGGCATTGTGCGGCAACAATGGAAACAGTGGCATTGTGTGGCAACAATGGCACTGTGTGGCAACAATGGCATTGTGTGGCAACAATGGGAACAGTGGCATTGTGTGGCAACAATGGCAACAGTGGCATTGTTTGGCAACAATGGCATTGTGTGGCAACAATGGAAACAGTGGCATTGTGTGGCAACAATGGCACTGTGTGGCAACAATGGAAACAGTGGCATTGTTTGGCAACAATGGCATTGTGTGGCTACAATGGAAACAGTGGCATTGTGTGGCAACAATGGCATTGTGTGGCAACAATGGAAACAGTGGCATTGTGTGGCAACAATGGCATTGTGTGGCAACAATGGCATTGTGTGGCAACAGTGGCAACAGTGGCATTGTGTGGCCACAATGGCATTGTGTGGCAACAATGGAAACAGTGGCATTGTTTGGCAACAATAGCATTGTGTGGCAACAATGGCAACAGTGGCATTGTGCGGCAACAATGGCAACAGTGGCATTGTTTGGCAACAATGGCAGTGTGTGGCAACAGTGGCAACAGTGGCATTCTGTGGCAACAATGGCAACAGTGGCATTGTTTAGCAACAATGGCATTGTGTGGCAACAATGGAAACTGGCATTGTGTGGCAACAATGGCATTGTGCGGCAAAAATGGAAACAGTGGCATTGTGTGGCAACAATGGCATTGTGCGGCAAAAATGGAAACAGTGGCATTGTGTGACAACAATGGCATTGTGCGGCAACAATGGAAACAGTGGCATTGTGTGGCAACAATGGCATTGTGTGGCAACAATGGAAACAGTGGCATTGTGTGGCAACAGTGGCATTGTGCGGCCACAATGGCATTGTGTGGCAACAATGGAAACAGTGGCATTGTGTGGCAACAATGGCATTGTGTGACAACAATGGCATTGTGTGGCAACAATGCCAACAGTGGCATTGTGTGGCAACAATGGCATTGTGTGGCAACAATGGAAACAGTGGCATTGTGTGGCAACAATGGCATTGTGTGGCAACAATGGAAACAGTGGCATTGTGTGGCAACAATGGCATTGTGTGGCAACAATGGCATTGTGTGGCAACAATGGCAACAGTGGCATTGTGTGGCCACAATGGCATTGTGTGGCAACAATGGCAACGGTGGCATTGTTTGGCAACAATAGCATTGTGTGGCAACAATGGCAACAGTGGCATTGTGTGGCAACAATGGCAACAGTGGCATTGTTTGGCAACAATGGCATTGTGTGGCAACAATGGAAACAGTGGCATTGTGTGGCAACAATGGCATTGTGTGGCAACAATGGAAACAGTGGCATTGTGTGGCAACAATGGCATTGTGTGGCAACAATGGCATTGTGTGGCAACAATGGCAATGGTGGCATTGTTTGGCAACAATGGCATTGTGTGGCAACAATGGCAACAGTGGCATTGTGTGGCAACAGTGGCATTGTGTGGCAACAATGGCATTGTGTGACAACAATGGCATTGTGTGGCAACAATGGCAACAGTGGCATTGTGTGGCAACAATGGAAAAAGTGGCATTGTGTGGCAACAATGGCATTGTGCGGCAACAATGGAAACAGTGGCATTGTGTGGCAACAATGGCATTGTGTGGCAACAATGGAAACTGGCATTGTGTGGCAACAATGGCATTGTGCGGCAAAAATGGAAACAGTGGCATTGTGTGGCAACAATGGCATTGTGCGGCAACAATGGAAACAGTGGCATTGTGTGGCAACAATGGCATTGTGTGGCAACAATGGAAACAGTGGCATTGTGTGGCAACAATGGCATTGTGTGGCAACAATGGAAACAGTGGCATTGTGTGGCAAAAATGGCTTTGTGTGGCAACAATGGCATTGTGTGGCAACAATGGAAACAGTGGCATTGTGTGGCAACAATGGCATTGTGTGGCAACAATGGCATTGTGTGGCAACAATGGCAACAGTGGAATTGTGCGGCCACAATGGCATTGTGTGGCAACAATGGCAACGGTGGCATTGTTTGGCAACAATGGCATTGTGTGGCAACAATAGCAACAGTGGCATTGTGTGGTAACAGGTGCATTGTGTGGCAACAATGGCATTGTGTGACAACAATGGCATTGTGTGGCAACAATGGCAACAGTGGCATTGTGTGGCAACAATGGAAAAAGTGGCATTGTGTGGAAACAATGGCATTGTGCGGCAACAATGGAAACAGTGGCATTGTGTGGCAACAATGGCATTGTGTGGCAACAATGGAAACTGGCATTGTGTGGCAACAATGGCATTGTGCGGCAAAAATGGCATTGTGTGGCAACAATGGCAACAGTGGCATTGTGTGGCCACAATGGCATTGTGTGGCAACAATGGCAACGGTGGCATTGTTTGGCAACAATGGCATTGTGTGGCAACAATGGCAACAGTGGCATTGTTTGGCAACAATGGCATTGTGTGGCAACAATGGAAACAGTGGCATTGTGTGGCAACAATGGCATTGTGTGGCAACAATAGAAACAGTGGCATTGTGTGGCAACAATGGCATTGTGTGGCAACAATGGCATTGTGTGGCAACAATGGAAACAGTGGCATTGTGTGGCAACAATGGCATTGTGTGGCAACAATGGCACTGTGTGGCAACAATGGCAACGGTGGCATTGTTTGTTAACAATGGCATTGTGTGGCAACAATGGCAACAGTGGCATTGTGTTGCAACAGTGGCATTGTGTGGCAACAATGGCATTGTGTGACAACAATGGCATTGTGTGGCAACAATGGCAACAGTGGCATTGTGTGGCAACAATGGAAAAAGTGGCATTGTGTGGCAACAATGGCATTGTGCGGCAACAATGGAAACAGTGGCATTGTGTGGCAACAATGGCATTGTGTGGCAACAATGGAAACTGGCATTGTGTGGCAACAATGGCATTGTGCGGCAACAATGGAAACAGTGGCATTGTGTGGCAACAATGGCATTGTGCGGCAACAATGGAAACAGTGGCATTGTGTGGCAACAATGGCATTGTGTGGCAACAATGGAAACAGTGGTATTGTGTGGCAACAATGGCATTGTGTGGCAACAATGGAAACAGTGGCATTGTGTGGCAAAAATGGCTTTGTGTGGCAACAATGGCATTGTGTGGCAACAATGGAAACAGTGGCATTGTGTGGCAACAATGGCATTGTGTGGCAACAATGGCATTGTGTGGCAACAATGGCAACAGTGGAATTGTGCGGCCACAATGGCATTGTGTGGCAACAATGGCAACGGTGGCATTGTTTGGCAACAATGGCATTGTGTGGCAACAATGGCAACAGTGGCATTGTGTGGCAACAGTGGCATTGTGTGGCAACAATGGCATTGTGTGACAACAATGGCATTGTGTGGCAACAATGGCAACAGTGGCATTGTGTGGCAACAATGGAAAAAGTGGCATTGTGTGGCAACAATGGCATTGTGCGGCAACAATGGAAACAGTGGCATTGTGTGGCAACAATGGCATTGTGTGGCAACAATGGAAACTGGCATTGTGTGGCAACAATGGCATTGTGCGGCAAAAATGGAAACAGTGGCATTGTGTGGCAACAATGGCATTGTGCGGCAACAATGGAAACAGTGGCATTGTGTGGCAACAATGGCATTGTGTGGCAACAATGGCATTGTGTGGCAACAATGGAAACAGTGGCATTGTGTGGCAACAATGGCATTGTGTGGCAACAATGGAAACAGTGGCATTGTGTGGCAACAATGGCTTTGTGTGGCAACAATGGAAACAGTGGCATTGTGTGGCAACAATGGCATTGTGTGGCAACAATGGAAACAGTGGCATTGTGTGGCAACAATGGCATTGTGTGGCAACAATGGCATTGTGTGGCAACAATGGAAACAGTGGCATTGTGTGGCAACAATTGCATTGTGTGGCAACAATGGCATTGTGTGGCAACAATGGAAACAGTGGCATTGTGCGGCCACAATGGCATTGTGTGGCAACAATGGCAACGGTGGCATTGTTTGGCAACAATGGCATTGTGTGGCTACAATGGAAACAGTGGCATTGTGCGGCCACAATGGCATTGTGTGGCAACAATGGCAACGGTGGCATTGTTTGGCAACAATGGCATTGTGTGGCAACAATGGCATTGTTTGGCAACAGAGGCAACGGTGGCATTGTTTGGCAACAATGGAAACAGTGCCATTATTTGGCAACAATGGCATTGTGTGGCTACAATGGCAACAGTGGCATTGTGTGGCAACAATGGAAACGGTAGCATTGTGTGGCAACAATGGCATTATGCGGCAACAATGGAAACAGTGGCATTGTGTGGCAACAATGGCATTGTGCGGCAACAATGGAAACAGTGGCATTGTGTGGCAACAATGGCACTGTGTGGCAACAATGGCATTGTGTGGCAACAATGGGAACAGTGGCATTGTGTGGCAACAATGGCAACAGTGGCATTGTTTGGCAACAATGGCATTGTGTGGCAACAATGGAAACAGTGGCATTGTGTGGCAACAATGGCACTGTGTGGCAACAATGGAAACAGTGGCATTGTTTGGCAACAATGGCATTGTGTGGCTACAATGGAAACAGTGGCATTGTGTGGCAACAATGGCATTGTGTGGCAACAATGGAAACAGTGGCATTGTGTGGCAACAATGGCATTGTGTGGCAACAATGGCATTGTGTGGCAACAGTGGCAACAGTGGCATTGTGTGGCCACAATGGCATTGTGTGGCAACAATGGAAACAGTGGCATTGTTTGGCAACAATAGCATTGTGTGGCAACAATGGCAACAGTGGCATTGTGCGGCAACAATGGCAACAGTGGCATTGTTTGGCAACAATGGCAGTGTGTGGCAACAGTGGCAACAGTGGCATTCTGTGGCAACAATGGCAACAGTGGCATTGTTTAGCAACAATGGCATTGTGTGGCAACAATGGAAACTGGCATTGTGTGGCAACAATGGCATTGTGCGGCAAAAATGGAAACAGTGGCATTGTGTGGCAACAATGGCATTGTGCGGCAAAAATGGAAACAGTGGCATTGTGTGACAACAATGGCATTGTGCGGCAACAATGGAAACAGTGGCATTGTGTGGCAACAATGGCATTGTGTGGCAACAATGGAAACAGTGGCATTGTGTGGCAACAGTGGCATTGTGCGGCCACAATGGCATTGTGTGGCAACAATGGAAACAGTGGCATTGTGTGGCAACAATGGCATTGTGTGACAACAATGGCATTGTGTGGCAACAATGCCAACAGTGGCATTGTGTGGCAACAATGGCATTGTGTGGCAACAATGGAAACAGTGGCATTGTGTGGCAACAATGGCATTGTGTGGCAACAATGGAAACAGTGGCATTGTGTGGCAACAATGGCATTGTGTGGCAACAATGGCATTGTGTGGCAACAATGGCAACAGTGGCATTGTGTGGCCACAATGGCATTGTGTGGCAACAATGGCAACGGTGGCATTGTTTGGCAACAATAGCATTGTGTGGCAACAATGGCAACAGTGGCATTGTGTGGCAACAATGGCAACAGTGGCATTGTTTGGCAACAATGGCATTGTGTGGCAACAATGGAAACAGTGGCATTGTGTGGCAACAATGGCATTGTGTGGCAACAATGGAAACAGTGGCATTGTGTGGCAACAATGGCATTGTGTGGCAACAATGGCATTGTGTGGCAACAATGGCAATGGTGGCATTGTTTGGCAACAATGGCATTGTGTGGCAACAATGGCAACAGTGGCATTGTGTGGCAACAGTGGCATTGTGTGGCAACAATGGCATTGTGTGACAACAATGGCATTGTGTGGCAACAATGGCAACAGTGGCATTGTGTGGCAACAATGGAAAAAGTGGCATTGTGTGGCAACAATGGCATTGTGCGGCAACAATGGAAACAGTGGCATTGTGTGGCAACAATGGCATTGTGTGGCAACAATGGAAACTGGCATTGTGTGGCAACAATGGCATTGTGCGGCAAAAATGGAAACAGTGGCATTGTGTGGCAACAATGGCATTGTGCGGCAACAATGGAAACAGTGGCATTGTGTGGCAACAATGGCATTGTGTGGCAACAATGGAAACAGTGGCATTGTGTGGCAACAATGGCATTGTGTGGCAACAATGGAAACAGTGGCATTGTGTGGCAAAAATGGCTTTGTGTGGCAACAATGGCATTGTGTGGCAACAATGGAAACAGTGGCATTGTGTGGCAACAATGGCATTGTGTGGCAACAATGGCATTGTGTGGCAACAATGGCAACAGTGGAATTGTGCGGCCACAATGGCATTGTGTGGCAACAATGGCAACGGTGGCATTGTTTGGCAACAATGGCATTGTGTGGCAACAATAGCAACAGTGGCATTGTGTGGTAACAGGTGCATTGTGTGGCAACAATGGCATTGTGTGACAACAATGGCATTGTGTGGCAACAATGGCAACAGTGGCATTGTGTGGCAACAATGGAAAAAGTGGCATTGTGTGGAAACAATGGCATTGTGCGGCAACAATGGAAACAGTGGCATTGTGTGGCAACAATGGCATTGTGTGGCAACAATGGAAACTGGCATTGTGTGGCAACAATGGCATTGTGCGGCAAAAATGGCATTGTGTGGCAACAATGGCAACAGTGGCATTGTGTGGCCACAATGGCATTGTGTGGCAACAATGGCAACGGTGGCATTGTTTGGCAACAATGGCATTGTGTGGCAACAATGGCAACAGTGGCATTGTTTGGCAACAATGGCATTGTGTGGCAACAATGGAAACAGTGGCATTGTGTGGCAACAATGGCATTGTGTGGCAACAATAGAAACAGTGGCATTGTGTGGCAACAATGGCATTGTGTGGCAACAATGGCATTGTGTGGCAACAATGGAAACAGTGGCATTGTGTGGCAACAATGGCATTGTGTGGCAACAATGGCACTGTGTGGCAACAATGGCAACGGTGGCATTGTTTGTTAACAATGGCATTGTGTGGCAACAATGGCAACAGTGGCATTGTGTTGCAACAGTGGCATTGTGTGGCAACAATGGCATTGTGTGACAACAATGGCATTGTGTGGCAACAATGGCAACAGTGGCATTGTGTGGCAACAATGGAAAAAGTGGCATTGTGTGGCAACAATGGCATTGTGCGGCAACAATGGAAACAGTGGCATTGTGTGGCAACAATGGCATTGTGTGGCAACAATGGAAACTGGCATTGTGTGGCAACAATGGCATTGTGCGGCAACAATGGAAACAGTGGCATTGTGTGGCAACAATGGCATTGTGCGGCAACAATGGAAACAGTGGCATTGTGTGGCAACAATGGCATTGTGTGGCAACAATGGAAACAGTGGTATTGTGTGGCAACAATGGCATTGTGTGGCAACAATGGAAACAGTGGCATTGTGTGGCAAAAATGGCTTTGTGTGGCAACAATGGCATTGTGTGGCAACAATGGAAACAGTGGCATTGTGTGGCAACAATGGCATTGTGTGGCAACAATGGCATTGTGTGGCAACAATGGCAACAGTGGAATTGTGCGGCCACAATGGCATTGTGTGGCAACAATGGCAACGGTGGCATTGTTTGGCAACAATGGCATTGTGTGGCAACAATGGCAACAGTGGCATTGTGTGGCAACAGTGGCATTGTGTGGCAACAATGGCATTGTGTGACAACAATGGCATTGTGTGGCAACAATGGCAACAGTGGCATTGTGTGGCAACAATGGAAAAAGTGGCATTGTGTGGCAACAATGGCATTGTGCGGCAACAATGGAAACAGTGGCATTGTGTGGCAACAATGGCATTGTGTGGCAACAATGGAAACTGGCATTGTGTGGCAACAATGGCATTGTGCGGCAAAAATGGAAACAGTGGCATTGTGTGGCAACAATGGCATTGTGCGGCAACAATGGAAACAGTGGCATTGTGTGGCAACAATGGCATTGTGTGGCAACAATGGCATTGTGTGGCAACAATGGAAACAGTGGCATTGTGTGGCAACAATGGCATTGTGTGGCAACAATGGAAACAGTGGCATTGTGTGGCAACAGTGGCATTGTGTGGCAACAATGGCATTGTGTGGCAACAATGGAAACAGTGGCATTGTGTGGCAACAATGGCATTGTGTGGCAACAATGGCATTGTGTGGCAACAATGGAAACAGTGGCATTGTGTGGCAACAATTGCATTGTGTGGCAACAATGGCATTGTGTGGCAAAAATGGCAACAGTGGAATTGTGCGGCCACAATGGCATTGTGTGGCAACAATGGCAACGGTGGCATTGTTTGGCAACAATGGAAACAATGGCATTGTGTGGTAACAATACCATTGTATGGCAACAATGGCAACGGTGGCGTTGTTTGGCAACAATGGCATTGTGTGGCAACAATGGAAACAGTGGCATTGTGTGGCAACAATGGCATTGTTTGGCAACAATGGCAACGGTGGCATTGTGTGGCAACAATGGCATTGTGTGGCAACAATGGCAACGGTGGCATTGTTTGGCAACAATGGCATTGTGTGGCAACAATGGAAACAGTGGCATTGTGTGGCAACAATGGCATTGTGTGGCAACAATGGCATTGTGTGGCAACAATGGCATTGTGTGGCAACAATGGAAACAGTGGCATTGTGTGGCAACAATGGCATTGTTTGGCAACAGACGCAACGGTGGCATTGTTTGGCAACAATGGCATTGTGTGGCTACAATGGCAACAGTGGCATTGTGTGGCAACAATGGAAACCGTAGCATTGTGTGGCAACAATGGCATTGTTTGGCAACAGAGGCAACGGTGGCATTGTTTGGCAACAATGGAAACAGTGCCATTGTGTAGCAACAATGGCATTGTGTGGCAACAATGGCAACAGTGGCATTGTGTGGCAACAATGGAAACAGTGGCATTGTGTGGCAACAATGGCATTGTGCGGCAACAATGGAAACAGTGGCATTGTGCGGCCACAATGGCATTGTTTGGCAACAATGGAAACAGTGCCATTGTTTGGCCACAATGGCATTGTGTGGCTACAATGGCAACAGTGGCATTGTGTGGCAACAATGGAAACAGTAGCATTGTCTGGCAACAATGGCACTGTGTGGCAACAATGGCAACAGTGGCATTGTTTGGCAACAATGGAATTGTGTGGCAACAATGGAAACAGTGGCATTGTGTGGCAACAATGGCATTGTGTGGCAACAATGGAAACAGTGGCATTGTGCGGCCACAATGGCATTGTGTGGCAACAATGGCAACGGTGGCATTGTTTGGCAACAATGGCATTGTGTGGCAACAATGGCAACAGTGGCATTGTGTGGCAACAGTGGCATTGTGTGGCAACAATGGCATTGTGTGACAACAATGGCATTGTGTGGCAACAATGGAAACAGTGGCATTGTGTGGCAACAATGGCATTGTTTGGCAACAGACGCAACGGTGGCATTGTTTGGCAACAATGGCATTGTGTGGCTACAATGGCAACAGTGGCATTGTGTGGCAACAATGGAAACAGTAGCATTGTGTGGCAACAATGGCATTGTGCGGCAACAATGGAAACAGTGGCATTGTGTGGCAACAATGGCATTGTTTGGCAACAATGGCATTGTGTGGCAACAATGGAAACAGTGGCATTGTGTGGCAACAATGGCACTGTGTGGCAACAATGGAAACAGTGGCATTGTTTGGCAACAATGGCATTGTGTGGCAACAATGGCAACAGTGGCATTGTGTGGCAACAATGGCAACAGTGGCATTGTTTGGCAACAATGGCACTGTGTGGCAACAATGGCAACAGTGGCAACAATGGAAACAGTGGCATTGTGTGGCAACAATGGCATTGTGTGGCAACAATGGAAACAGTGGCATTGTGCGGCCACAATGGCATTGTGTGGCAACAATGGCAACGGTGGCATTGTTTGGCAACAATGGCATTGTGTGGCAACAATGGCAACAGTGGCATTGTGTGGCAACAATGGCATTGTGTGGCAACAATGGCAACAGTGGCATTGTGTGGCAACAGTGGCATTGTGTGGCAACAATGGCATTGTGTGACAACAATGGCATTGTGTGGCAACAATGCCAACAGTGGCATTGTGTGGCAACAATGGAAACAGTGGCATTGTGTGGCAACAATGACATTGTGCGGCAACAATGGAAACAGTGGCATTGTGTGGCAACAATGGCATTGTGTGGCAACAATGGCAACAGTGGCATTGTGTGGCAACAGTGGCATTGTGTGGCAACAATGGCATTGTGTGACAACAATGGCATTGTGTGGCAACAATGGCAACAGTGGCATTGTGTGGCAACAATGGAAAAAGTGGCATTGTGTGGCAACAATGGCATTGTGCGGCAAAAATGGAAACAGTGGCATTGTGTGGCAACAATGGCATTGTGCGGCAACAATGGAAACAGTGGCATTGTGTGGCAACAATGGCATTGTGTGGCAACAATGGAAACAGTGGCATTGTGTGGCAACAATGGCATTGTGTGGCAACAATGGCATTGTGTGGCAACAATGGCAACAGTGGCATTGTGTGGCCACAATGGCATTGTGTGGCAACAATGGCAACGGTGGCATTGTTTGGCAACAATAGCATTGTGTGGCAACAATGGCAACAGTGGCATTGTGTGGCAACAATGGCAACAGTGGCATTGTTTGGCAACAATGGCATTGTGTGGCAACAATGGAAACAGTGGCATTGTGTGGCAACAATGGCATTGTGTGGCAACAATGGAAACAGTGGCATTGTGTGGCAACAATGGCATTGTGTGGCAACAATGGCATTGTGTGGCAACAATGGAAACAGTGGCATTGTGTGGCAACAATGGCATTGTGTGGCAACAATGGCATTGTGTGGCAACAATGGCAACAGTGGAATTGTGCGGCCACAATGGCATTGTGTGGCAACAATGGCAACGGTGGCATTGTTTGGCAACAATGGCATTGTGTGGCAACAATGGCAACAGTGGCATTGTGTGGCAACAGTGGCATTGTGTGGCAACAATGGCATTGTGTGACAACAATGGCATTGTGTGGCAACAATGGCAACAGTGGCATTGTGTGGCAACAATGGAAAAAGTGGCATTGTGTGGCAACAATGGCATTGTGCGGCAACAATGGAAACAGTGGCATTGTGTGGCAACAATGGCATTGTGTGGCAACAATGGAAACTGGCATTGTGTGGCAACAATGGCATTGTGCGGCAAAAATGGAAACAGTGGCATTGTGTGGCAACAATGGCATTGTGCGGCAACAATGGAAACAGTGGCATTGTGTGGCAACAATGGCATTGTGTGGCAACAATGGAAACAGTGGCATTGTGTGGCAACAATGGCATTGTGTGGCAACAATGGCATTGTGTGGCAACAATGGAAACAGTGGCATTGTGTGGCAACAATGGCATTGTGTGGCAACAATGGAAACAGTGGCATTGTGTGGCAACAATGGCTTTGTGTGGCAACAATGGAAACAGTGGCATTGTGTGGCAACAATGGCATTGTGTGGCAACAATGGAAACAGTGGCATTGTGTGGCAACAATGGCATTGTGTGGCAACAATGGCATTGTGTGGCAACAATGGAAACAGTGGCATTGTGTGGCAACAATTGCATTGTGTGGCAACAATGGCATTGTGTGGCAAAAATGGCAACAGTGGAATTGTGTGGCCACAATGGCATTGTGTGGCAACAATGGCAACGGTGGCATTGTTTGGCAACAATGGAAACAGTGGCATTGTGTGGCAACAATGGCATTGTGCGGCAACAATGGAAACAGTGGCATTGTGTGGCAAAAATGGCTTTGTGTGGCAACAATGGAAACAGTGGCATTGTGTGGCAACAATGGCAACAGTGGCATTGTTTGGCAACAATGGCATTGTGTGGCTACAATGGAAACAGTGGCATTGTGTGGCAACAATGGCAACAGTGGCATTGTTTGGCAACAATGGCATTGTGTGGCAACAATGGCATTGTGTGGCAACAATGGAAACAGTGGCATTGTGTGGCAACAATGGCATTGTGTGGCAACAATGGCAACAGTGGCATTGTGTGGCAACAATGGCACTGTGTGGCAACAATGGAAACATTGGCATTGTGTGGCAACAATGGCATTGTGTGGCAACAATGGAAACAGTGGCATTGTGTGGCAACAATGGCAATAGTGGCATTGTGTGGCAACAGTGGCATTGTGTGGCAACAATGGCATTGTCTGACAACAATGGCATTGTGTGGCAACAATGGAAACAGTAGCATTGTGTGGCAACAATGGCATTGTTTGGCAACAGAGGCAACGGTGGCATTGTTTGGCAACAATGGAAACAGTGGCATTGTGTGGCAACAATGGCATTGTGCGGCAACAATGGAAACAGTGGCATTGTGCGGCCACAATGGCATTGTTTGGCAACAATGGAAACAGTGCCATTGTTTGGCCACAATGGCATTGTGTGGCTACAATGGCAACAGTGGCATTGTGTGGCAACAATGGAAACAGTAGCATTGTCTGGCAACAATGGCACTGTGTGGCAACAATGGCAACAGTGGCATTGTTTGGCAACAATGGAATTGTGTGGCAACAATGGAAACAGTGGCATTGTGTGGCAACAATGGCATTGTGTGGCAACAATGGAAACAGTGGCATTGTGCGGCCACAATGGCATTGTGTGGCAACAATGGCAACGGTGGCATTGTTTGGCAACAATGGCATTGTGTGGCAACAATGGCAACAGTGGCATTGTGTGGCAACAGTGGCATTGTGTGGCAACAATGGCATTGTGTGACAACAATGGCATTGTGTGGCAACAATGGAAACAGTGGCATTGTGTGGCAACAATGGCATTGTTTGGCAACAGACGCAACGGTGGCATTGTTTGGCAACAATGGCATTGTGTGGCTACAATGGCAACAGTGGCATTGTGTGGCAACAATGGAAACAGTAGCATTGTGTGGCAACAATGGCATTATGCGGCAACAATGGAAACAGTGGCATTGTGTGGCAACAATGGCATTGTGCGGCAACAATGGAAACAGTGGCATTGTGTGGCAACAATGGCATTGTTTGGCAACAATGGCACTGTGTGGCAACAATGGAAACAGTGGCATTGTGTGGCAACAATGGCACTGTGTGGCAACAATGGAAACAGTGGCATTGTTTGGCAACAATGGCATTGTGTGGCAACAATGGCAACAGTGGCATTGTGTGGCAACAATGGCAACAGTGGCATTGTTTGGCAACAATGGCACTGTGTGGCAACAATGGCAACAGTGGCAACAATGGAAACAGTGGCATTGTGTGGCAACAATGGCATTGTGTGGCAACAATGGAAACAGTGGCATTGTGCGGCCACAATGGCATTGTGTGGCAACAATGGCAACGGTGGCATTGTTTGGCAACAATGGCATTGTGTGGCAACAATGGCAACAGTGGCATTGTGTGGCAACAATGGCATTGTGTGGCAACAATGGCAACAGTGGCATTGTGTGGCAACAGTGGCATTGTGTGGCAACAATGGCATTGTGTGACAACAATGGCATTGTGTGGCAACAATGCCAACAGTGGCATTGTGTGGCAACAATGGAAACAGTGGCATTGTGTGGCAACAATGACATTGTGCGGCAACAATGGAAACAGTGGCATTGTGTGGCAACAATGGCATTGTGTGGCAACAATGGCAACAGTGGCATTGTGTGGCAACAGTGGCATTGTGTGGCAACAATGGCATTGTGTGACAACAATGGCATTGTGTGGCAACAATGGCAACAGTGGCATTGTGTGGCAACAATGGAAAAAGTGGCATTGTGTGGCAACAATGGCATTGTGCGGCAAAAATGGAAACAGTGGCATTGTGTGGCAACAATGGCATTGTGCGGCAACAATGGAAACAGTGGCATTGTGTGGCAACAATGGCATTGTGTGGCAACAATGGAAACAGTGGCATTGTGTGGCAACAATGGCATTGTGTGGCAACAATGGCATTGTGTGGCAACAATGGCAACAGTGGCATTGTGTGGCCACAATGGCATTGTGTGGCAACAATGGCAACGGTGGCATTGTTTGGCAACAATAGCATTGTGTGGCAACAATGGCAACAGTGGCATTGTGTGGCAACAATGGCAACAGTGGCATTGTTTGGCAACAATGGCATTGTGTGGCAACAATGGAAACAGTGGCATTGTGTGGCAACAATGGCATTGTGTGGCAACAATGGAAACAGTGGCATTGTGTGGCAACAATGGCATTGTGTGGCAACAATGGCATTGTGTGGCAACAATGGAAACAGTGGCATTGTGTGGCAACAATGGCATTGTGTGGCAACAATGGCATTGTGTGGCAACAATGGCAACAGTGGAATTGTGCGGCCACAATGGCATTGTGTGGCAACAATGGCAACGGTGGCATTGTTTGGCAACAATGGCATTGTGTGGCAACAATGGCAACAGTGGCATTGTGTGGCAACAGTGGCATTGTGTGGCAACAATGGCATTGTGTGACAACAATGGCATTGTGTGGCAACAATGGCAACAGTGGCATTGTGTGGCAACAATGGAAAAAGTGGCATTGTGTGGCAACAATGGCATTGTGCGGCAACAATGGAAACAGTGGCATTGTGTGGCAACAATGGCATTGTGTGGCAACAATGGAAACTGGCATTGTGTGGCAACAATGGCATTGTGCGGCAAAAATGGAAACAGTGGCATTGTGTTGCAACAATGGCATTGTGCGGCAACAATGGAAACAGTGGCATTGTGTGGCAACAATGGCATTGTGTGGCAACAATGGAAACAGTGGCATTGTGTGGCAACAATGGCATTGTGTGGCAACAATGGCATTGTGTGGCAACAATGGAAACAGTGGCATTGTGTGGCAACAATGGCATTGTGTGGCAACAATGGAAACAGTGGCATTGTGTGGCAACAATGGCTTTGTGTGGCAACAATGGAAACAGTGGCATTGTGTGGCAACAATGGCATTGTGTGGCAACAATGGAAACAGTGGCATTGTGTGGCAACAATGGCATTGTGTGGCAACAATGGCATTGTGTGGCAACAATGGAAACAGTGGCATTGTGTGGCAACAATTGCATTGTGTGGCAACAATGGCATTGTGTGGCAAAAATGGCAACAGTGGAATTGTGCGGCCACAATGGCATTGTGTGGCAACAATGGCAACGGTGGCATTGTTTGGCAACAATGGAAACAATGGCATTGTGTGGTAACAATACCATTGTATGGCAACAATGGCAACGGTGGCGTTGTTTGGCAACAATGGCATTGTGTGGCAACAATGGAAACAGTGGCATTGTGTGGCAACAATGGCATTGTTTGGCAACAATGGCAACGGTGGCATTGTGTGGCAACAATGGCATTGTGTGGCAACAATGGCAACGGTGGCATTTTTTGGCAACAATGGCATTGTGTGGCAACAATGGAAACAGTGGCATTGTGTGGCAACAATGGCATTGTGTGGCAACAATGGCATTGTGTGGCAACAATGGAAACAGTGGCATTGTGTGGCAACAATGGCATTGTGTGGCAACAATGGCAACGCTGGCATTGTTTGGCAACAATGGCATTGTGTGGCAACAATGGCAACAGTGGCATTGTGTGGCAACAGTGGCATTGTGTGGCAACAATGGCATTCTGTGACAACAATGGCATTGTGTGGCAACAATGGCAACAGTGGCATTGTGTGGCAACAATGGAAAAAGTGGCATTGTGTGGCAACAATGGCATTGTGCGGCAACAATGGAAACAGTGGCATTGTGTGGCAACAATGGCATTGTGTGGCAACAATGGAAACTGGCATTGTGTGGCAACAATGGCATTGTGCGGCAAAAATGGAAACAGTGGCATTGTGTGGCAACAATGGCATTGTGCGGCAACAATGGAAACAGTGGCATTGTGTGGCAACAATGGCATTGTGTGGCAACAATGGAAACAGTGGCATTGTGTGGCAACAGTGGCATTGTGTGGCAACAATGGCATTGTGTGACAACAATGGCATTGTGTGGCAACAATGCCAACAGTGGCATTGTGTGGCAACAATGGAAACAGTGGCATTGTGTGGCAACAATGACATTGTGCGGCAACAATGGAAACAGTGGCATTGTGTGGCAACAATGGCATTGTGTGGCAACAATGGCAACAGTGGCATTGTGTGGCAACAGTGGCATTGTGTGGCAACAATGGCATTGTGTGACAACAATGGCATTGTGTGGCAACAATGGCAACAGTGGCATTGTGTGGCAACAATAGCATTGTGTGGCAACAATGGCAACAGTGGCATTGTGTGGCAACAATGGCAACAGTGGCATTGTTTGGCAACAATGGCATTGTGTGGCAACAATGGAAACAGTGGCATTGTGTGGCAACAATGGCATTGTGTGGCAACAATGGAAACAGTGGCATTGTGTGGCAACAATGGCATTGTGTGGCAACAATGGCATTGTGTGGCAACAATGGAAACAGTGGCATTGTGTGGCAACAATGGCATTGTGTGGCAACAATGGCATTGTGTGGCAACAATGGCAACAGTGGAATTGTGCGGCCACAATGGCATTGTGTGGCAACAATGGCAACGGTGGCATTGTTTGGCAACAATGGCATTGTGTGGCAACAATGGCAACAGTGGCATTGTGTGGCAACAGTGGCATTGTGTGGCAACAATGGCATTGTGTGACAACAATGGCATTGTGTGGCAACAATGGCAACAGTGGCATTGTGTGGCAACAATGGAAAAAGTGGCATTGTGTGGCAACAATGGCATTGTGCGGCAACAATGGAAACAGTGGCATTGTGTGGCAACAATGGCATTGTGTGGCAACAATGGAAACTGGCATTGTGTGGCAACAATGGCATTGTGCGGCAAAAATGGAAACAGTGGCATTGTGTGGCAACAATGGCATTGTGCGGCAACAATGGAAACAGTGGCATTGTGTGGCAACAATGGCATTGTGTGGCAACAATGGAAACAGTGGCATTGTGTGGCAACAATGGCATTGTGTGGCAACAATGGCATTGTGTGGCAACAATGGAAACAGTGGCATTGTGTGGCAACAATGGCATTGTGTGGCAACAATGGAAACAGTGGCATTGTGTGGCAACAATGGCTTTGTGTGGCAACAATGGAAACAGTGGCATTGTGTGGCAACAATGGCATTGTGTGGCAACAATGGAAACAGTGGCATTGTGTGGCAACAATGGCATTGTGTGGCAACAATGGCATTGTGTGGCAACAATGGAAACAGTGGCATTGTGTGGCAACAATTGCATTGTGTGGCAACAATGGCATTGTGTGGCAAAAATGGCAACAGTGGAATTGTGCGGCCACAATGGCATTGTGTGGCAACAATGGCAACGGTGGCATTGTTTGGCAACAATGGAAACAATGGCATTGTGTGGTAACAATACCATTGTATGGCAACAATGGCAACGGTGGCGTTGTTTGGCAACAATGGCATTGTGTGGCAACAATGGAAACAGTGGCATTGTGTGGCAACAATGGCATTGTTTGGCAACAATGGCAACGGTGGCATTGTGTGGCAACAATGGCATTGTGTGGCAACAATGGCATTGTGTGGCAACAATGGAAACAGTGGCATTGTGTGGCAACAATGGCATTGTGTGGCAACAATGGCAACGCTGGCATTGTTTGGCAACAATGGCATTGTGTGGCAACAATGGCAACAGTGGCATTGTGTGGCAACAGTGGCATTGTGTGGCAACAATGGCATTGTGTGACAACAATGGCATTGTGTGGCAACAATGGCAACAGTGGCATTGTGTGGCAACAATGGAAAAAGTGGCATTGTGTGGCAACAATGGCATTGTGCGGCAACAATGGAAACAGTGGCATTGTGTGGCAACAATGGCATTGTGTGGCAACAATGGAAACTGGCATTGTGTGGCAACAATGGCATTGTGCGGCAAAAATGGAAACAGTGGCATTGTGTGGCAACAATGGCATTGTGCGGCAACAATGGAAACAGTGGCATTGTGTGGCAACAATGGCATTGTGTGGCAACAATGGAAACAGTGGCATTGTGTGGCAACAATGGCATTGTGTGGCAACAATGGAAACAGTGGCATTGTGTGGCAACAATGGCAACAGTGGCATTGTTTGGCAACAATGGCATTGTGTGGCTACAATGGAAACAGTGGCATTGTGTGGCAACAATGGCAACAGTGGCATTGTTTGGCAACAATGGCATTGTGTGGCAACAATGGCATTGTGTGGCAACAATGGAAACAGTGGCATTGTGTGGCAACAATGGCATTGTGTGGCAACAATGGCAACAGTGGCATTGTGTGGCAACAATGGCACTGTGTGGCAACAATGGAAACATTGGCATTGTGTGGCAACAATGGCATTGTGTGGCAACAATGGAAACAGTGGCATTGTGTGGCAACAATGGCAATAGTGGCATTGTGTGGCAACAGTGGCATTGTGTGGCAACAATGGCATTGTGTGGCAACAATGGAAACAGTGGCATTGTGTGGCAACAATGGCATTGTGTGGCAACAATGGCAACAGTGGCATTGTGTGGCAACAATGGCACTGTGTGGCAACAATGGAAACATTGGCATTGTGTGGCAACAATGGCATTGTGTGGCAACAATGGAAACAGTGGCATTGTGTGGCAACAATGGCAATAGTGGCATTGTGTGGCAACAGTGGCATTGTGTGGCAACAATGGAAACAGTAGCATTGTGTGGCAACAATGGCATTGTTTGGCAACAGAGGCAACGGTGGCATTGTTTGGCAACAATGGAAACAGTGCCATTGTGTAGCAACAATGGCATTGTGTGGCAACAATGGCAACAGTGGCATTGTGTGGCAACAATGGAAACAGTGGCATTGTGTGGCAACAATGGCATTGTGCGGCAACAATGGAAACAGTGGCATTGTGTGGCAACAATGGCATTGTGCGGCAACAATGGAAACAGTGGCATTGTGTGGCAACCATGGCATTGTGTGGCAACAATGGAAACAGTGGCATTGTGCGGCCACAATGGCATTGTGTGGCAACAATGGCAACGGTGGCATTGTTTGGCAACAATGGCATTGTGTGGCTACAATGGAAACAGTGGCATTGTGCGGCCACAATGGCATTGTTTGGCAACAATGGAAACAGTGCCATTGTTTGGCCACAATGGCATTGTGTGGCTACAATGGCAACAGTGGCATTGTGTGGCAACAATGGAAACAGTAGCATTGTCTGGCAACAATGGCACTGTGTGGCAACAATGGCAACAGTGGCATTGTTTGGCAACAATGGAATTGTGTGGCAACAATGGAAACAGTGGCATTGTGTGGCAACAATGGCATTGTGTGGCAACAATGGAAACAGTGGCATTGTGCGGCCGCAATGGCATTGTGTGGCAACAATGGCAACGGTGGCATTGTTTGGCAACAATGGCATTGTGTGGCAACAATGGCAACAGTGGCATTGTGTGGCAACAGTGGCATTGTGTGGCAACAATGGCATTGTGTGACAACAATGGCATTGTGTGGCAACAATGGAAACAGTGGCATTGTGTGGCAACAATGGCATTGTTTGGCAACAGACGCAACGGTGGCATTGTTTGGCAACAATGGCATTGTGTGGCTACAATGGCAACAGTGGCATTGTGTGGCAACAATGGAAACAGTAGCATTGTGTGGCAACAATGGCATTATGCGGCAACAATGGAAACAGTGGCATTGTGTGGCAACAATGGCATTGTGCGGCAACAATGGAAACAGTGGCATTGTGTGGCAACAATGGCATTGTTTGGCAACAATGGCATTGTGTGGCAACAATGGAAACAGTGGCATTGTGTGGCAACAATGGCACTGTGTGGCAACAATGGAAACAGTGGCATTGTTTGGCAACAATGGCATTGTGTGGCAACAATGGCAACAGTGGCATTGTGTGGCAACAATGGCAACAGTGGCATTGTTTGGCAACAATGGCACTGTGTGGCAACAATGGCAACAGTGGCAACAATGGAAACAGTGGCATTGTGTGGCAACAATGGCATTGTGTGGCAACAATGGAAACAGTGGCATTGTGCGGCCACAATGGCATTGTGTGGCAACAATGGCAACGGTGGCATTGTTTGGCAACAATGGCATTGTGTGGCAACAATGGCAACAGTGGCATTGTGTGGCAACAATGGCATTGTGTGGCAACAATGGCAACAGTGGCATTGTGTGGCAACAGTGGCATTGTGTGGCAACAATGGCATTGTGTGACAACAATGGCATTGTGTGGCAACAATGCCAACAGTGGCATTGTGTGGCAACAATGGAAACAGTGGCATTGTGTGGCAACAATGACATTGTGCGGCAACAATGGAAACAGTGGCATTGTGTGGCAACAATGGCATTGTGTGGCAACAATGGCAACAGTGGCATTGTGTGGCAACAGTGGCATTGTGTGGCAACAATGGCATTGTGTGACAACAATGGCATTGTGTGGCAACAATGGCAACAGTGGCATTGTGTGGCAACAATGGAAACAGTGGCATTGTGTGGCAACAATGGCATTGTGCGGCAAAAATGGAAACAGTGGCATTGTGTGGCAACAATGGCATTGTGCGGCAACAATGGAAACAGTGGCATTGTGTGGCAACAATGGCATTGTGTGGCAACAATGGAAACAGTGGCATTGTGTGGCAACAATGGCATTGTGTGGCAACAATGGCATTGTGTGGCAACAATGGCAACAGTGGCATTGTGTGGCCACAATGGCATTGTGTGGCAACAATGGCAACGGTGGCATTGTTTGGCAACAATAGCATTGTGTGGCAACAATGGCAACAGTGGCATTGTGTGGCAACAATGGCAACAGTGGCATTGTTTGGCAACAATGGCATTGTGTGGCAACAATGGAAACAGTGGCATTGTGTGGCAACAATGGCATTGTGTGGCAACAATGGAAACAGTGGCATTGTGTGGCAACAATGGCATTGTGTGGCAACAATGGCATTGTGTGGCAACAATGGAAACAGTGGCATTGTGTGGCAACAATGGCATTGTGTGGCAACAATGGCATTGTGTGGCAACAATGGCAACAGTGGAATTGTGCGGCCACAATGGCATTGTGTGGCAACAATGGCAACGGTGGCATTGTTTGGCAACAATGGCATTGTGTGGCAACAATGGCAACAGTGGCATTGTGTGGCAACAGTGGCATTGTGTGGCAACAATGGCATTGTGTGACAACAATGGCATTGTGTGGCAACAATGGCAACAGTGGCATTGTGTGGCAACAATGGAAAAAGTGGCATTGTGTGGCAACAATGGCATTGTGCGGCAACAATGGAAACAGTGGCATTGTGTGGCAACAATGGCATTGTGTGGCAACAATGGAAACTGGCATTGTGTGGCAACAATGGCATTGTGCGGCAAAAATGGAAACAGTGGCATTGTGTGGCAACAATGGCATTGTGCGGCAACAATGGAAACAGTGGCATTGTGTGGCAACAATGGCATTGTGTGGCAACAATGGAAACAGTGGCATTGTGTGGCAACAATGGCATTGTGTGGCAACAATGGCATTGTGTGGCAACAATGGAAACAGTGGCATTGTGTGGCAACAATGGCATTGTGTGGCAACAATGGAAACAGTGGCATTGTGTGGCAACAATGGCTTTGTGTGGCAACAATGGAAACAGTGGCATTGTGTGGCAACAATGGCATTGTGTGGCAACAATGGAAACAGTGGCATTGTGTGGCAACAATGGCATTGTGTGGCAACAATGGCATTGTGTGGCAACAATGGAAACAGTGGCATTGTGTGGCAACAATTGCATTGTGTGGCAACAATGGCATTGTGTGGCAAAAATGGCAACAGTGGAATTGTGCGGCCACAATGGCATTGTGTGGCAACAATGGCAACGGTGGCATTGTTTGGCAACAATGGAAACAATGGCATTGTGTGGTAACAATACCATTGTATGGCAACAATGGCAACGGTGGCGTTGTTTGGCAACAATGGCATTGTGTGGCAACAATGGAAACAGTGGCATTGTGTGGCAACAATGGCATTGTTTGGCAACAATGGCAACGGTGGCATTGTGTGGCAACAATGGCATTGTGTGGCAACAATGGCAACGGTGGCATTTTTTGGCAACAATGGCATTGTGTGGCAACAATGGAAACAGTGGCATTGTGTGGCAACAATGGCATTGTGTGGCAACAATGGCATTGTGTGGCAACAATGGAAACAGTGGCATTGTGTGGCAACAATGGCATTGTGTGGCAACAATGGCAACGGTGGCATTGTTTGGCAACAATGGCATTGTGTGGCAACAATGGCAACAGTGGCATTGTGTGGCAACAGTGGCATTGTGTGGCAACAATGGCATTGTGTGACAACAATGGCATTGTGTGGCAACAATGGCAACAGTGGCATTGTGTGGCAACAATGGAAAAAGTGGCATTGTGTGGCAACAATGGCATTGTGCGGCAACAATGGAAACAGTGGCATTGTGTGGCAACAATGGCATTGTGTGGCAACAATGGAATCTGGCATTGTGTGGCAACAATGGCATTGTGCGGCAAAAATGGAAACAGTGGCATTGTGTGGCAACAATGGCATTGTGCGGCAACAATGGAAACAGTGGCATTGTGTGGCAACAATGGCATTGTGTGGCAACAATGGAAACAGTGGCATTGTGTGGCAACAATGGCATTGTGTGGCAACAATGGAAACAGTGGCATTGTGTGGCAAAAATGGCTTTGTGTGGCAACAATGGAAACAGTGGCATTGTGTGGCAACAATGGCAACAGTGGCATTGTTTGGCAACAATGGCATTGTGTGGCTACAATGGAAACAGTGGCATTGTGTGGCAACAATGGCAACAGTGGCATTGTTTGGCAACAATGGCATTGTGTGGCAACAATGGCATTGTGTGGCAACAATGGAAACAGTGGCATTGTGTGGCAACAATGGCATTGTGTGGCAACAATAGCAACAGTGGCATTGTGTGGCAACAATGGCACTGTGTGGCAACAATGGAAACATTGGCATTGTGTGGCAACAATGGCATTGTGTGGCAACAATGGAAACAGTGGCATTGTGTGGCAACAATGGCAATAGTGGCATTGTGTGGCAACAGTGGCATTGTGTGGCAACAATGGCATTGTCTGACAACAATGGCATTGTGTGGCAACAATGGAAACAGTAGCATTGTGTGGCAACAATGGCATTGTTTGGTAACACAGGCAACGGTGGCATTGTTTGGCAACAATGGAAACAGTGCCATTGTGTAGCAACAATGGCATTGTGTGGCAACAATGGCAACAGTGGCATTGTGTGGCAACAATGGCATTGTGCGGCAACAATGGAAACAGTGGCATTGTGTGGCAACAATGGCATTGCGTGGCAACAATGGCAACGGTGGCATTGTTTGGCAACAATGGCATTGTGTGGCTACAATGGAAACAGTGGCATTGTGCGGCCACAATGGCATTGTTTGGCAACAATGGAAACAGTGCCATTGTTTGGCCACAATGGCATTGTGTGGCTACAATGGCAACAGTGGCATTGTGTGGCAACAATGGAAACAGTAGCATTGTCTGGCAACAATGGCACTGTGTGGCAACAATGGCAACAGTGGCATTGTTTGGCAACAATGGAATTGTGTGGCAACAATGGAAACAGTGGCATTGTTTGGCAACAATGGCATTGTGTGGCAACAATGGAAACAGTGGCATTGTGCGGCCACAATGGCATTGTGTGGCAACAATGGCAACGGTGGCATTGTTTGGCAACAATGGCATTGTGTGGCAACAATGGCAACAGTGGCATTGTGTGGCAACAGTGGCATTGTGTGGCAACAATGGCATTGTGTGACAACAATGGCATTGTGTGGCAACAATGGAAACAGTGGCATTGTGTGGCAACAATGGCATTGTTTGGCAACAGACGCAACGGTGGCATTGTTTGGCAACAATGGCATTGTGTGGATACAATGGCAACAGTGCCATTGTGTGGCAACAATGGAAACAGTAGCATTGTGTGGCAACAATGGCATTATGCGGCAACAATGGAAACAGTGGCATTGTGTGGCAACAATGGCATTGTGCGGCAACAATGGAAACAGTGGCATTGTGTGGCAACAATGGCATTGTTTGGCAACAATGGCATTGTGTGGCAACAATGGAAACAGTGGCATTGTGTGGCAACAATGGCACTGTGTGGCAACAATGGAAACAGTGGCATTGTTTGGCAACAATGGCATTGTGTGGCAACAATGGCAACAGTGGCATTGTGTGGCAACAATGGCAACAGTGGCATTGTGTGGCAACAATGGCATTGTGTGGCAACAATGGAAACAGTGGCATTGTGCGGCCACAATGGCATTGTGTGGCAACAATGGCAACGGTGGCATTGTTTGGCAACAATGGCATTGTGTGGCAACAATGGCAACAGTGGCATTGTGTGGCAACAATGGCATTGTGTGGCAACAATGGAAACAGTGGCATTGTGCGGCCACAATGGCATTGTGTGGCAACAATGGCAACGGTGGCATTGTTTGGCAACAATGGCATTGTGTGGCAACAATGGCATTGTTTGGCAACAGAGGCAACGGTGGCATTGTTTGGCAACACTGGAAACAGTGCCATTGTTTGGCAACAATGCCATTGTGTGGCTACAATGGCAACAGTGGCATTGTGTGGCAACAATGGAAACGGTAGCATTGTGTGGCAACAATGGCATTATGCGGCAACAATGGAAACAGTGGCATTGTGTGGCAACAATGGCATTGTGCGGCAACAATGGAAACAGTGGCATTGTGTGGCAACAATGGCATTGTTTGGCAACAGAGGCAACGGTGGCATTGTTTGGCAACAATGGAAACAGTGCCATTGTTTAGCAACAATGGCATTGTGTGGCAACAATGGCAACAGTGGCATTGTGTGGCAACAATGGAAACAGTGGCATTGTGTGGCAACAATGGCATTGTGCGGCAACAATGGAAACAGTGGCATTGTGTGGCAACAATGGCATTGTGTGGCAACAATGGCAACAGTGGCATTGTGTAGCAACAATGGCAACAGTGGCATTGTGTGGCAACAATGGCATTGTGTGGCAACAATGGCAACAGTGGCATTGTGTGGCTACAATGGCAACAGTGGCATTGTGTGGCAACAATGGAAACAGTAGCATTGTCTGGCAACAATGGCACTGTGTGGCAACAATGGCAACAGTGGCATTGTTTGGCAACAATGGAATTGTGTGGCAACAATGGAAACAGTGGCATTGTGTGGCAACAATGGCATTGTGTGGCAACAATGGAAACAGTGGCATTGTGCGGCCACAATGGCATTGTGTGGCAACAATGGCAACGGTGGCATTGTTTGGCAACAATGGCATTGTGTGGCAACAATGGCAACAGTGGCATTGTGTGGCAACAGTGGCATTGTGTGGCAACAATGGCATTGTGTGACAACAATGGCATTGTGTGGCAACAATGGAAACAGTGGCATTGTGTGGCAACAATGGCATTGTTTGGCAACAGACGCAACGGTGGCATTGTTTGGC